>NC_090935.1:21663199-21966229 GCF_040938575.1 Ambystoma mexicanum
TAGGATCTCATATTTGCCCTGCAGAACATTGATGGATTGCTGGATTTCTCAGAGGGAGGCATTGTGGGCTTGTGAGCGGTCCTCGATCTCCCCCAGCCTCTGCTCAACCTCTTTTACCCTCTGGTCAGTCTGCTCTACTTTGGATGTGAGTTTGGCTAGGCAGGAGCGAAATTCAGACTTGATGTCCGCCATGAAGGCCACCAGGTCCCCTCTGGTAGCCAGGGCGTCTTTTTCCTCTGTCTGTTTTTGTGGGGTCAGTTTGAGAGGGTCCTGTTTCTTACATTTGCCGCTCCTGCGAACATGGTGGGAATGTCTGTGGCTTTACCGCCCTTTGTTTGCCTGGACATGGTAGCTATATAGGAGGGATTGCGTCGAGACAGGCAGCCTGGGGGGGCCCAAAAGCATGAAGGAGGCCTTGTCGGGGAACCCTCTTGGCGGGCCTCTCCGGAGATCAAGTCCTGCGAATGCTTGTGGGTTGACTGATTGAGTGACTGCGTATGTCCAGTCGTGGTTGCCGTGAGGAGCCCGAGGTTCGTAGCTTCGTTACAGGTTGAGTCAGTGAGCTGGTCAAGAGCGTGGCCCGGGGCGCCCCAGGAAGGTTTGGGGGCGGGGGTAGGAGTTTGTATCAGGTTAGGGCTTAGCCGAGGGCGCACCAGCGTGCTGTGCGCTAGAGCAAGCCGGGCTGGCGCCGATGTGCTCCGTGCCTTAGAAGGAGGGGAGGAGCCCCCATTCGGGGGCGTTGTAGTCCTTGGTGAGCTGCTCCGGGGCCCGCTCTGTTAAGCGCCGGCGCCTCTCATCGGCGGGGGAGCACCTCAAAAGCCGGCCACCCTCGTCGGAACTCCGGGTGTGGGAGGGCTCTCGAAGGCTATGCAGCGGTAGATGTGGCTCTCTCTCGCGGGCGGCTCAGCCTTCTCCTGGTCCTAGGCAGGTTGCTGGCAACGGATCCGCGGCTGCTCGCGTTCTCGGGAGTCAGTGTATCCAACCTCTCGGCTCTCCGGCAGCTCCTCCCAGCTTGAGCTGTTCTCTACGCTGAGCTCCGCGGGCGTCCGCCATCTTGGATTTCACGGCCAGCATCGGGTGCAGGGTTTGAGAGTCGAATTCAGGCATAACGCGCGCGCGTTATTCAGTCAGCTTGGGCCATGTTGTGCCCAAGTGGTTCCGATCACCCTAGATGGCATTGGCGGTCTCGGAGCTAGAGTGAAACCGCATAATATTCGCGGCGGCGGCGGGTCATCCACAGGAGGTTTTAATGGAGCAACCGCATCAGTGGCGCTCCAAGCCACGCCCCCCTCTGTCTCGATTCTTGATTTTTTGCTGAGGCACACTCCATTGAGGCCTTTTAACCTTGTTAATTTTCTGCTTAAATGCGTAGTGGAAACATACATTCACACCTAAAGTGCTCTTTGAGGTATATATTTGTACATATTGGTGCTTGCCGCAATCTATTCACTATTAAGCATAAGCTAGCTTCACAATTTCTTTGCTGCTTGCGGTTACTTGCTTCTGTACACGTTTAAAGTAACTGAATATCTTCATAATGTCTGTGGCATAAGCTTCTTCATCTTGATCCCAAGATGTCACTTATCCATTGTATCTTCTTAGTATTTCGTCTCTTGTCAGCATTCTCTGGTCATCATATCTTCTATCTGGGTGTCAGTTCGATTTCCTGGAACATCAAAGATTCAGCAACAATTTTGATTCTCTCCCATTTTTCTTGTACCATTATTTCTGAAACAGAATTTAGAACTCTCCAGTGGAACTATCTGCAATGGTCCTCCTCGGTCTTCGACCCATGTCAATAGTTTAGCAAGCTTTGCCCATAATGGCTTGCATCCATTTTGTACTATGTCAACAGTTGATTCAACTCGACCAATTATCACCCATGCTCTGCAAATCACCACTCCTTCTTCCCAACCGTCTGCAGAAAGCACTGATCCCCAGATCTGCATCTTCGAAACTCTTCAGGTTTCCCTGTGACATTGAGCTTCTTGTTAACTTCCCATCTGATTTCTGCTCCTTTCACTCCTGGTTTCTCGTATATGATCACATGATTCTTTGTGTGTTCTCTGTCTCTCGTTTTTTAATCTTGCACATAATCATTTTCAACTGGAATTGTCCATTCAGTAGCCCATTTGAGATAGGTGCCTTGACCCATAAACTGACTTCTGGTCTTGCACATTGCAATTTGTGACAGACATTGTGCTGTCTGGACCTCTATTTCAATTGCTATGAAGATATTCGACTTGCCCATACTGTATGGCAAGAGTGCACATACAAAGCATTCCTCATCTGAAGGTCGTCTTCCAACTTCTTTCATATGTTGGTACCAAATGTTGTTTCCCAAGTGTGCTGTGCTGTCCAAGTAATCATTTAGCTCAAAGTCATCTTCTCTTGTACTTCTTCTGGCTCTTGCTCTTTTGAGATGAGCTCCCACTAGTATATCACAAAGTACTTCCATGTAACCTTTTCTTGCTGGTGGATCCCTAGGCACATCTATCATCGGGCGGAATGCACTTGTGGCTTCCTCTTGAGTTCTGGAAGGTTCATCTTTTCTCATTTGTCTCTCCACTCCTTTAGGCATGTAGCCTCTCATCACTATTTGCTCAAACAACCCCCCCCTCTCCTGGAAGTTGACTCTGGGACCGTTGCATTAGTCCATGTGTACTAGTACTCATTATTTGTGTAGGTGCAACTGTTATCAACTTCTTATCTTGTTTACTCTGCCGACCCTGTCTCCGGCGTTTTGACACATTTGCTAAAACAAGTGATGTGTGTGTATCATTGCTTACCACATCCATTTCAAGCTCAGTCACTCTGTCATTCTTTTTTGGAACAGGAATGACTATATAGGGTCTGAGATGTCTTGTAGGTACTATACGTACATTCTCTGGTGGGTGCACAGGAGTCTGAGCACTTTGTGCACCTATGAAGAAAGCTGTCCTGACCGTCAGTGACAACAATATGATTATGAATACTATGCATGCATAAATGATGCACTTATTTGGCAATTTGCAACACCTGTTCCTTGTGCAATATGGAGCATTATGTTGCTTCTCTGAATTCCCATGTTGATCATCTAAGGAAGCAAAAACATTTCTCAAATACAGCATTATCATCATTACTTTCTCCTGGGCACTGCAGCCTCTGCTTGCTGACCAATAATTCTGGATTTTGATGATAAAAGGTTGTCTCTTGTATCTGGAACCAGTTCCTTTTCTACAAACGAATGTTCCAAACGAAGCGATAAACTCAGCAATTCTAGATTTCTTGTACTATGTAAATTAGTTCCCAGTCAATGCCTCGAATTTGCTTCACACTTTCTCGATCTGTCCTTCGAAGGAAAAGTTTCTACACTTTTCTGTGATTTGGCTCAAAATATAGTACGACCTGGATTATAATACCATTTAGAATCATACTTAAGTTTGCAGTGTTAGCTGGATCATGGATAAATGTCAGTACATCAGTATCAGTGCGTCTCCCAACAAGATCTGCAAAGTCTTCAATTTAAGCGAAAAAACACTGCATTGACCAGTCTATGATTTTCTTGTGATAGGGACATTTGTCTTGTCCTCGCTGTACTCTGGTAGTAATAGAAACTGTTCTGTGATCACTGTGAGTAGATTCAATATTATCTTTTCATTATCAGGATCTTGCAAGGTGAGGTCACTATTGTGTGGCACCATGAGTAAGTCCAAATAAAAACTCTGTATCGAATGAATCTGGATACTGTATTCTCTTCCAATTTACATATCCTCGATCAAAGTCTGGCATATCCTTTCTATCAAGGCTTTAAGTGTGCCTTAATCCAAAGTTAATCAGCTTTCTGTGGCTCTTATGAATGCAAATCTTCTTTAGTCTGCAACTAGGATGCACAGAGAGTTCGAAATGTGTCCTTTTACCTTATATTTTTGCTCAAAGGAAATGTCCAGAATTAAGCCACAATTGCTCTTTCCACTTTGCTATTTATGTGTCCTCCTTCCTCGTCATAGATCTCCACAACAAACGGGCCGTGGAACCTTGGCTCGTCCCATCTTTTCCTTGTGTGATTGCAGACTAAGACGGTGTCACTAGGGTATAGTTGAGGTGCACATAATTCCTCAAGCTTGCCTGTTGGAGCATCTCCTTCTGTGTTCTGTACTGCCCAGCAACCGCGTCTCTGCAACTGTCCTGAAATTACAGAAGAACTAGATGTTAAACAGTTCAGGTAGTTTCACAATTCCAACCCTAGCACTTATGCGCTTGGCTGAGCATCACACCTAGCTCTAGTCGGAGGCGTTAATGGCATTCTCATCCTTCTGCCCGTCACAATCTCGTGCGGTGTAAGATGATGGTCAGAACCTGGCTGGTTTCTGAGGGCATACAATGCCAGTGGAAGGCAGTGCACCCATCCTTTTTTCAGAGTAAGCTTCAACTTGGCTATCCTTTCTTTTAACAAGCCGTTGAGCTTCTCGCATATTCCATTCCCTTGCAGATGATATGCGAAGAAAACTTGTGCTTTATACCAAGCAACAAGCTAATCTGTTCAAATACTGTGTTCACAAAGTGAGGACCGTTGTCTGATCTCATTACCTCACAAACTCCCCATCTAGGAAACACTTCCCTTACCAAGAATCTGCCCGCACAGGTAGAGTCTGAATGTGTAAATGGGCCTGCCTCTATCCACCTAGAGAATGGACACACCACAACAATTAAATACCTGTACCCGTTACATACTTGTATCATGTCGACATAGTCGATATGCAAGTGCTGAAAAGGACCATTAGGTCTTGGGATGACTCCCCTGATTACCCGTAGTGTATGCCCAGCCGTACATTTCTGACAGACTATGAAATTTATCATAGAAAATGCAACATGCTCTGCTAGGTTTGGTACAAACCAGTCTTCGTCAATTGTTGCTGCTATATTCTCTCTCGTCACATGTGCTCGATAGTGTAACTGTTCTAGTGCTATTTTCAATAAGGCTATTGGCATCACTGGTTTACCAGTGTTGTCTTGTCGCCACAGAGCCTTGGAGGGGTTTAAAGAACACCCTCTTCGCTTCCAGAGATTCTTCTCTTCCTTCGGTGCCTCCCCTTGGAGCTCCATTAACTGTGTATTAGACATATTGCTGTAGCCTTCCGGCTCATCTCTTAAAACAACCATTTTCTCATTTACATCAGGCATTTCCACATCCATCTTCAGTTGCCACACGTTTGGCTTCAGCGTCTGCTGCTTGGTTTCCACGTGAGATAAAATCTGTCCCTTTCGTGTGAGATGCGCATTTCATGACGGCTATGCTCACTGGGAGTTGTAGTGCCTTAATGAGCCTATCCAATAAGTCGGCGTGCCATCCGCTCGGAGATAGCCCCTCCTTTTCCAGCACGCTACGCCTGCATGTACTGTTGACGTCACATAGTCGGAGTCACTTTACACTGTTACTTCCTGGTGTGCGTGCCTCTCTATTGCGAGTATCGATGCTATTAACTCTGCCGCTTGTGCTGAATAGTGAGATGGTAATCGTGCACTAATAAGCACCCGGAATTCCCCATTTGCCACATGTTTTACCACAGCAGTGCCTGTATATCTTTGCCCATCATTTTGATCGATCCTAGAACTGGTTGTGACTGGCTCGGCTATAAACATAGCTGGGTTTACAATTTTACATCAAACTATTTTAATAGCTGGATTCGATATGACTACTTCATAGGCAGAAGCTCTCTGTGAAGTCAATGTGCCTTTTGTTTTCTCTAAAATGGCAAAGAATGCGTGCTCAACAAATAACTTCATTGGTTATCCCATTACAATGGTTGTAGCCTTCTCTATGGCGAACGCGGCAGCAGCTAAACTTTGTTCGCATGGGAAATGACCTCTCATTACTGGGTCTAAGATCCCACTGTAATATGCCAGGGGCTTGTACCCCAATGTGGTTTTCTGTGTCAGTACTGCTGTCATAACAGTGCCATCCGTGTGTGAGAATAAGTAAAATACTTCAGAATAATTGGGAATCCCTAAAACTGGAGCTGTGCAAATGGCTTTTTTCAATTCATCAAACCCTTCCTCCATTGCCTCAGTCCACACAATTTTTTCTTGTGTTGCCTGTGCTTTCTTTAAAGCTTGTAATAAAGGCCTGGTGTAAGAGCTATAGTCAAAGACCCATGCCCTGACATAATTACATAATCCTAGAAAACTTTGCATTTGCTTTACCGTGTGCGGCTTGGCTGTTTTCAAAATGACCTCAGCTCTTTCAGGATTGACCTTCTTTCTCTCATGTGAAATCAATTGACCTATATACAGCACTTCTTGTTGACAATATTGTAACTTTTCCTTGTCAACCTTATATCCCTTCTCTGCAAGTATAGTCATCAGCTGAATCGAATCGCATCTGCACTCTTCCTCTGTGATGCTGCAAACTAAAATGTCATCTACATATTGCAAAACAATGCTTCCTAATGCAATGTTGCTCAAATCCATCTGCAGGACTCTATTGAAAACTGAAGGGGACTCCCAGTACCCCAGCACAGCCTTGTGCTTTTCAGACTAACTTGTCTGAACATGAAAGATGTCAAATCTTGCGAGTCTTTATGCAATGGGATTGAGAAAAATGCGTTTTTCAAGTCAATCACTGTGAAATAACCTGCATCAACAGGTATATTACATAGAATCGTAGAGGGGTTCAGGACTAAAGGGAACTCGGCCTCTACTATCTGGTTTATCGGTTGTAAATCTTGTATTAAACGCCAAGACCCTCCCTTTGATTTTTTAATCGGATAAACCGAAGTATTGCATGACGAATCTGACATCACTAAATGCCTTGTTCCGTCAAGGCGAAAATTGTCTTGAAATTCACTTCATCTGCATCCCTGGACATGGGATATTGTCGTGCTCTTGATAGAATTGCTCCTGGTTTCAATTTAATCTTCACTTCTCCAACCCCCTTTAGTAAGCCTACGTCATAGGGGCCTGTAGTCCATAATGAGACAGGCACTTTTGTCAAAATATTCAGGACGTTTTCGTGCCAGCATCATTCTCTGAGGCACCTCCCTTTTGATCATTTTTACCCAATAAGTAATGCTTATCTCAAACACTACCTCATCGTCTGATGGGTCATCCTTAATAGGTCTTCATCAGTGACATCAGTCAACCTGTAACCTTCCTCAATGGCGATTACCGCTACCGCACACCATGTTCTGCCATTATCATCAAACCCTATAAGCATAACAAATTTTCCTCGCACTACAGCTGCTTCTAACTCTAAGGGAAAAATACATCACTTTTCCTCATCCATGGGGATCGTTGGCCTAAAGAGAAATTCATCAGGAATTCTCATTGAGGTCACAGAATATGCAAGGTGGAAATCAGAATATGCATAATGGGCAAATGATCAGACCGCCTCCCACTTGCTGGACGTGTGGCATGACGGGACATCTACCTCGAAAGCCTCTTCCTCTTGGATTAAATCCATTATTACCTTGATCGAACTGCCTTTGCTCATTCATCTGCTGTGCATTAGATGCATCTGCACTAGTTAACATTCCCCATTCAATGGCGTACTTCGAAAACAAATTCTGCACTAATTTTGCTTCCTCGCCTTCCCTTACATCGTCTTTCTTGCGATTTTTCTCTTGCAACAGCCTGCAAAAATGCGCGATGGTCAGTTGTATTTCCGACCATGGCTTGGCTTCTATACCAACTAACTTCTTGAGCTGCTTCTGCACTTGTTGTGACAGCCCTTCGCATAGTAAATGATAGAACACAGGTATAGATTTCCCCCAAGATTCACAAGTTTCCAGTATCCGCGCGTCTTGAAAAGTCTGAATGTAAACAAACGGATCATCTCCTTCTTTTGTCTTACGTGTCATTATAGCTCCCATATAGGAAGTATCCGGGTACAGCATTCTAAGCGCTTTCCATACCACGGTTCTGCAATTATTAAACGGCGCTCCGTCTCATTCTCATCTATCATCATTTTTCTATCTACTGCAGGGCTGATATTCCTGAATTGCTGTCTACCTGGCAATGACCTCAGCCTGCTCACATACCCCCCTCTGACCGTGAGGTTGCCCCTTTTGTCAGTCTGACTGTGTTACTGGATCCGGTGCTTTAGATGTGGACGCGGTTACGTCCGACCATCTTATTCCTTTATCCGCAGAGAAACGTCTCTCGTGACCTTGTACATCGCCTCTCTCTTCTCTTTCAAAGGTTTGCCTTTCTTCGTCTGATAATGCCTGTGCCCAACTCGTGCAACTTCTCTCATCTTCATTTCGGATCAAAGTCAACCTATCTAGAGACAACTCTCTAGTCTCGTGCGGGATGAAGCGTCCTTAGTATCATATAGCTGAGTGCTTTCAAGGCGCTCATTTTTTCCCTTCCCTTCAGGTACTTTTCTAATCCCATCTCATCATATATTCTGTCGATTGTTTCTCCAACACTTCTTGTGTCAAAATCATCTTCTAGTTCTGCTCTAGGCGTACCTGGTAGTGAACGGTATTCAGGAAAGAATTCCTCTATATCTTCCCATTCGACTAATGGATCGGGCTTTCTAACTCCCCTTTCCAAATACTTGAGATCATATACTCTCTGTCTTCGCTTGTGTTATATGTCTTCATCAAATTCTCTGCGCTTTCTTGCTTCCTCTCTAACCCCATCTTCCTCTTGTCTTCTCACATCTCTTTGTTCATTTGCCCTTCGTATTTCCTCATCTGTCTTTTTATTCTCTTCTCCCATATCTTTTACTCTTTTCTTCCATTCTTTTCTGCTCTACCCTTTCGTGATCGTCAGCCGTTCTTTGCTTATTGTCGTGTTTCCTTAGTTCTTCTGCCTTTTCTTGTTTCTTATCTTGCTCGTCTTGATACGGAGGCTCTCTTCTGTCTATCCTGTCTTCTCACACCTAAATCTCTTTGTCTTCTCTTTCCTTATCCTTCCTGTCTTGTTCGTCTCGTTCTCCCCTTTGTCGTATGTCCTCAATGCCTTTAACATCGAGTTTGAATAAAATCTGACCTCCTATCCATTCATTCTATGTTAGTACCATCTCATCAGTTCTATCTTCCTCTCCTTTCAATCTCTTTATCTCTCTTCATGTACCTAGAGATGTTCTTGCTTGTGCTTGATCACTTTTCTCTTTTTCGTGTCTCTCCCTGTCCCTCAGGACTTTGGAGGTAATAAGCCTTTTGCTGTCCTTCTGATTTTCATCACTACTTTGCGTAGGTGACTCATATGACGGGTTACTATATCCTGCTGCTGCTTTAAGTTCCCTTAACGGGTACAATCCTTTGTTTTTGCTGTCTTCGTCTCTTGTTTCAGACGGGGCGGGTGGCGCAGAAGGCTCTTCACCCCCCTCTTTGCATATATTCAGTATCCAATCTAAAGGCGGCTCCTCTTCCCTTTATTCCTGGTAAATTTTCCAAAGCTCTAAACTAGCTAGGCGCTTGTGTAACTTTTTGCTGGTGTATGCGGCATGCAAATATGACGTCATGTGCAGCAGGACCGTATTAGATAGCGATCCACCTTGGGGCCATGGCATAAACATTTTGTCTGCGGTCCCTTATTCCGCACTGTACTGCTTAAGCTTAAGTGTGTGTTTCGGCAACTGTTTGCATGGTGCACTAATGGTGTAACGGCTTCCATGCTTAATTAGTCTACCCCTTATTCGTACAATACTTGCTTATTTTTCACTTCACAGTTTATTAAATCACATCTCAAAATAACACAATATGAGCGAGCGCCCATCGTCGCTAGCTCCAATCCCATTATTCCAACAATATTTTTTACTTTAATCTTGCTAAAAAACAACCATCAAATCATGTTATGCAACAGTCTCTTTCTCTATTCACACAATTTCATACCTTTTTGTCACATAATTTTTTTTTCGACTAAGACGTCACAATTTTACTCAACCACATAAAACGAACAGACAAACTTGGGCCGTCCACATATATCTCTTATGCCGTCTGCTCTCTCAGACAAACCTTACCCTAATGTCTGCTCCGACATGGAACTTAAGCCTATCTCTTTCGGATCGTCTTTAATCGATCTGGTCTCCTAGGTCGTCCTATTAACAGGACTTTAGATAAGGGCTTCTGCTAGCGCTCTTTAAAGCCTAGGAACTGGGCATATACTCTTATTGCGGCCACACTCACGATAACTCTTTATATTGCTTGGCCACACACAAGTCAATATATCTCCCCTTATATATTATATTCTTACTCTGACGTCATATATTTGTCCCACCTCCCGCCGTTACCTTCCCTTTGCTTGCTTTATGCATGCGCGCTTTGCGAAGCTCTTCAGTCTTTTTCACTCACCGTTCGCATGATTTTGGTCTTTGACTCCTCTGGATCAGCGCCTTCTTATCGCCTTTCCGGGCCTTCTTTCCGATCCGCTGCTCGTAGATGTGGGAGGGGTCTTTGGGGTAAAGCAAGGGACGCGTCAAACCTATCCTGTAGGATTTTTACGAACTTTAAACTAACCACGATCTACAGGGAGCTTCTCGTTCTGTCAGCCGGATGGCAAAGGTTGCGTGATATTTCCGAGGACCCAAAGGTACTTATGTAGACGTCCGATGGTTATCTCATCTAACCATCTTATCTCTACTACCAAGTGAACTGAATGTCTGCCAATCTGCACAAACAGCCCTTAAAGATGAGTAGCATTACCCTTGAGATAGATGGGGGTGCAGATTCATACTCATGCATCAATAATTAAGAAAACTCAATAGTTTTGCAAAGTGAGTCATTTTTGATGACAAGCTTATAAAACGGGGAGTACAACGAACAACAGCAGCCACTCGATCTTCTCACTCAAGACTGTTAAGATGGATTTCTGAACTCTGGCCTGGTGGGCAGAGGTTCAGAAGGCCAGCCTAGTTTCTTGGAACAGGGTAACCTCTGGACAAGCCAGACCAATCAAGGTAGCGATCGCGGCGGTCAAGACTAGGTCTCAAGAGGGGTGAGGGTGACTGAAAGCCCGCAATGAGCTCACAAAGCAAGGACACTTACAAATTACTCCAAGCAGGTGTTATATTAAAAATATAGACAAATTTATCATAAGGCCTTTGTAATATTGACCATAGTAAAGAATCACGATAAAACTCAAGTAAACCAATACATCACAATCAAATACAGTATATATACAATTACCGAAGGGTCTAAAGAGTTAGAAGCACGAAATATACAGACCACCTAGATGGGGAGGAAAACAGGCAGTGCAAGTAATCGTTTAGACCCAGTTCGCCTTCAGAGGCCACCTAACTAGAAGGAAGTCCGAGCCCTACGAAGAGTGGAGCCTTGTGCTCAAAAGTACCTGCACACGCTAGTGCCGATGGGCCAAGGGGAGTCTCTTCAAGGAAGTCAGGCAGTTCAGAGTGGTGAACAAAGGAGGACGAACAGATCTCCGCTACTCAAGCGCGGCCTCCACTTGCGGGCAGAAGCAGAGCGCGAGTGCGAAAAAGGTGTGCTGTTTAACACAGCGAGGAAAAGCTACGGGCTACTGCAGGAGGGCGACCAGTTCCTAGCGTTGCTACTCACCGGTCCCCGATGCAGGCAGACCCAGGCTTCTCTGCGTCAGTTTCAGTGCTGGCAGGTTCAGATGCGAGCGGGGGATGTCTCGGCGTCGTGTAGATTCCGCGGCAGCAGACGTTAGAGTTGAGGATGTCCCAAACGCAGTGAACCCGCACAGATTGTTACCACAGCAGGGCAACGGAGCGGCCGTGTGTATTTGTCCAATGTACACTTCTCACTTCAGACCTGGGAATGCCAAGTGTACGAATCGTGTGAGAGTGCTAAGGACTCGGAATACAACACAACCTGACGGCGGTAACAGAGCAAGCTCCTGTGTAGGCTGGTCAGTCCACTGGATGCCCCAGAGACGCTTCCGAAGGCTTACGTGCAGGAGATGATGTAGATGCCGAGAATAGTTGTTCCCACTATTCCAAAGGGTCGAAGTACCAGTACAGGCCTTCTCGTTCGATCAGAGGCAGAATGGTTTCACAGAGCGACAGCAGTGCAGAGGAGCAGTCCTTCAGCGTTTCACCAGCGATTCCTCGGTTCAGCCTCGTAGTTGCAGGATACTTGGCTCCTGTATCCCTTGTTCGTGAGAACTCAGGAGATCAACATGGTAGTGGTGTTTCCAGGTTACCAGACATTTGGTCGAAAAAAATTGGTCGACCAGACAAATGGTCGAACCAATTTGGTCGAAAACCAAATGGTCGAATTTTCTTTTTTTTCTTTTTTTAACCCTTTTTTTGTTTTTTTTTGGGGGGGGTCCCCCCACCAACCCCCTTTTTTTCTCTAAAAACCCCTTTTTTTACAAAACGAAAACCCGAAAAATAAATATATAAATAAAAAAAAAAATTCGACCATTTGGTTTTCGACCAAATTGCGTCGACCAAATTGCAGTCGACCAGTTTTTTTTCGACCAGATGACTGGACACCGTGTTTCCAGCCTCCTCTTATCCAGAGTTCCCTTCGCGCCAAAACGGAGAGGACCCAATGGTAGATCTGCTCACAAAACACTCACACCATACGTGGACCTATCACGGACCACGGTGGTCCCAGGCATTCACGACACACTAGACTCTCTGGCACCCAGGATGTGTATTGGAACCAGACATCCCAGCCCACATCCTGGAGGCACACACAAGGCCTGTAGAAGCCCGCGAAAGCATCTGTGTTTCGAGGGAAAGTACATGCCCAAATAAGGAAGACCCCGGGTCGGCTCGACCTGGGGAAGGTGAAGGGGGCAAGACGGTCAGCGGGTAGGACAAAGAGCCTCGTGGTCTGGCCATTTTGGAAGCCAGGCCACCGTTTTGGGCTAAGTGCGAGAAACGCGCTTAAACAGCCAAAAGGAGCCCAAAACACAAAGAAACGATTGCTGCCACCAGTCCCGTCCGTGATTCACTTTCACCGTTCGTTAACAATCCAAAGAGAGTGTCTAGGGCCTGTAGAGTGACTAGAGACCCAAGAGAGCAGTAACTTAGCTTACAGTGCCCTCTTGTGTCATGTTGCGCGAAAGCTGCAACATGATAAAAGAACTACGGAAAACAACGTTTCCCGGTACTGACTGTCTTAAGGGCATGTCAGTTTCCCCTTAAGAATGGAGCGAAAGCCCAGAGGAGTGCGGCAGAAGGCTGCGCTTCTCTGGCAAAATCTAGATCATGATGAAAAACAACAGCAAAAAGTTTAGGGGTTGCCACATGGAAGGAAAATTACCGATAATTAAGAAATCTTTCCTAACAAAGAATTTTAGAAAAAAAACACCTTTATAGCAAAAAATTGTCATCCGTGACATATAACCTGCGCATGCTCTATCGTCGTCCTACGTAGCAAACTTTAAAACCTAACAGACGGTTTAATTGGCTCTTGGAAGGTAACTTAATATAGGGACTATATCTGTATATTGTAACGGGGAGAGGAGATTGGACAACTAACATCAGGTGGGGGTAACTAAGCCCTCCCTTCAAAATTGCCGCTATGAACATCACTAAAAGTACAACATTCCATTGGCTCTTCAACTACAGGACCCCTGATTATGCAGGTCCACTATGATTGGATTGGCATCGACCCCATTCATACTCTTCCACCTACGCCTAGCAGCAAGCAGAAAGAACAGCCAGGTGCAGATGAGCTTGTCTGTGCACCCGCTTCCCACCAATTATGCTACAATCAATCATCACCTCAGTGGCCATGTGTCAATTAGTTCTTTAAAGATTGGCCCCGAGTCTGTACTTTGCTCATAGAACTTTTAAGGAGTATGGGCATGGCAGGCTCCCATGCATAGGTGTGAGGTTTTCCTCCTACCAGCCTGCTTCCATCACGTGACTGGACACCATGAAATCTAGCTTTCTCTGGGTTTTTTCGTGTATTTGATTTAATTCTACCAGTCCTCTGATGTCGGTTGTTTATCCTGACCTTTCTGAACAGGATCCTCTGTTCTTTTCTCCTTAATTATATCCAATGTCAGCTCATACCAGTCTGATAAGACATTGGCTTCTTGGCACGGCCATCCTCAGCTGGACTTCATTCTGTCTCGATTCTTGATTTGTTTGCTGCGACACACTCCATTGAGGCCTTTTAACCTTGTTCCTTTTCTTCTTAAATGCATAGTGGAAACATACATTCACACCTAAAGTGCTCTTTGAGGTATATATTTGTACATATTGGCACTTGCCGTAATCTATTCACTATTAAGCATAAGCTTGCTTCACGATTTTTTTGTTGCTTGCGGTTACTTGCTTCTGTACACGTTTAAGCTAACTGAATATCTTCATGTCTGTGCCATAAACTTCTTCATCTTGATCCCAAGATGTCACTTATCCATGGTATCTTCTTAGTATTTTGTCTCTTGTCAGCATTCTCTGGTCATCATATCTTCTATCTGGGCATCAGTTCGATTTCTTATAACGTCACCATTCATCTTCCTTCATTATCTTCTTTGTTTCTTCAGGTATTTCATTAAAACGATCATCATCTTGTCTCAAATGTAGATACGGTTTCCTTAATGAATATCTTACTGTCCAGGTTTTATATCCTAATTGGTACTGGGCAGAGCCCAAATGCTGCTCTCTGCCGATTCAACTGTTCCTCATATGTCACATAGTTTGGTATGAAATCAATAGGCAACGGTAGAGGGGCAACTGGAGTAACTGTAGTGGGGGCGGTACTTGACTCCTCCTCTTCACTTCCCTCCAATGGTTTCAACAATGTTAGATCCTTCATGCTAAGTGCCTCCAGGCCGTAGATCAGAGAGGTACTAAAGCATTGTTTATAAAATGTCAGGATACCTTTAAGGTTAAACCCGGAAGTAGATCGTACACATCTGGATATCATATTTAGTTTAGAGATAGCCTTGCACTTTCTTACCTCCCTCAACTCTGCATAATCAGACTTCGTGGTGAATTCCACTCCCAGGTACTTATAGAAATGACTCGCTCTATGACTTTTCACCGATGACAAAGGTGGGAATCGTCACAAGTTTGTATGAGAAGTGCATTAGCTTGGTCTTTTCAAAATTCAGTTTGACGTCATGCTCTGCAGCATATTTTAGCAGTACACCCATAGCTCTTTTTACCCCTGTGATGGTATGGTCAAAGATGATGAGGTCATCAGTGTAAGATAAACAGAAGACGCTGACCCCCATGATCTTTGGCGGGCAGGTGTATGCAGCGTGCAATGCCTTAGGGAGCGCTGAAAGATATACTTTAAAAAGGACAGAGGCAAGGGAGCAGCCCTATTTTTCTCCACGATTAATGCTTATTGGTGCCGAGATTAGACCTTGTTATTTAATCTAATCTGGACCGAAGTGTTTTCATGTGTTAGGGAGAATTCTCACACAAGTGCTTCATTCCCTCTACCTTGGAGCCCTCCAGCTCTTTTGCTATATTTTTGGGCTTTGAACTTTTCATTTTCAATGTGTTTTACTTTGGTGTTCTATGGTTATGGAGTTTTAAAACAACTCCAGTGGCTTCATCTTTTTCTGTGTGTCACACAGCACCTTCAGTGCAGTGGCACAGGGGTGTCTTTCCGACTCCCCAAGGTTTAAATACCTTCTCTGGGACGGACTACCATCTCCCAGAGTATGTAAAGTTAAATTGGCTTTACTAGTCTTTTTAAATTTACTGACCCAGCACACACTATCTTCCTATAGAGTGCTGGAGGGGTTGCTTAGCTTCCCCTGAGTCAAAACACTCATGTAACAGTCAAATGTTACCTTTCCCTACTTTAAATGGCTGGTGGCAGTGGTTTAGATCAACTACCGTGATTTTTCGCGACTACTAACAACGGTAGCTAAAAATCTGGTCAGCCATGTTTTTCAATATGGCGCCCAAGACCTATCTGTAAAAACAGACTCCGGTCATCTTTTTTCGCCATTTCTGTGTTTCTCTCTGCGTGCCAAACCAGGTTTGGTCCCTTTGTACGTTGGCCTTTGGCGGGCTACAGTGCTGAAGCCCTCCTCTGTCGTCTGAGTGTCTGGGGTGGCCAGGATGTGAGGGAGGTGCCCGGAACTCCCTGTACTTAGTCTCCTAGGAGACCTGAATGCACTCTAGTGTGATTGGCTGGCTGTCCGGCAAGGACAGCCACCCTGCTGTGTGAGTGACAGCCAGGCTGGAATGAATGGGGGAAAACTGTTTAAAAGCAGGTCTCTGGGACTTGGAAAGCAGAGTCGATCACTGGAACGAAAGAACCAAAGACGAGCTGAAGGAAGAGGACTGCTGCAACTCCTGGACGACCGGTGAAGCCCTGCTGCAGGTCCGAATTGCCTGAAACTCCAATCGACAGAGAAGCCCTTCAAGGTTAACTTCTTCCCTTGAGTTTGGTGGGAACACCAACTCGTAAGCCACCTGGACACCGTCCCCAACTGGTCGAATTTTCATCAGAGTGCTGTTGAAAACCGGATAGCTAGTGGGAAGGAAACAGGCTTGTGGACTTTAAGACGCTCACACCTTAAACCGACGTCTTGCTACAGGTTTTAGCCTTATCCCTGGGCAGTGCAGGAACCTCCCAACGGCCTCCTTCTTGTCCCCACGACAGAAGCTCAGGAACAGCGAGATCTGCTCGAACTGCCAGGAACAGCTGCCTCAGCTACAGCTTTCTTCATTGACAAGGAACTGGGCAAACGCGGTCCGGGACTATTTTCGGCCATCTAGAAAGTGCGTGAAACTTTCCTCAACTTCAAAGGCTTGTCCTTCCCTAAACATTCGTCAAACTTTTCGCCTAGCCAAATTCTTCTAGACTCTGTGGCAAAAATGTAACCGTTATCTACCAGAACTGTGCTATCCCATACAAAGACTCTGATCCATTGACTTTGGCCCAGGCCTATGAGAAGAATTGCTGGTTGTATTTAACTGAAACCCTTTGCCCTGCCTGTGAATGTATTTGGGCTGTCTATTCTTATAACCTTCTCTTTTTATCCCTTTAAGAAGTATTTGAAGTGCCATTTTGCGCCCACTTCATTTTGGAGCTAAACTTGTTCAATTACTTACCGGCTGGATTTTTGTGGTGTATTAGTGTGTGATATTGAGCTGCTTATGCTAGTATAATGTTTTCTAACTGACTGAGTAAATAAATGTATATTCTTTTACCAAGAAACCTTGAGTAAGTGTTTGTTTGAATCCCTGTATTAGTTGGTCCTTTGTGTAACTTGTTCTACTGCTCACTTAAACTCTTGAGATAAGTCTGGCTGCTCAGCCATCGCTACCACTTTACTGTGTAGTACAGGCTTGTACCAAAGGTGAAATTGTGCTTACACTTGTAGTCCTAATTGCCTCTAGTGTTCCCAAAGGGTTCTGCAGGTGATTCTGCCTAACATCATGGAGGCCCATAATGGCCCATAGAGGTTGTTTGGGCAGCCCAAACGCTTCATATTTGCCCAAAGTGTCCCCCTATTGACCGTATCAAATAGAGCATTGAAATCAATCATTACCACATATAGGCCAGGATGATCTTTAGTTTTAGTTGCTGTGATCTCGGAGTCAAGCGTCCATAGACATTGGGCAGTCCCTGAACCAGAGCGAAAACCCATTTGGAAGTGACTGACTAAGCAAATTGATTCCACCCAGGTTGCCAGTCTTTCCAGCAATAAAGACGCAAAGATTTTACCCGTTACGTCTAACATTGCTAGTAGCCTGAAGTCCTCAGGGGAAGTTCTGGGTCCTTTCTTATGAATAGGGACCAAAATAGACCTCCGCCATGATATGGGTATCTGACCTTCCTGGCTCACTTTATTAAATAAGTGGTATAGTATGTCTCCCCAGTAAACCATTAGGGAGTCCATTAGGGCCAGGGACTCTGGAGTCTTTCAGGGAAGAGATTTATCGCCCGATTTCATCATGGAGGAAGTTCATTGAAAAAGTCTCTCCCTCGGGACTGTGGGATCATGTTTTTCTTGATATAATTTGTCCATTCATTTTCACCAATTGCACAAATCTCTTGGGAGGGGATGTCGGAGTTAAACCCCCTAAGTAGTTTCCAGAAGTTACAGGAGTCTGCATTGTGTATTGCCACTGTGCAGTTCTGCCTGAAGCCAGCCAATCCTTCACCGACCTTCGGTATCTATTCGTGGCTTTCTTTAGTGCCACCAACACTGCCGTCCAATCACAATGCATTTTACTAATCTTATTTAACTCACGTTTGGGAGTTTGTTTGATGTTTTTATCGTCCTATCAAATTGGTATTTCTTGTTGTTACAAATCATTGATGGGTTACTTTTATATACCGCTAAAGGCAGAATGGTTGCTTTGATCTTTGCTTCGATTCTGTCCACCGTTTAATCAGCAACAGCATGGAGCCAATCTTCATTCTGGGAAGAAAAGAATCTTCTTGCACTCTCAATGCTCCGGTCTGTCCAGCGGATTCTACATCCTGTGGGATTTCTTTCTGTTTCCCCAACTGGCCCTTGGCATAGGTCAGTGTTACTCCAACTATGTGTAGGAAGAGCATTGTGTGATCACTTTGTTTGTGTGAGAAATATCCATCTTTCAGATGTAGGGTATTGCTGGCAGATTACAAAACACGTAATCCAGAGTGGATGACTTTGTCCCAACTCTCCAGGTACTGTTTCCTGGGATATCAACCTTAACTCTTCCATTCATGAGGAAACCATCCCAATCATGCAAGGAGTCGGCCCAGGAGTTTCCTTTACGATTACCTTTCGCTACCAAATTAATAACTGACTTACGTTCAAGAAAACCGGTTTCATTTATTGCATGGAGGCAGTTATGTGCATTAAAATCCCCTCCTATATACATTTGTGCCAAAACGTCCGATTTTTGGATAAAGGTGCCATAAGAAAGGGGATACCGTGTCTCATCCTTTGGTGTCCCACTTCCACCCCTCAAAGACCCCCCCCCATCCAGGTGATCCTCCCGCACTGGTCCACCCCAAGGGACTGGATCCAATAGCGATGGCTGTGTCCTGGCCACCTGGGCGACAGATCCCCGGGGACTAGATGCACCTTCAGATGCACCTTCAGGTTTCTCACACCGCCTATCCTCAGGTTACACCACAGCACAGGCAGAGGGCCCTAGACATGTTTCTTCCCTCTGCTGCACAATGCCCTTAGCAAGCTGCGACAGCTGCAAGCCGGCTATACCCCATTTAGACCAGAGCACAGGCCCAGGGCCCTAGCCATGTTTCTTCCATCTGGCTGCACACTGCCCTTAGCAAGCTGTGACAGCTGCAAGCCGCCTAAGCTCAGGTTACACCACAGCACAGGCACAGGGTCCTAGCCATGTTCCTTCCAATTTGCTGCAAACCGCCCTTAGCAAGCTGTGACAGCTGCAAGCTGCCTATCCTCAAGATACACCACAGCACAGGCACAGGGCACTAGCCATGTTTCTTCTTTCTGACTGCACACCGCCCTTAGAAAGCTGTGACAGCTGCAAGGTGCCTATCCTCAAGTTACAGCACAGCACAGGCACATAGCCCTAGCCATGTTTCTTCCATCTGGCTGCACACTGCCCTTAGGAAGTTGTGACAGCTGCAATCCCCCTATACCCAGGTTACAGCACAGGGCCCTAGACATATTTCTTCCCTCTGGAGGCATGCTGCCCTTAGAAAGCTTTGATGGCTACACACCGCCTATCCCCAGGTTACAACACAGCACAGGACCCTAGCCATGTTTCTTCCCTCTGGCTGCACACTGCCCTTAGGAAGCTGTGACAGCTGCAATCCGCCTATCCCCAGGTTACCCCACAGCACAGGCAAAGGGCCCTAGCCATGTTTCTTCCCTCTGGCTGCACACACCCCTTAGCAAGCTGTGACGGCTGCAAGCCGCCTATCCCCAGGTTACACCACATCACAGGCACATGGCCCTATCCATGTTGCTTCTCTCTGGCTCCACACCACCCTCAGCAAGCTGTGACAGCTGCAAGCCACGTATCCACGAGTTACACCACAGCACAGGACCCTAGCCAGGTTTCTTCCCTCTGGCTGCATGCTCCCCTCAGCAAGCTATGACAGCTGCAAGCCACGTATCCACGAGTTACACCACAGCACAGGCATAAGGCCCTACCCATGTTTCTTCTGTCTGTCTGCGCACCTCCCTTAGCAAGGTGCAACAGCTGCAAGCCGCCTATCCACAGGTTACAGCACAAGGCCCTAGTCATGTTTCTTCCCTCTGGCTGCACACTGCCCTTAAGAAGCTGTGACAGCTGCAAGCTGTCTATGCCCAGGTTACACCACAGCATAGGACCCTAGCCAGGTTTCTTCCCTCTGGCTGCATGCTCCCCTCAGCAAGCTATGACAGCTGCAAGCCACGTATCCACGAGTTACACCACAGCACAGGCATAAGGCCCTACCCATGTTTCTTCTGTCTGTCTGCGCACCTCCCTTAGCAAGGTGCAACAGCTGCAAGCCGCCTATCCACAGGTTACAGCACAAGGCCCTAGTCATGTTTCTTCCCTCTGGCTGCACACTGCCCTTAAGAAGCTGTGACAGCTGCAAGCTGCTTATCCCCAAGTTACACCACAGCACAGGACCCTAGCCATGTTTATTCCCTCTGGCTGCACACTGCCCTTAGGAAGCTGTGACAGCTGAAAGCCGCCTATCCCCAGGTTACCCCATAGCACAGGCAAAGGGCCCTAGCCATGTTTCTTCCCTCTGGCTGCACACACCCCTTAGCAAGCCGTGACAGTTGCAAGCCTCCTATCCTCAGGTTACACCACAGCACAGGCACAGGGCCCTAGCCATGTTTCTTCCCTCTGGCTGCACACCACTGTTAGCAAGCTGTGGCGGCTGCAAGCCATCTATCCCCAGGTTACACCACATCACAGGCACAGGGCCCTAGCCATGTTTCTTCCCTCTGGCTGCACACCACCCTCAGCAAGCTGTGACAGCTGCAAGCCACATATCCACAAGTTACACCACATCACAGGCACAGGGCCCTATCCATGTTTCTTCCCTCTGTCTGTACACCACCCTCATCAAGCTGTGACAGCTGCAAGCCACATATCCACAAGTTACACCACATCACAGGCACAGGCCCTAGACATGTTTCTTCCCTCTGGCTGCACACCACCCTTAGCAAGCAGTGACAGCTGCAAGCCGCCTATCCCCAGGTTACACCCCAAAACAGGGACCTGCCCATGTTTCTTCCCTCTGGCTGCACACCACCCTTAGCATGCTGTGACAGCTGCAAGTCGCCAATCCCCGGGTTATATCACAGCACAGGAATGCACAGGGCCTTAGCCATGTTTCTTCCCTCTGCCTGCACACCGCCCTTAGCAAGCTGCGACAGCTGCAAGGGGCTTATCCCCAGGGTATACCAAAGCACTGGCACAGGGCCCTAGCCTGATTTATTCCCTCTGCCTGCACACCGCCCTTAGCAAGCTGTGACAGCTGCAAGCTGCCAATCCCCATTTTACACCACACCAAAGGCATGCACAGGGCCCTAGCCATGTTTCTTCCCTCTGGCTGCACGCTGCCCTTAGCAAGCTGTTACAGATGGATTTCAATTTATAGCTGGCTGTATGTACAGTTGTTAGACACTCCATCTATAACGTCCTCAGCATCAATAATGGCAGACATTATGGGAACACAGGGCGCTTCTGCTGCCATGAACTTAGGCCTGTCCATAGTATCAATAATTATCAAATGGTTGAGAGCATAATTCTACCCTTATTGAAAGGAGACTCTGCAAGGTTAGATGTTCATAGGAAATTGTCCCACTTAAATGAGCAAGAAGAAATTGAGCAATTTGGGGACCTAGTGACATCCACTTATCAATCACTAGGCAGAGATCGCCTAGGCAGGAGAACTGCAGATGCACAGAAGAAGGCTAACAAGGATAGTAAGCCAGACAAAGGCACACCAGCAAGGGAGATCCTCGAGACAGAGGGGATCTTTTCAAGGTAAAAGAGGAGCTATAACACAGACATCAGCATCGCGCGACAAAGGAAGAAAAATACCCAGAACATTAACCAAAGAGTGAGAAAGCTACAAGAGGAAGGGACACACCTCAGTGGCAACACACTCATATGGACAGGCGACCTTGGTGTAAACCTAGAGGGCATCCCCATTTTAGACGAGCACACTATGATTTCAGAGATAGAAAACAAATGAGAAGTCTGCAGAAATATGGTACTGATGCGCGCTCATCTCATTCCCCACAGGCGAAGACGCCAGATAGTTTTAAAACTGGGGGGAAAGACGTGAAAGTTGAAAGAAAGCACGCAGCGATCCTTCCCGTTCAGCAACACGCAGAGTCCACACACTAATCCAATCATTCGCAAGACTAAGCAACACAGAGGCATGTTACCATACCCAAGACTGAGCAACACACTGACTGGTGTAAGGGATCGAGAGTAAGACTCAGACACAGCGGCATGTTACCATACCCAAGACTGAGCAACACACTGACTGGTGTAAGGGATCGAGAGTAAGACTCAGACACAGCGGCATGTTACCATACCCAAGACTGAGCAACACACTGACTGGTGTAAGGGATCAAGAGTAAGACTCAGACACAGGGGCATGTTACCATACCCAAGACTAAGCAACACACTGACTGGTGTAAGGGATCAAGAGTAAGGCTCAGACACAGCGGCATGTTACCATACCCAAGACTAAGCAACACACTGACTGGTGTAAGGGATCAAGAGTAAGACTCAGACACAGGGGCATGTTACCATACCCAAGACTAAGCAACACACTGACTGGTGTAAGGGATCAAGAGTAAGACTCAGACACAGGGGCATGTTACCATACTCAAGACTAAGAAACACACTGACTGGTGTAAGGGATCAAGAGTAAGGCTCAGACACAGCGGCATGTTACCATACCCAAGACTAAGCAACACACTGACTGGTGTAAGGGATCAAGAGTAAGACTCAGACACAGGGGCATGTTACCATACCCAAGACTAAGCAACACACTGACTGGTGTAAGGGATCAAGAGTAAGACTCAGACACAGCGGCATGTTACCATACCCAAGACTAAGCAACACACTGACTGGTGTAAGGGATCAAGGGTAAGACTCAGACACAGCGGCATGTTACCATGCCCAAGACTAAGCAACACATTGACTGGTGTAAGGGATCAAGAGTAAGAGTCAGACACCGCGGCATGTTACCATACCCAAGACTAAGCAAAACACTGACTGGTGTAAGGGATCAAGAGTAAGACTCAGACACAGCGGCATGTTACCATACCCAAGACTAAGCAACACATTGACTGGTGTAAGGGATCAAGAGTAAGACTCAGACACAGGGGCATGTTAAGTGTTGGGTATATATTTTTGTCAAAATAATAGAATAGTCCCGGAAGGATAGCTCAGCGGCAAAGTAACACAGGTTCGATCCCCAGGTCCACGCTTAGAAACCTCTGGGTATTTAAGCGCGTTATAAATACGCAACTAAGACAAAAAAATAACAATTACCCAACTAAAAAACAAATAATTCCTGTAACAGCGCCTCGAAGCTCGCGGGCTGTGTGAGCGCTTTCAAAATGCAAAATAAATAAATAGGAGGGGTTGGGAAATTCCTTAACTCTGAGGGGTGTCCCTGCCTCAATAAACTAAGGAATGTCAGGGTGTTAAACAAATAAAGCTTACCCAGTCGTGTGTCCAACCCCTAAACTGACCCTTACACGCAAAACTAAATACAAAGTGATAAGTGGGCTTTCTCTGAGTTATAAACGTACAGCTTATTCTTGAGGTTCCAAACATACAGTTCTAAGGTGAACAAAAGAAAAGGAATAATGTTCTCCCTTCTCCTAGGTTTCTTCTAGTGGCTTTAAATATTGCTTTTGTCACAGTTCCAGTTGTCCAAGGGGGATGAGGGGGATCATCCCTGCTCTCCACAATACACCACAGTTCTTCTGAATCCAAAAAGGGGTTCTGGCTCCTGATCTTTCATTAGTTATTCTTTCCCTGGTATACTCTCCTGCCAGGGTATTCTAGTATATCCTTACAGAGAGTTATGGGTCTTCCCTTTGATCGCTGTTCCATACTTTCAAGGTGGGATTTCTTAACCCCTTTGTTTCCTCTAACTTCTATCTTCAACTTCTCCTTCCACCCCAGGTTTACTCTCCTGCTCCTGCTCCTGGGTGTTAACTTTCTTATTTGGGTGTGAGCCCCAGACTCATTGTTTGCCTCAATCACTATCCTGCCAGGGCTTCTTCGCTTTCTCTTCACTCTCTCTTGTGTCCACGAAACAATACTTTTCCAGTATTGGGTCACTGACCCTTGTGTCACAAGCTGTGTATCAATTTTACTGTCTTTACTCGAGTTTTCAACAATGTTCGGTTCTGTTTTACTTCTACTGCCTTCACGTAGGGTTTTCCCAATGTACCTATCAATGTTGTTGCCTTCACTTACGCTTTTCACAATCCTTGTATCTGTATCAATTATATTGCCTTCCCTTAAGCTTTTTGCAATGTGTGTCTCAATTCTTTTGCCCTCACTTAGGCATTTTGCAATGTTTGTATCTGTATCCATAATAACGCCTTCTCTTAAGCTTTTCACAATGTTCGTCACTACATTAATTACGTTATCTTCTCTGTTTGGGCTCTCTCGCATTGGGGCCAGCACACAGTATTCACCCTGAAGCACCCCAGTAACCCATGTGCTTTCCTTGGGCTTACCAGTGTTTCTCAGCATCATCTTTGTTTGTCGCGCTTCTCTGTCCTCTCTGCATCTCACCAGCTAACCGGCAATGCCTTTCATGAGACGCTTTGTTCACGCTTGGTCTCACTCTGTTTCTGACAGCTCCGGCTGACCGTGTCAGGGACATGACAAACTTCTACCGGCTTCTCTTCGCTGGCCACTGACTGTCCACTTCTGAGCTGCGTTTCCCATTGCGCTCGTCTACGGTGTCCCAAACAGCATCAGAACAAGTCGGATGCAGTGGCATGCTCCATCTCTCTCTCGCTGGTTGCTCTGCTGTGAGCATTTTAAATATCCCGGTTTACTTAGTAGTTTACAATTACTAGAAAGCAGCGTTGGTTTGCTGTGTTTGGTTATCCTCGTTACGCCATCTCTCTTCCTTGTCGCAGTAATAGAAAGTGGCTGAGGGCAGAGGTGCTCAATGTTGTTGGTCAGAAAATCCTGGGAATTCAGAATCTACATTACGATAAGCCATACAGGAGTGTGGTATAAGTCCTTGGGTGTTACTATGATTTACCACTGAAGGGTTATTTAAACCTAATATTCTCTTGCGTCCCTGGAGTTTGTTTAGTTTAGTTTGTTTATTTGTATAGCGCAGCCAAGCCCTGGGGTAACTGGGTGCATTAGACCTAAAGAACAACATAGGTTGCAGAGGTACAGTGCAGATGACAATAATAAATACAATAATTATATGAGGACCAGGTTATAGGATGGTCCAATTCAAAGGATAGCGCTGGATGGACCAAGTTACAGAGTGGTCCGAGTCTATGGATAGCACAGTTACGATATGAGAGCTTGTAACAAATTATTGCTGAGTTGCGAGCAAAGCCTACACCTTCGCTCTGAACGACCAGAACGAGGAGTCCGATCTGATTTCTGATTTCCGAAGGGAGTGCGTTCCAGTGTTTCGCAGCTAGCACAGGGAAGCTTGCTCCCCCTGCTGTTTTCAGGTTGAATTTATGGATGTTTAGTTGGTGCAGATATGGGGATCTTGTCGGTCTGGATGTGCGATGTCTGGTAAATGTGTCTGGTAAGTAACGTGGGGCTTTCGGGATAGGCATTTATGTGTAATGACGAGAGAGCGTAATTTGATCATGTCACGAATAGGGAGCCAGTGAGCATCCTTTCTGAAGGTGGAGATGTGTGCCTTACGGGGAAAATTGAGGGCACATCTGAGGGCGTTATTCTGGAGAACCTGCAGTCTATTCAGATTGTGATTAGAGGAACCAAGAGTGTGTTGCAATAATCCAATCTGGACAAAACCAGCACTCTAGCCAGTGTAAGTCATCTGTTGGTGGATAAAAATGGTTTACAGGCGTTGATAAGTTTATTAGTGTAGGCAGTGGATGAGATAGTGGCATTTATTTGTTTTTTAAGCGAGAGTGTGGAGTCGAGATACACACTCATCGTTTTGACTTCTTTTGAGACTTTTATAACATTTCCAACTATGGTGAAAGGCTGGTACCGGGGGTTGAGTTTGTTGAGACGGGCCTGGGAACCCACAATCAGCAGTTCTGTCTTGTCGTCATTTAAACACAGGCTATGGGTCGCCATCCATGCTTGGATTTCAAGGTAGATTTAATTGAGTTTTGCAACATCTTTCTCATAGCATCCGGTGAGAGTGATGACGACCTGGGTGTCGTCCATGTAGTTTGTGTAAGTGACACCCAGGTCGTCAAGGCGGTCAAAGAGGATCTTGGTAAAGATGTTGTAAAGCATGGGGGAAATACAAGACCCTTGGGGGACTCCACATTGGTTTGGGACGGGGTCGGCCGCGGCAGAGGGGGCGAAGACCCTCGTTCTGTCGGACAGGAAGGATCGAATCCATTTGGTGGCATTATGAGAGAATGAGTCAGCCGAGAAGAGGTGTTTGGTCAGAATTTGATGCTCGACCAGGTCGAATGCTGCAGACAGATCCAACAAGAGCAAGATGGCCAGTTTGCCCTCGTCTTTGGCTTCATCCATTTGGATTTTTAGGTCCAGGAGAGCTGTTTCAATCCTGTGCCTGGGTCTAAAGCTGGATTGTCGCAGACGTAGGAGGTTATTGTCTTGCAAATGTTGCTGTATTTGGAGGTATGCCACTCTGTCTAGTATTTTCAGGAGAAAAGGGACAGTCGTGATGTGTCTGTAGTTGGTCGGTATATTGGGGTATAGGTTAGGTTTTTTGAGAAGAGATAGGACCCATGCTTCTTTAAGGTTGTTGGGGGCAGACGAGTTCTCAAATGACGAGTTGATCAGGGTGGTGATGAAAGGAGCTAGATCTTTAGCCCCATCCTTGATGACTGAAGCAGGGCACAGGTCACCTTGGCAGTTAGAAGGTTTTAGGCTGGCAATTATGTGTATTACTTCGTCCTCAGTGACTGGGGAGAAGTGGAAGGGGGGCAGTCTGGTTTGGTGGGGTTAGGTTCTGTGCTAGAGTGATCGATGGGGGTGAGGTTAGCTTTTTTAGATTCTATCTTGGCTTGTAGGAGGGCTATTTTATGTGATAGAGCTTGTTGGATGTTTTCATACCAGGCTTTGTTCTTGATGCAACCATCAGTGGGGGGCACAACGGCGATTCCAATTCTCTTAGGAAGGAGAATAACTCTTTAGTGCCAGATTTGGCATTGTGAATTCTTGTGTTGAAGACCTCTTTATTTAGAATTGGTAATGGCAGTTTTATAGGTGGCTGCTGTAGTAGAGAACCTTTCTTTAGTGGAGAGCGAGGGAGCTTTTCTCCAGCTGGCTTCAGGCGTTCTTTTAATGATCCGAACCATTTGTTCAGATGAGCAGAAGGTTTGGCCTTTCTAGATTTAAGTGGTGCTATTTGGTTTAGAGCGTGTTCAAATGTATCATTATAGAGTTCGACTAGCGAGGTTGGGTTAGAGTTGGTGATGGAGTCAGTGTTGGTGATCGGAAGTAGTAGGGGTCCTAAATTCTCTATGGTAATATTACGTTTGTTCCTAGACATAATTTGTGGTGCAGTGGATGTAGGTGCACTTTTGAGAGCATCTTTAGGTATGGTGAAGGTGATGAAATGGTGGTCTGTCCAAGCGCATGGTATGATGTCAGTCAGGGAAGTGTCACAGTTGGAATCGGCCAACCAGTCCACGGTTCTACCTTTGGAGTGTGTGGGCTTATTGATACGTTGTGTAAGACCTAATTGATGGGAAGGCAAACCTATGGATAATTTCGGGCGCTGGGAGGATTCAATGATCCATGAATATAGCTGATTTGCTAGAGATTTAGGTTCATCATCAGGTCCGAGGAGTCTTACTCCGCCGGGTAACCGAATTGTCTCGGCGCTGACACGCCGACACGGTACCAGAATTGGCTATCCAGCCCCAGTGGCACCCTGACTTGGGAGGACCACCTATCAGCTCTATCCAGAGCCTTATCTCTACTCCATTCGCCCTGAAAAAGACTTGGGTCGAAACGCGCGTCGGCTGTGTGCACTTACCTATGTTGAACAAAACTGGCAATTTCTGTCCAACTTAATGTTTTGAAATTGTGCTGGTATTGTTTTTTTTTTTACAACAATAATAAAACAATAAATGACTAAGACAACTTACACTCCTCCGACCTGATGATGAACCTAAATCTCTAGCAAATCGGCTATATTCATGGATCATTGAATCCTCCCAGCACCCGAAATTATCCATTGGTTTGCCTTCCCATCAATTAATTCAGCCTTTGGGAACCCCGGAGTTGGTCCCCAGACAAACCAGGAGTAAGGCTGCGGGCCAACATACAATTACCTCATAAACAAGGTGCGCGGTAGACTGGGAGTCCCGACCTAGATAACGCCACTTAGCTGTAACCTTTGTGTAAGACCTAGTTGAGTGATAGTGTCATTAAGCAAGGAGGCGTTCGCATCATTTGGGTCATGAAGACCTAAGGTAAGGTTGCCCATTAGAATAATTTGTGAGCCTGGTTTAGAATTGGATGTCAGAAGATGGGAGATGTCTCTGTTATGTGGTCCTCCTGCAGATCCCCAGGGTCAGTGTCAGGTGCCTTCAGCCTTTCCCTGGCCACGCAGGCGAAGCTTCCCTCCAGAGAATCAGTGACGATGTTGCCAGATTCACTACACTGCATAGTAGTCCTTTTAGCTTCTGGGTCTGATATTTCTATATAAGGCACTGTTGGAACATACAAAGGCACATAGAAATGCACAAATAAATGCACCCACTGGGAAGACATGAGCAAATAACGAAGTGTATTTTGTAACCATTCAGCTGGAAGGTGAACATCCCAAAGAGATTGAAGCACCGTTCTGGCCACAATTACATATCCAATATGAAGTACTTTTAGCATTTCAAGATTGGCCACCATTGTATGTGAGACAAGCACCAAGAGGTGAAGAAGTAGTGATGCCTGCCCTTACAAAACAAGTGAGTGGGGACCTGGTACAGACATATGCACAAGAATGGGCAGCATTGGGAGCAGTGCAACTGTATAAAAACATGTAGGACATGGTCTGGAAAGTCCAGCGCATGTAATCCCATCGTTAATGCCAACTGTACCGCAGAGACAGTACCCCATTAAGCCAAAGTCAATGTCACACATTGTTCCGAGAGTTTATAGTTGCCTCTAGGTCCATTTCATTGAAACACATCTTTCATAGGATGGGTTTGGATGGTGTCCAGGGCCTCCCTATCATCCCAATAGATATTCTTTATATGGGACGCCCAAGACTCCTCTGCGACACCTATAATCGCTTTTGTAGCGGAGCCAGCCACCGCAAAACAAATTATATGCCAGAGCTTCTTTGTATCATTTGTTAGAATCAATCTGTTTATATAATTCCAGCTGGCACTGGCAGAGCTCCATCGGTGGTTGGCCAGCCATGATTTGAAACGCTTTGTGATGAGTTGACTTTCCACATTCCTCTCTGTCCAATCTAGGCCTGCTTGCTTATGGATCAGTCTCAGTTCCCTTTTTCGCACCCTTTTCTTATTTGCAATCTCAATGTCAAAGAGCCCCACCCGGGTGTTCTTAGGATTAAATTTTAAGAGATGATATCTGGGGGTGTTGTGACCAAAACAATCTCACCAGGCCATCCAACTGCCAGTCGTTGATAGCCTACATCTGGGCTTGAGGTTTGTCTAAATTTGCAAGCTTGTTGTTGAATTTCTTAATGTTGGAGGTCGTCCAACGGAGGTGATTGCCCTGCAAATTGACCTCTGGATTTGGCCCAAGTATGTCCTTTCTCGTAATACCAACTGGAAACGACATAGAGAGGATAGCACAATCACTTAAATGGGTTGATCATACTTCTCCCACCGTATTGCAATGCAGCATAGCATCATTTATGAAGATGAAGTCAATCCTACTTGAGTGCATACCATTGGGCCACGTAGGTCTGAGCCCTCCATCCTGTGGTAACAATGCATGCACGTCAAATTCTAAAAACATTTCACACCAATCACTTTTCCACCTTGAAGGTTTGGGGTCTCTCTCTGCCCCTTCCTTGGCCAGGCAGTCTATATTAAAATCGCTACCTACAATGATGTTACTCTTGGGGTTCTGGACAGACTATTCTCTCACACAATCCTTGATCGATTTCATTGATTTCAAGGTACAGCTGCCATCTGGGGGATCATACAGTGTGATTAAGAGAGATGGACGTGTGTCAAACAGAGTATACAACATCACCCCAAAAAGGAGTTTCGGTTGGGACCATCTACCCACCAAATGTTTTAATCCATACTCAGCATTTGCCCCCATGCAAAGTCCACCCTTCGGACGACCCGAAATGGGGATCTCAGAAAGGCTAAACAGTAGAGTATAACCATCCAAAGCAAACCTGCTTGTCAGCCAAGTCTCCTCCAACTTAAATATATTAGCTTTCTTTAACCTAGCAATTCCCTCCAGGTTGACCAGGAAGGGACGGTGTCCACGTGTGTTCCAGATCATCATGTTTGGTACACCGGATAAGAGAGGTGTTAGGCAGAATCCTGGGCAGTGCCCTTAGGGACCACTACACAAGATTAGGACTACAAGTGGGAGTACAATTTCACCTTTGGTACAAGCCTGTACTACACAGAAAAAGTGGCAGCAGTGGCTGAGGTGCCAGACTTATCTCAAGAGCAAATGAGCAGTAATAGACATTACACAAAGGACTACAATTACTGTGACTCAAGCAAACACTGACTCAAGGTTTCTGGTTAAAAAGTATAAGTACATTTATTTTTAAACCATCTGTTCATAAAACACTTCACTTCTATTAAATTAAAACCACACTTCAAATACACTACACAAAACCAATTCCCTTTGTGCAGTTCAACTCAAGGTAAGTACATAGGAACTTGACAGACCGGTGTTGTGAAACAGAGTGTTACCAGGGGTTAATACGCAATCACTTTTTGACAGTAATGACAATTCGGTCTTACTAAAGAAAAGCGTACCCGCGAGAAGAAATGTTACTGTAGTCAAACACACTTAGCACATGGGTTAATACAAGAGAATTGGGGATAAAAATCATAGGAAATACTTTTGTCAAGGCAGATAGAATCAGAGGACACTTTCTAAAACGTAGCTAAAAGTCAATAGGCCTGTGCCAGTGTCAATGTAACAGGTGTTACAATTCAAGATTGCCAGGAGTACTTAGATATTGTCAAAAGGGAAGCAAAAGTTATAAGAGGGAAGGAAGATAAGGACAAGCCTTTGGTGAGGAGAAAAGGGTTCACCCTAGTGCCTCAAAATCGGACACAGTACCTTATTTGTTTGAAGAAAGCAGGTGCCACGGCAGTTGTTCCTGGTAGTTCCTGCAGACTCACGGTGCCTGAAGCTTCAGTTGTGGGGACAAGGAGTACGTCTGGAGCGATCTGCACTACCCAGGGATGAGGCCGGCACAGAGAAACAGCGGTGAATAAAAGGTGCGCTCCTTTAAAACAGGAGAGGCTCTTCAGATGGCTATCCGGACCACTACAGCTGTGTGCAGCGATTTCGACCAGGAAGAGGATCCTCTGACTGTGGAAGGCGAGCTGGTTGATCCCAACAGGCTCAAGGGAAGAAGACTCCGGACTGGATCTTCTGTTGTCGTTGAAGAGTAGATAGCACAGGACTGCAGCAGGGCCTCACCGGGACTCGGGAGTGCAGCAGCCGTCTTCTTCTCCGCTTCTCTTTGGTTCCTTGCAGATCCAGTGGCGACTCTGACTTCTAGCCCAAGAGTCCTGCCTTTTATGCCAAAATCCCCCATTCACACAGCCTGGCTATCAATCACCCAGCAGGGGGGTTGTCCAGCCTGGACAAGCACCTCAGCCAATGAACACAAAGTGTGACTTTGGTCTCCAAGGAGACCCTGTGAAGGGGGTGACTACACCCCTCCCTCACATTCAGCCCACCTAGCCACCCAGGTGCCAAAAGGAGGGCTTCTCTAGAGAAGCCCGCCAAACGACGGTAAACAAAGAAGGCAAACCTGGTTTGCCATGCAAAGTAAAACACAAGAAAGATTTTAACAAGAAGAAATGGCGACGAAACCCAACCGGAGCCAAATTAAAACCAATATGGTCAAGCGGGTTTCATGTTCGAGGCTACTATGTTAGCCTAAAACATTACCACGTTATGTAATATAACCGCGGTAGAAATGTTAGGGTAGATACCACTGCCACCAGCCAAGTCTTAATGTTAAGGGAGCGAAACAAGGCTCCAGGAGGCACAGATAAAAAGGGATAGGAATTAACCCTTTCCAATACTCCATGTAAGATGGGGTGTACTGGATCTGTGGTAAATATGACTATATAAAGTTAATGACAGTAGTCAGCCCCAGAAAAATTGAGTCATTGGGAAGTCTAAAAGACAACCCTGTCTCACTGCACTGAGGGTGCTGTGTAACACACACAAAATGTGGTGTGGCTCCAGAGCCGAAGATCACACAAACAGTCGAAATACACATGGCAAACACATGTAAGAGTGGGAAAAAAAGGTTCACACTCTTACCAAGTGAAAAAATAAACCCCAGAAATCCAGCAGAGCTGCTGAGGGACTCACTAGGTAAGGGAAATTAACCATAGAATGAGAATTCTCCCTAACAAGAGGCTTAAGTCATTGCAAATTAGAGGGTATATTTAACCAAGTGCCCAACACACGTCCCTCTTGCCTGGGCTGGTCCTTTTTAGGGTTGTAGAGCTGGGAACCACGCAGGTGACTCCTCAGCCTTAGCTCATATACGCTAGCCATCTATTTATGTGTTTGGAATATCGCCACATCAAAGCCCAACCCAGCAAAACCATTAGCATGTTTGCAGATCATTTCAGCGGTCTATGGCAGGGACATGGTTAACAACACCCAGTTAGTAGCACTGCCTATCCGTGGTAGTTCCAAAGATGATAGCGAAGGAATGAGGCCAAACAGCTGGAAGAGCCATGTCCGATTGAGGAAAGGGCTCGAGTCCGAGGGATGGTTCTCCACTATCTTCACGAACTGTGAACCCAACGCATGGCTACCAGACTCTCTGACTTGCCCTGATGATTCTTTTTGTTGTTGCAGTTGTTCCACGTATTGCACCCCGGGAGGTTGGCTGCTGTTATCACAATTTATGGGGTGAGCCATAGGGGTGGCCGGCAGATGGAGGTTGTGTTGTCGAGTCTGGACTGTCTGTTCAGTGATTGTCAAAGGCATTCTTTCTTGCTGCCGGTCTCCACCAGATGGATACCTCTGCCCAACATGGCTTGTAAATGTTCGGTGCACTCCTTTACGCATATCCAAGCCTCTACCACCACTATCCGGTTGGTTGGATGCCTCTACCACCACTATCCGGTTGGTTGGATGTCGCTGCCGTCGCGGAGGGTATAGTGATGTGCTGGGTTTTAGCAACATTTCCAGTATTGGCAGTTTTATAGGTGGCTGCTGCGGTGGAGAACCTTTCTTTACCTTAGTGCTAGAATGATGTTCTTTGTGACGCAATCTCGGCGCAGAACCGCCCTCCTTACTCTTCCCTTTATATACTGTGGCCCAACCATCTAGGGGACAACGTAACCGTAACCGTACCTGCCTTGGAGAGCCTTCCCCCGTTTCCCTTCTAATGGTATATATAAAATCCTGAGACTGAAGGGGGGGTTTGACTTGTTTGTGAGTTCGGCGGAGGGTGAGTACTGGCCTGCTGCAGACCCACACATGACAGGTGGTAGAAGTGTGATTGTTGTGGTCATTGATATAGATCATATCTGGTGGGCGGTTTAGCAGACATTTCAGCGCAGAGTGCCTCAAGGGCATGGTCCTCCGAATGAGCCACAATATTCAGTGTGCCCTTTCCTCTTCCTGCCTCTTGTGATAACCTGCTAGATTTGGCCCCACAAGGGATTTTGGATGTCGCTCTCCATTGTCTACCCACTTCAATATACAGAGAACTTTTTTTTTGTTGCAAATGTTCCCCCGCAATGATCCTCTGCATGATCATTTCAAGCAGGGAAGTGGTGTTTGATTGTCTGCCAGCTTAGTAACTAATATCGGAAGAGCTTCCAAATTGGCTTCAATGGAGTGGATAGCCTCTAAGGGACCACCTTCATCCTCGCCAAAATCCAGGTCATCACTGGATGTTGTGTCTGTTTCTAATTCAGTATCTTCTTCATCAACGCTGTTAAGTGTATGTTGGGTTATGTTCTATAATCTTATAAAGCGCACATATGCCCGAAGGCATCTTGTCACTGAGCAGAGGGAGGCGGAGCCAAACATACCTGAAATGAAGAGACCAGAATAGAAGAGTCTTCAGGGCCCGCCAGAAGGCCAAGCGATTGAAAGTAGCACGCAGTGACCAATGCAGTTGATTCCATGCTATTGCAGCTGCCACAGAGAAGGCCCGACCACCGGTCCTGGCCCGTCTAACATGGGGGACTGATAGTAGTAAGGCAGCTTGAGAGCAAAGAGGATGAGCAGGGATGTAGCGAACACATTTTACCTGCAGATATTCAACTCCTAGCTTATAGAAGGTTTCATGCATCAGGCACATAGATTTAAACGAAATCCATTTTTCGATCGGAAGCCAGTGCAGTTGTTTCAGAAGCGGTGCCATGTGAGAGCATGCCAGGGGACGCACGACTACTCTGGCTGCTGCATTCTAGAGCATTTGAATATCAGATAGCGTGGTTGGCCGAAGTACAGCGAGTTCCAATAATCAGCCGTACTAAGAACCAGTGCTGCTACAACAGGAGCATGAAAGTGATCAGGAAAAAAGGGGAGAACCTTCCGCAAGGTGCGCAGTTTAAAATGACCAGCTTTGCAAACAGCACCAACCTGCTCCGTCATTGCAAGTGAAGATGAAAACTTAACCCCCAGATTTCTCACTGCCGGAGACAGAGAGGGGAAGAGTTCAGTAAGTGAGAGACTAGTCGTTCCCACCACATGGACCTCTGTTTTGCTGCCATTGAGTTTGAGTGAGTTGTTTGCCATCCCAGGACCCAGATCCTCTAGACAGTTCCTCAGCCGGACCACGGTTTCCAGGCAAGAAAGGTCCTGGCGTACCAGGATCTGCGTATCGTCCGCATAGGAATAGCAACGAAAGCCATGCGACATAAGAAGGAGAAGGGGGCGAATGTAAATGTTAAAAAGAATTGGTGACAACGCAGATCCTTGTGGAACTCCGCCGAACAAAGAAATGGATTTGGAGCAAAAAGGTGGTAGAAAAACTGACTGGGACCGGTCAGCCAAAAAGGCTGCGAACCAGTTCAGTACCTGGTCACCAGAAGAAGCAAATGTATCTACGTCTGCAGTACCGGATAAGTTGGTGTCTTGAATTTGAGATTGGGCTGGAACTTCTGAGGGCAGGGATTTCCTTCTAATATTTTCGCAGAGGTTGAGCAGAGATCCATTATTATCTGAGGGTCCCTGCAGTGTACCAACCGGTGTGGAAGAAGGAATCAGAATTTCTTTGCACAGTGGGGGGGAGCCAGTGGTTTGTTGAAATAGCCTTTGATATTAGTTTGTTTGCCCTGCCCCATTGCATCCTTTTTACCCTTCTTGGCACATGGAGCGTGCTTGGGGGGGCTTGGAGGGCTGTGCCCCCATTTCTCTCTGAGCGTCGAAGTACTTTGTATGCTATATCTGGTTTTCTTTGAACCCATGTGGATATTAATGAGGGAACAAGTCTTAGGGAACAGCAGTACATGTAAACATGAATTAGGATGTACCCCACACTGTTGAAATGCAGTCTTTCCGGTCCTTCGATCGGAACAAAAGCCGCACACTCCCCACCTCAAGCTCGGGCAGAAATGGGGACTGGGTAGCAAGTCTGTCAATCAGAACCTCTCAGTGCAACACTTACTTGGGGAGGGGCCTCGTGCCACAGCTCCCACGGCTTCACCTTCCGCTCCGATGATATAATGAACCTGCACAGTGACAGCGATGGCCACACAACTGTAGTATTGGAATACAGTAATACTTCTCCAAAAGACAAGCACTGGTAGGCATAAAAGCCAGCAAATAAGGTTTTAAGGCACACCAGTCGAAACAGGCAGAGTGCCGAAGAACCTTGCATACACTGTGACAACCACCAGCTCGCAATAGTGCTCACAATTGTACTTTTGGGCAAACTCTATATGAAACTCTATATGAAATCCTCAGCGTTAACAGGATGCTTTTAAGCAAGCGACTAAGCAGCACTAGCAGTGACAATTTAGCTCTAGGGCTCTCCCGTGATCTCCAAAGTGGGAGGATGGAACTGCCTCGGGTGCAGCTCCAGCAATGGCTGCCCCCTCCCATGTGTACCTTACCACTTACCGTTGCCTGTGGCCCACATTACCACACACCACCCAGCTTGGCTTGGCAGCTCTGGCAGTAGCTCAGGCAGTGCTCTCCAGACCTCAACACTCGCGACCCCTCTCTCTACAGATCGCAAGCTAGAGGAAAGTACCACAAAACGTCAATGAATGTGTCAAGCCGTACCTACTCCAGGAAGCCGTTTCCGACACAGTATTCACTGACTAAAATGAATCTTAATCATGAATACTACGTGTGGGGCATCCTCCTCTTACTGTGTGCTGTTTCTGACAGTCTCGGTGCGCGCAGCTCAGAGAAACATGTCTGCACTGCTCCTTCAAGGCCTGCAAATTCATCCATGCAGATAAGAATCAAAATAGGTGTTCTGGTTTCCATCAAGTCACTTGCCCTTTGCATTGCACTCTTTTCTCAACTGGTGTGTAAATGGTACGCATAGAAAGATAAAAGGTGTCGTAATTACAAGATTTGAATGCCTAAAAAGGCCCAGTACAACACTTATGTGGAGGCCTGGGGATGATGCCTTCTCCTGCACTGTACCGCCTACTTGCCATACACACGCAGTCCCATCTGACCCTCCTTTCTACACTGGGTACTGTGCTGATCCAGACAAAGAAGTAGAACTACTTAGTGACATGTTTAAAAAGAGTTTTATTTCAATTAAAATAAAACTCCTAACTTGCCCTTTTGCTATGAGGGACGGTCCCTCCATGACAAAAGTAAAACTAAGGGTGCACGTCAAGTCCAAACAAAGTCTTCTGTCTGAATCCCAAGTACCTAACTGGCCCTACCACTCTAGAAGAATATGGAACTAAAGGAAAAGGGAGGTTTGTAAAATAGCCTCAATATGGGCTTTTGCCACACTCACTTGTATTTGATTTGTTCTCAATCTCAAAGTTCTTGCAGATTGTCTTTGCAGCTTTAGTTTTAAATCCTTTTGGAAAATTGAGAAGTATTTGCTACTCCTGGAAACCCGCAGTCATATGCCTCGTTCACCTCCACATATCACAGCGTCTCTTTCCCCATCCTTACATCCTATGGCGGGAAAGGTGCTTGTCGGCAGGAGCTCAGGCCTTGGGCTCCTCTCTTCTTTCGGGTCTTGCCGTTGGTTGCTGGGTGCCAGGCCCACCGCTGCTCTTCAGTGGTCACACCACCCATGAGGATGGTTGGCTTTCCGACCTCTCCAACCCCTTGACCAGAGCCGCTTGCTTGGTTAAGGTACTCGCCTTCCTACCTCCAGCTAGCAGGGTTCTTGCTCGGCACGACACAGATGACTCCGCCCCTCTAGGACATTGGTGCTCTAGAGGCTTGTTTATGCATAGTACTTGCTCTACTCCCAGCGCGGGAGGTCCTTCTCCATTACAATTAGTTTTCCTCTCATATGCATCTTTAGAATCAATTAAATGCTCTCTGTCTTCCTTGATCACGGCCCTCTGGCGAGGTTCACCATTACCTGAAGCTAATATAGTCCAGGAGGAAGTATAACGGGGAATACAGCTGTTTTTCTGACCACGATATATGCAGAAAGGGTGCTTTGAACAGAGAGTTCCATGCTGGAATGAAAGTCCTTATCCCCAAGAGGGGAGTCACTCCCAGTGAGGTCCCACTTGCTCAGACCCCTACGGAGGGTCTTTGCTCAGACCCCTAGGGAGGGTCTTGTGTAGCAGGTTCTCCTGCCTAGCCTCAAAGGGGGTGGCTCCCCTCTGGTCAGAAGGGACAACATTTCCAGATTCCTCACAGTCCCAAAGTTGTTTTCCTCCCACCACTCTACTATCCCTCAGATATCACACTCTGTCTTCCCACAACCCCCCATTGATGTTACTTCTCAATTCCTCCACTCATTACTGTTACTACCTCTGAGGATAGCCTGTCCTCTTCTACCTCCCTCCACTGTTACCTCCTTGCCTCTAGAATTCCTCCTCTCCATTCATACCAACACTCCTTATCTCACTACCCCCTCACTACTGCCACCTCTCTACTACCTCTCACTGCTATTGCCCAGAGGTTTCTAAGCGTGGACCCGGGGATCGAAGCTGTGGTGCTCTGTGTCATCTTGCTTCCAAGGTGAGCACGTTGCCCCTGAGCTATCCTCCCGAGACAATCCCTTCTCCTACTATTACTCCCAACACTACTACTATCTCCCCTATTCCTACTCTACTCTTACTAGCTCACTGCTTACTCACGTCCAATCGCTCTACAGACCCCTCTCTCCAGTAACCTCCACACTCCTGTCACACTTTCCTCCTCTGGTCTCTCGGATGCCCTCCTCCACCTTCTGTCCTTGTCCAACTAACCCACACTCTCACACACCTTCTTCAATAACCCACTGTCTCCTAGGATTGGTTATTTAGCCTGACTTACCTGGCTTCCAGTGGGTGTGACAGGGGAGGGTACAAGGAAGCTTCATAAGGGCTTGTAAGCCCTGCCCCCTTCTTATGTGTTTCCAGCCGCGTTTCGCACACAGAAAATGCTATAACTTGCAGGGGCCTAGTTTCCTCTAATATTGTGGCCTTCTTGGAGGCCCCTCCTTAATACTTCAATCCCTGGTGAGCTAGTGAGGGAAATTGTATGGCTAATGCCTTGAGAGGCTTTTGTTTCGAAAAGCTCCCTGGTGGTATAGTGGTTAATGTTCTGAAGTATGGGCTCAAGCATACTTTGCTGGAGCTCTGCTTCATTCCAGGCAGATGGCTGGTCTCACTGCGGCAGTCTTCTGGAAGCTGGCCCGCCTCCTCCTTCTTCCGGGCTGATGTTGCCCTCTCCAGTGGGGAGGCACAGGTGCCATCCCGCTGGCTGTTGCTGCTATGCCGGGCCAGCTCATCCTGCCCGGCATTCCTGCAGTCCTGTTGCAGTGTTGTGGCTTGACCAGTGGCCGTTCCCGCTCTGCTCTCTCCACGGCGCTGGAGCTGCGACATCTCCAGGTAAGGCGGGGGCGAGAAGCAGGTTGTCCACACATACTCCTGCACAGTTGGGGGTGTCGGGATTCAGGCTCCCACCCCCGACAGAGCCTGCATGCAGGCCCTGTCACAGGACCATGGGCGCGCGAACAGTCCCCTTCCTTCTCTATCCTGAGCTGAATTACCGTTGGACATAACTCTCTTCCGATTCCATCTAGTTCTTTTATCCAAGCAAGTACTTTGTTTCAAAAGGTCTGGGCCAGGGGACAACTGCACCACACGTGGCAATAAGAGCCCGCTTGGCCACAGCCTCTCCTGTAGTATGGGCTTATGTTGTGGTACATTTTTTCAAGCTTTAGAGGGGAAACTGCCCTCTATTCAGTAATTTGTAATACTGCGTTGTTATTGATGACTAGCAGGATCCCTTACTAAGATCGACACTGCTCTTCTATATGTCATTTTCCTATGGCTGCAGGGAGGGTTGGGTATGTATGTTTAGTCTTGACAGTAAGGCATTATATATAGTATATATATTAAGCCCTTTGAACTGGTATTAGACACATTTAAACAAACAGTAAAAGGACTGTGGAGAGGTCTTCTACCCATTTTGTGTCTGTCATTACGCCCTTCAATTGAAGATACATAAATGCTGATATCAATTTCATTCCTAGCACTACTTCTGATCTTTCTTTTGCCTAAAAATGTACTCTTATCCCATAACTGTCCCACTTGGTTCAATCCTACTTTGTAAAGGGGCTGGGATCTGAGCAGTTCGTGAATTGTATCCCTGATAGGGGGGGGCCCATATGCAGTTAGAGGTGACGGCCATGCGGAAACTCCTATTGTGTTTTCTTTCTCAAAGATTTCCCAAAAGACTTGTCGGTAGTTTCACGCTCTTCTTGGGAGCCACTCTCCCAAAGATGCTAGTACTGTGTTTATCTGATGGGTTGTTACTTAGGTGATCAACCATCACTCTTAGTTGCAATGCCCTATAATATTCTTCTAGATTTGGTAAACTCACTCCTCTGGCTTCCGTCTGGTGAGTGAGGGACATGTAGTAAATTCTCATTTTTGTTTGTTCCAGAGAAAGTCGGGAAGAGAACCTGTTACTTCTGTAAAAGAAAAGCTGGTGGTACTTGTATGAACAACATTTGGAAGCAAAATGGGTATCTTGGTAGATATTACAAGCGTGGAACAAGTGGCTGGGTCCTCCCTAGTTCTCTTCCATAGTTCGGAGAAATTAGCAACGTATATATCTCCATGGGATTCAGTGATTTGGACTGCCGAGGTATTTAATCAACAAACTTTCCCTGCAAATGCGTGATACCGCTAGGCTTTCTTCAATTCTTGAGCATTGTTTTAGTGGTGACCGATCCATCTAAATTAATAACCCCAGACAGGTTCCCGAATTCAGAAAGGAATCTAAGTAGTTTGGGCATAGAGTTCACAGGATTGGTGAGATATGTTAAAACTTTGTCTGCGAAAATAGCTAGTTTACTCACAGCTGCCCACCTTATCCCTTCAATAGCTTCCTCCTGGTGTCCAGTCATAATTTCGAAAACAAAATTTCGAAAGTCAAAAAAGTCGAATCAAAAATGTCGAAAAAAAAAATGTCGAATTGTTTTTTTTTTCAATATTTTTTTTTGGGCTCTAGTTTCTGTGAAAAAAAAGGTAAAAATAAAAAAAAAGGGGGGTTGGGGGGAACCCCCCCATTTCGAAAAAAAACCGTCATTAAAAAAAAATTCGACATTTTTTTTTTCGACGTTTTTTTTTCGACTTTTTGACTTTCGAATATTTTGTATTCGAAATTATGTCTATGAACCCTTCCTCCTCTCATATAGCCAACACCAAGGTAGGTCTCAATTGAGATAGTAAACAGGAGGGGCTCACTTGTGACTCTTTCCAGGGGGAACTCTATCGATGGTACCCCATTTACCACTGACATGGCTTTTGGACTCATGCATAGTGCCTTCACCCACCAAACCTGGCCTATCCCAACCATTGCCAATACTGCACTGCCGGTCCTATGCTTACTCGGCTTCTAGTGAAATTAAGACTGATACAATACTATTTTCTCCTGCTGTTGCTTTTAGGTCTATGGATTTCCGTATATTATCTGACCCTGACACTCTCAGATAAAGCCCAGTTGGTCACTATTTACTAGGTCGAGCAAGAATATGCTCAATCGTTTGGCTAGGATGCTGGAGTAGATCTTAACATCAATGTTCGGCTGTGATATTGGCCTATAAGAGCTGCATAGGGTTTTTCTCCTCCGTTCTTTAGCCATAAGTATTATTCTCATGTATAAGAATGATTCAGGGGCGGGGGCTCCCTGTAAAATCGAGTTGTATAGCTTGCACAAAAAGGGCACTACGATATCACTGTGTGTTTTATAGAAAGATGGGATAAACCCATCAAATCCTGGGGCTGAGTCCACTTTCTGTTTGACAGAGAAGAAGTTTTAATGGCAAAAAACAATCAGAGCATCTAGCGTTTCTTTCCCTCTCTTCTACTGATAGTCTCTTTTGCCCCCTAAGAAGACCTCCCATCTCCTTTGGGGGGGGGGGGGTCTTCCCTTCTTTTGAGTATAGAGCTTTGTAATATTGGGTAAAACATTACATTATTTCTCCTAAGTGATTTTGGAGGTCTCTGATGTAATTTTTTACTTTGAGGACTGCCCGTTTCGCTCTTTGGGTTCTCAGCCAGGCAGCGAGAAACGGGTGCCCCCTCTTACAGAAAATGCCTGTTTTAGGTGCCTCAACTGTCTAAAGACCTTTGCCTTCCACAATCCTTTAACTATCCATAAAATCTTGCAGGTTCCAACTTCCCCCCACCCCATTTAACTGTTCTTCTGGGTCTTGAATGGTTATCATGCGTTTTACTTCCCTCAGCAGCCCCTTTCATTTACTCCTTCCCCCTTCTGCTATCAACTGACCTATAAATGTGACCTTAGTGGCTTCCCATACTACATGTAGGGTGTCTTCTTCTAAGTCATTATTAGAAAAGAAGGACTAATCCCTGTGTGTATCCTCCCTCTAAAAATCACATCTCTGAAGAGTGTATCATTGCAAATGCACAAACTATTTCCTGATGCTTGGATCCAGTCTAGTGTGGCTCGTGACATGTCTTGGCCACTTGGATGAATGCATCTCTAATTGGGTGCTCCAGGCCTGCCTCTATCAGGATCTGGTCTATACGGGTATAGGTTTGATGATGCTGGGAGAAGAAGTTATATTGACCTATTTCCTGGTGCACCTCTCTCCATGTACCAACCAAAAATAATTCTGCATATTATAAGCTAACCTAGCTTTTTTTGTTTCTTTCTTTAGCTCTCTCGACATGGAAGAGCTAGTGCTTCTGAGCATCTTAAAGATGTTAAAGATGGGTATTGTGAGAAACCTGAAGGTGTCACACTTACTAGTCCCCAGGGATCTCTTATCCAGGTGGCCAGGACATGGGCATCATTATTGGATCCAGTTCCTGGGGGTGGACGAGTGCGGGAGGATCACCTGGATGGGGGTCCTCAGGGAGTGGAAGTGGGACGCTGATGGGTGAGACGCGGTATCTGCCTTCTTATAACACTTTTTCCCCATCCTACCCCATAAAATACTATAACACTCTACCCCACAACCCCTTTTCCGACACAAACACTTTCGCACACCACGAAAGATGACGGACAAACACCACAGCCATTTACCTGACATGTCCCACTGGGATAAAAGGTGGAGCACAATACAAGCAAGGAAGACCGCACAACGAGAGAGCTAACTCACCATGACAGTTCAAGAGGAGAAAGACTGCACGAACCGAGAAGGTGGCCCTCTGCCTGCCCCCACCTGTGCGGCTAACAACCTTGGGGTCATCTTCGACTCCACACTTTCCTTCTCTGCCCACATCTCTGATGTCTCTAAAAAGTCAAACTTCCAACTGTACCTCCTCAGAGGTATTCTGCCTTTCCTCTCCTTCCCCAGAAGCTCACTGTATCTCGAGCTCTGGTTCTCTCTAGGCTTGATTATTGCGACAGCCTCTTTCTAAAGTTACCTGCTTCTACTCTCCGCCATTTGCAACTCATCCAGAACATGACTGCAAGACTTGTCCTGGGCATCCAGCCCTGGGATCGTATCTCTCCAGCCCTGAAATCTCTTCATTGGCTCCCAGTGGCTGCAAGGATTAAATTCAAAACCCTTTGCATTGTCCACAAGGCTTTCTCCTCCTTTCCCCTGTTGATCTGTTGTGCTTAGGCATCGTGCACCTGGTTACCCTCTGATTTTGGGCCCAGGAACTTGCCCACCCTCCCACGCACCTGCACTGCCTCATGGCAACCCTTGTATTTTGTGTCTGTATCTGTAACCCTACCATCCCCCCTTTCCCTTGCACTTATCAGACACCTGTGGTCTGTACCTTTCACCTAGCACTTGCCACTTGCTGGCTGCACTACCATATGTTTTTTTCATTCATATGCTCAGCACTTTCCACTTCCTCCCTCCCCTCTCCGCCCTGCACTTTCCCCTTTCCCTCTCCCCTGCACTTCCACGTTCTCAATGTCACTGGGCCTAGTAAGATTGTTGCTTTTGTTCTCCCTCGTCGCGCTCTGAAACACATGTGTATGAGTGCGATGCAAATAAACGATCACAAGGAGAGAAGCAACCTTGCCCTTTCTGACAAAGGCCACCGAAACCTCTGCGGAAGGAATCAAACAATAGCCAGCGTGTGTTGCAGCAGATGTCAACGGTACACGGGGCCCTCCACTGCTTATAACCAAGCCGGAGAGAGACGCTTGCCACCGTGGTAGCGGCCTTAACTCCAGAGACAAGAAAGGCCAAGCGGTTAATCGCAGCTGGTGAGTCGAGGGGAGGGTTGATAAGAAACCGAACTGTGTTGAACGAAAGTAGCAAGCAGCTAATTGAAGAAAGTACAAAGAAGATTGTGTCTGTCTTTACTGATGCCACCATGAGTTCCTTACAGTATACCCTCCCTCCCATAATACATGTTCCTCCCTCGGGCAACCCGGCTATTGCTTTTGTCAGCCAATGTGCCTCTTTCTTTATTGTACATTCAAAATGTCACCCTTCTCTCTGCCTATGGATTCCAGAGATGAGGTGCGTTCTTCGAACCTAGAGATGCCCCAAATGATCAAAGCCGCATGGAGGGGCCCCAATCTCCCCTAGTTTGTTCTCACTAGCATTTGCCATAATCTCTGCTTGGTTACCCTTGTCCAAGCTTCTAGATTATGTTTTCGGGTCTCTAAGCGGAAAATATAGTCTATTGAAGAACAATCTCTGCATGGTAAAGACATTCTACTCATTTTTCGTTTCCATTTTCTAACTTCCTCTCTACCCCCTCTGTTCCTAACATCAGTCTGTCACCCAGAGCTCCCCCATTTACAGTTCACAGAAGGTTGCCTGAAGTTTCAAGTGTTCCTTGGAGTATTATTGATCGCCAGTCCTATCTTACCCATGATTCTCCTGATGGAGGCTCTGCTTTTGCGGTGATGGGAGCGTTTAATTTCTTGAATGTACAGGCTCCAAGTCATTTTCCTGTCTGCTGTTGCGCCCTATGGGCTGGGCTCCGATAGGTGTTCACTTTGGGGGTGTCCAATGCTCTGTTAAGTGTCTTAGTGCCCCCTTTGTTTCATCTAGCAAGGTGATCCTGTATTCTTCTGACTTGTGTTCTAAAATCACCAAAAATGGCAAATCCATATGTACGTCACATTTTTCTTTTCTCAACCATGTGCTTCGGGGTTTGCATCGTTTTCGTCTAAATTACGGTTAAATGCAGACATGTCCTGAAATATGCAAATGTTGGCATCTCCAATATCAGTGTCCCCCTTTACTCTTGCATTTGCTAGAATTTCTGCCTTCTCTGTAAAAATAGTGACATTTTGGGTTCACCTAGGGGACCATGAACTCTGTGAATCCTGCCTAACAAAACTTCTTTCCCTCTGTTTTCTAGAAAACGTATCCAGTCCTCCACCGTCTCAAACTTTCTCTTTGACCCTGCAGATGTTGCATCACTGTTATTGCTTTTCCAAACAGTTCTGTCATCCAGGATTCTGGGCCTCCAACATTACAGTGACAATAAGCCACCAAGACACTATAATAAAAAATGAATCAAGTGTGTTACTGATGTGAAGTAACACTACAGAGTCAAAAAGTAACAAAGAGAAAACAAATTCCTTCTCGTCAAGAATAGAAACGCAAGGAACTATCTAAAAATTGTGTGTACAAGATTAAAACAGATTTAATCACAATATTTGTTTGTATGACGTCATACGAGGCGCAATATCTGATGATTTAAATAGTTACATTTCTGGGAGTTCTGCAGAAAGCTGGCTATTTTTTAATGTCTCTAATTTATCTTCGACTCTGTCAGTCCTTGCGTTCCAGCTTAGAAGACTGCATAGATTTAATTTCCTCTCGCAATAGCTCAATATCAGATTTAGCTCAGGTTCTTCCACTTCTCTTTGTTGTGGGGGTCGGTGTGATCCCCCAAGAAGCCATTTCCATCTGGGGAGCACTCTGGAATTGGTTCAGGGAAGTTACTGCTGTTTTTGTAGTCATTAATGTTTAAGCTTGCCTCTGGGAGCCTTGAGATCTCACTGCCGTATATTGCTAAGTATCCTTGATCGTCTCCATTATTATCTTTGGAATTTCTTGTTTTTTATTTTGCACAACCGCACTCCTGGCGGATCACTATGGCGCAGCTCAAGATGCAGCCTCAATTGTTGGCTGGTGTGATGAATTGAGGGAATTAATCCCTTCTCCCCAGGGGGTAACCCCCCCTGTGAGGCTAGAGAGGTTGAGGCAAGTGGGACCTCACCAGGAGAACCCCCCCCCCCAGCCCCCGCCACATTTGGGAACAAGGATTCTCATTCATGTGAAGACCTGCTTTCATCAGTAAGCCTAATGGCATACGTGGGACTATCAAACCTTGTCACACAAAGACTGCGCTGAATATGATGCTGAAGGACGTTATTAAAAATTAATATAATGGCACTGAGGTAATGAATACATAGTCTGGAATTGAATGACATACTTTGATATGTAGGTATAATAGAGTTTACATGTATTTTAAAAGACCTGAAAAGAATGGATAACCGTTACTTTTTATCTGAAGATATCCCATTGTGTAATACATTTGCCAGACAGAGTTCCAGCTATCACGAACCAGGTCCCAGGTGAACTAACGTCCTTTAACATAATCAGCCAGAGAAGATACAATAGTGACTCTACTGACCAATCAGGAAAAATGGTAAACTGGATCAGGAAAGGTCGCCAGGCCACCTGTGCAGCAGGAGGACAGAGATTGGGTAACAAGGCGAAAACACTTGCCCATTCCCACCTTTCTCCACAAGCATGTGGCCTGATGAAACCAGATACAGGGAAAGAAGGATCCCCAGGATGTCACGAGGGCACAAAGCTAGGAAGGCGTCATGAGGGTGCAAAACTAGGGACAGGTCACGAGTCCTGAAACCAAAATCTGGTTTCTAAATTGAGGGGAGCTGGGTGCTATTTAGCTCCTGCTTGTAGCCTAGAAGAGACTGGTTAGCCTGACATCAACAGCTTCCAGGCACTACTTTTGGGTTCCCAGGTCATCTGATGCCAAAAACACAACTATGTGAATATAACAGTGTGTGTTTAGGACAATGTATAAATATACTGTCAACCATGCCATCCTGCTCAATCGTCTCCGTGATAACATGGGTATGACCAATCAGGCCCTGGATTGGCTGACTTCTTTCTTTTCCGATAGGCCCTCCCAGGTCCAACTTGGGTCCTTCCTCTCCTCCATCTCCACTTGTGGTGTTCCGCAGGGGTCTAACCTCTCTCCCTGGCTGTTCAACCAATACCTGGCGCTTCTTGCCCACTGCATTGCCACTCTCTTCCCCAACTTTCAGTGCTATGACTAATCAGCTATCAACTAATTTTCAGGCTCCCTTCACGCCACTTCTTCTCCTTCGCGCATCTTTGACTGTCTGCTATCCAGGAGTGGTGTGCCACCAATGATCTCTGCCTTAATGCCAGAAAGACGAAGATTCTCCTCATAAATATCTTCCTTCTCAAGCTCTTTGCTCATCCACCTCCAACTCCCTCCGGGTCAGTCGCTTCTCCAAGCAACGAGTTGGTGGTAGATCTCTTTCTTCGGCTGGGGCCTCTCTGAAACGTGAGGAGAACCATCTCTGGTTCAGGAAGCACCTCAAAACCTTCCTATTTGCTTCTGTTTTCTCTCTTCCTCTCCTCTGCTGATCTCCTGGTTGAAACTGTAACTGCACTGGTTACCTGGCTATCGTCTGACCTCCGCCTAGGTCCCCTCCCCACCAGTTGCACTACTGCACTGCCACCCTGGTAACCCTTGCACTCTGGGGCTGTTCCTGTATCCCTACAGCCCCCTACCAGCACTTGACACCTGATGTCTGCACTTACCCTTGCCCCTGCCACTAACTGGCTGCACCTCTTATTTATTACTCCTATTTATTTGTTCTATTTATTACCTTTATCCTATGTGCACTCCCCTGCCCCTCGCACTTTTCCTCTCCCCCACCTCCCCTGCACTTCCGCGATCTCAATGTCACCTGGCCTAGTAAGATCATTGTCTCTGTCTTCGCTCTGTTCCCCTTCCTTGCCTCGTCGTGCCTTGAAACACTTGTCTATAAGCACATTATAAATGCCATATCATATCATCAGGGGCGCCGAGTACGCAGGTACTCTGGGGCCCCGGCTCCCGCCGCCAGAATTAGGTCGGGCTGAGCCCCTCCTGGCCCTTTGTTCCATACTGTCCACGTGTGCAGAGTGCATCCCTTGCTGTCCCTCGCGGCTGGGCTTCCGAGAGGGGAACTTGCATGTATGCTGGAAGCCGCAGGACATCCCGGTCCCTTGTTTTACATCTGCCTGGTGACTGCCGGCAACAGGACCATCTCTGGCGCCCACGGCTTGTCTCCAGCTCAGTTTGTGACTCTTGGTGGCCGCATCATGTGTCCCCAAACAATTGTTTCGAATGTCAATAGTTCCGATATAAAAGTGTTGAAATCAAAAGTTTCGAATTTATTTTTTATAATATTAAAGGGTTTATTTTAATTTAATATAGTTAAATAAGTGTTAAAAAAAACACGGGTTGGGGGAACCACCAATAAAAATAACTAAAAAAAGAAATACAAATTGTGAAACTTTTTTTTTCGACACTTTTGTGTCAGAACTTTTGGCATTAAACTTTCGGTGTCGAAACTATCACTAGTGCCAGCATCCCTGCTGCAATCTGCTGGTCAGGTAGGCACCCTACCTTAAATCCTGCCCCCAACATCTTAATATGCCCCAACAAGGAGACTGCCGTATCTGTGCTGCATAATTTGTGGCATTTCAGGTTAATATCCTGCTTGGCTTCGATTTGAGTCCAAAAGCCCTATTTTCGCTTCATCTACCAGCTACCATTGGAATACTCGAGGTGTGCCAGTTCCAAGATGGCCGCCGGCACCTTCCCTGCCTCCCCGGCGTCCACCTGACCGAAGCGCATGTATCCATTGCCCAGCCTCTGATTCATTAGGCCAATCACGCGCCGGCAGGTGAACGCTGATCCTCTCCACAAGGATCTCACCCTGTCTGGAGCCTGTCCGGAGGCGTCCGAGGCCCGGGTCACGGACCCTGTCCTTCCTGGTACCCCCTGGGTAAGCCTCCTCTAAAGCTGTTACATGCGACATTCTGCGAACGTTCGCATTGGTGATCTACAACTGTATAAATGTTTATTGACATTGACTTTGAACTTTTGCAACGATCCCGCTGCGTTCCGCCTGATGTACTACTGAGCCCACTACTGTTTGCCTATGGTAATTATGTATCTGTTTTAGCATACCTGGGCTTGCAGGTCGTTACTTCATCCTGCCTCCAGATGGCATTAAACTTGATTGGACATCTAGCGCATTCAATATTACGTGACCAGTACTCGGCTACTATATTTACACTGACAGTAACAACGTCTATAATGCTTTTGTGGTCACTGCACTTGTCACAGGCCTCAGACCTCCTGGCCCCTGCCTATTATCCTCAGTCACTGTCGCTCACAGTTAGCCTACCATAGTATCCTAATGAACTGTCCTCCCTAGTACTAAGAGTATATGCTGATGCTGCCCTGACAGTATTCGGCTTGTTTAAAGCATTCTGCACTCTATGCATACTCTGACCCAGACTCTCCCAACAAAATCGAACCTGCCTATCATGATCTGTGCTAGAGATTTGTGTACTTTGCCTTAGTCATACCCAGCCAAAGTTGAACCTGCCTATTGTGATCTGTGCTAGAGATTTGTGTACTATACTGTGCCTTAGTCATACCCAGCCAAAGTTGAACCTGCATATTGTGATCTGTGCTAGAGATGTGTGTACTTTGCATACTGTGCTTGTAACATCTCGATCCCGCTCCCGCAATGCTTGTTCTGATTTCGCAGGCGGAGCACACTTTCGTTTCTTCAGCGCTGGAGGTTGCCGTGGAGACGCGGGGGATGCTTCGCGTGGCTCCGTACCATGTCACATGTCAAACCAGGTGATTGCGGCAGGTCAGGGTCCGCCCACGGCAAAACAGTTATAACGCTCCTCGCGGGTGAAGACGCTGCTTCTAATTGGCGTTTTCTTACCTACCTTATCGGATTACTCGTGTATTTTGTATCGAACCTCGGAATTCCTTCTGACAATTCTACTCATCTTTTCCTCTAATCTGGCGAACCGGAACCGGTCTCCTTACTGGATTTTTTCTTACTCCTGCAGCAACCCACGGATCCTATCTCCACTGTTCTGGGGATCCATCCGCTGCAATCTCCTGTGGTGTGTCCACATAACAGCATACTTCAATACCAATTGTGCTGGCTGGAGTCCTAACAGACGGGGATAGCCATCGCTCCCTGCTGCTGAACGCTCTAACGCCCAGGTGAGCCTTGACCACTCCTGTTTCTCTTACCCTATTTTATTGTCTCATATCTAAAGGATATCAGGACAGTGTTATTTGTGTTAATCACCTCCTGGATCTCCCACCTTTGCTCAAGAGGACCTTGACATTCATAGGGACTATTTCATTTGTGGAACTGCTTGTCTGTTCACCTCTCTGGAAACCTAGTGCACATTGGACGCTATCCTGCTTGGTGCACCACCCCGGCTCTAGTTGCGTGCCGTTGCCGTCCGGGGTACTTCCCTGTACTAACGATCCTGTTGGTTATTTTCTCCTATCGTTATTTCCTCTTCCTGGTACCATTCCTGCCTTCCCTTGGGTAAGAAACATTTAGGTGTCCAATTTCCTCTGCATTTACTTTAGGGAGGCCTCGGCAACCATATTTCTTTTGTTCTACTTTCCCTTAGCTGGTGGTTATTCTGAGAAACATTCCTTTAATCTTCCATCCCTGGGCACTACAGGTAGATAACATCTAGAACAGGGTTTTTGTTACTTTTCTTTTTGTTGGATCATCTAACGTGTTCCTTTCTTTCCTTACAGCCTTGTCATAGTGGTGTGGCTATCTCCGCTCTTTTGAGCAATCCATCACTCTGTCTGTTACATCAGCAGAGGGTTATATTGCCTAAAAGAGATCCTCAAGTGGAGGAGGCTCAGTTCTGAGTGTATCCTTGATTGGAAACACACAGCTTGAGCCGAACTATTATCTGGAGCAGCTCCCTTTTGTCTGCGGATTCAAGGTCGAGCAACGCCCCGGCCTGTTCAGCTATTGGTGAGTTACAGTGCTTTAGGCACCCCCAGCAAAATCGAAACAGTCTACTGTGACCCACCTCTCACTGCTAATATGCCAGGCCATTGCACCCTATATACCTTCATGATACTTATCACCTATCAACTGTTCACCAGTCTAGCGGCCCACCCCAACGCTACCCTTCCAGTTGCGATGAAATCACCTCTTCCTACCTCCCCTAGCATGGCACCCAAGCCCACTAGTCCTGACGTTCCTAACTTCCAGCACCCAGGCAAACATATCTCGATCCCTTGTACCACGCATACCAGAAACCTTAAACTACGTAGTAGACTCCCCAAAATCTACGAACCTCTCACAAGATCTCTACCACCTTCCAATAAGAAAACTAACTACTACCATATCTCAACACTTACTATTGTCAAACTGCCAATCTCCCCAGCCACGGATAGTACACCCGAGATTCAGACTCCCACTCTAATTACCAAGGCATTGGCCCCCATTAGCCCTGCCCCTGGCCTTACACAACCAAAGAAGATAATCAACCCCTCAAGGGAGCACTCCTCAACGCAAGATCTCTGGTGGCTCACGCCATCGACATAGCTGACTTAATTATAGGAGATAGTCTAGACTTCCTAGCCATAACTGAATCTTGGCTACATAGTGCCGCACTCGCACTAGCCATCCCAGAAGGATATACCATCCTCAAACAAGACAGAGAAGGATCCCGAGGTGGTGGAATAGCTATCATATCCAGAGAGAGTCTATCCATGAGAATAGTAGCCCCTCATGACCTGCAATCCTGTGAATCTCTCTTCATCAAGCTACCACTAAAGAATTCCCAATCACTCACCATGCACGTAGTTTACAGACCCCCGCGGCCTATTGGCTCCTTTGAAGAGGACCTACACAATTTAATTGCCAATAATCTCAAACCCACCTCCCAGGTACTGTTGCTTGTTGATTTTAACTTAGGCCTAAACAATCCTTTGGACAAACAGGCCCTGCAAATAATAAACTCCCTCAATGCATTAGGATTAACACAAAAGGTAAACGCTCCCACCCGTACCAAGGGCAGAGCCCTGGATTGAGTAGCCGATCACAATTGTATAGCTACTATTACTTCCATCTCTCCCCTATCCTGGACTGACCACTATCTCGTGTGCCTGACACTCTCTACTACCAAGAGACTCACAGCTCCCCAAGTAGCACCACCATGCCTAACTAGGTTAAAAAAGAATATAACCGTGGATAGTGTAATCCCTAGTTTCCTACCCACCTTAAATTCTCTGCCAGATAGCCTGGACCCAAGCACTCTGGCGCAAGAGTATAATACGATCATGCTCGACACTCTAGACAAAGTCGCCCCTCTCAAATTGAGAGCGAGTAAAGCCAAAGTACACCTTATTAAGTGGTTCACTCCACAATTAAAGGACCTGCGACTACTAAAAAGAAAATGCGAAACCGACTGGCGCCTCTGACCCTCCCACGAGAACAAAAAGAAGCTAGCGTCCACTGCATCACAGTACAAAAAAGAAATTTGCCAGGAAAAAAGAAATTCCTAAAATGAACGTATAGCTAATTCCAACTCTAGCATGAAAGAATTATTCACAATTCTAAAAGAACTAGAGTCCCCTACCTCTCCACCAGATATCTGCATTAAAGATAAGAACTGGTGCTCAGAGATACAACAAGCACTAACCAACAAAATCAATACCCTCCAAATTAAAATAAAAAACAAGAAAGACTCTCTGAAACTCTCTCAACAAACTCGCCACTGCTTACCAAATCCAAATATTTCCGATTCAACTACTACATTCTGCTTCACTAAAACAACTATCCTCGAAGTGGAAAAAACTATCCTCTCCCTCAAACCATCTAATTGTAAAGGAGACATATGCCCAGCGCATATCATAAAAGAGGCTGCTAGAGACCTCTCCCCTTTCATCTCCAAATTAATCAATGCCTCCTTTGCCGATGGCACCGTCCCAGCTAACCTCAAACAATCATGGGTGCTCCCACTTCTCAAGAAGCAAACTTTAGACCCACTCATCACTACCAATTACCGCCCTATCACAACGGTACCATTCTTACTCAAAATTCTAGCTAAAATTGCATACGTGCATATCCAAAAACATCTCAAACAGCACAAACTCCTTGGGGTCCGACAGTCTGGATTCCGACCTCTTCACGGGACGGAGACTGCCTTGATAGATCTGAAGACACAGCTCGATGAGATGAGAGATCATGGGAAAACAGCATTATTATTGCTACTTGATCTCTCAGCTGCATTCGACCTGGTCGATCATAGGGTCCTTTGTAGGCACCTTGTCACAGCAGCCCATTTCTCCATAGACGCTGTTAAATTGATAGAATCATTCTTGAGCGACAGAACCAGCAGACTATTCTCACCTTCTGCAGCTGCGGATCCCACCCCTATCACGTGCGGGGTCCCACAGGGTTCCTGCGTGTCCCCCACTCTGTACAATATATTCACTAAGCCACTGTTCGATGATCTGGACCTTCTGGGTGTCACCTACACTAATTATGCAGATGACACTCAGATTCTCCTCCCTCTTTCTGGGGATCATGGCAAGGACTTGGCGTTGGTGAATAGAATCTATCGCATCATTCAGGCATGGATGGCCACTCACGGCCTATGCCTGAATGAGGACAAGACAGAGCTGATAATCCTCAGCTCCCCTTCCAACATCTCCAAATTAGGTCATGAATATGCCTCCTTCATCATTGGCGGCAACAAGACCATTGTTTCCAAAGAGGTAAAAACTCTGGGGTTCTACCTCGATGCAACGATGTCCTTCAATAAACAAACTAACTCCCTGGCCTCTACCACAGCCTAGAAATGTAAGCTGATTAGAGCAGCTAGGCCCTTCCTTTCTAATGACAGCTGCCTGATACTGGCCAGAGCATTAATTCTATCAAGGCTAGATTATTGTAACGCCCTCCACAGTAGTGCTAATAAAACCATTATTCAAAATCTCCAAATCTTTCAGAACAATGTCATCAGAGCAGCACTAGGTATCAACAAAAGAGCGCACTCTGCAATCAGACGCCATCACAAATGGCTATCTACCCACAACAAAATACAAATAAAAATGGCCTCCCTGACATATAAAGCACTACACAATACTGCACCGAGCTACCTAATCGACAGAATTTCCAGAAGAACCTCCATTAGACCCTCTAGAACTGTCAACACTAATCGTCTGGTAGTAACCAAATTCAAATCCTCCAAGATTGGCGGCAACACCTTCTCTGTGAAGGCTGCTAAACTCTGGAATTCCCTGCCTCATCAACTGAGAGCTGACCTGCCCTACTCTTTCTTCAGAAAGAACCTTATCACTCACCTCAATCTGACTGAGAACAAGTCTCCTTGAAACTTTGGCATGTCAATACGACCTGCTGATCAATTGTAAATTCTGTACATCCCTATAGTCTAAAATGTATATAACTTCGCCTCTCCTTGCAACATGTTCTGTATCTTGTTCTCCATGTGTAATGCGACTATTCGTATATGGCCTGTACATTATGTAACCTTGTAAGCTTTGCATATCCTTTTGCATCCTTATACTCCTGCGTCTGGTGCACCTTATAAATGCAATAAACAAACAAACAAACAAACTCTAAACCGGAAGAATTCCCTCGTCCTCTTAAGGTTCTAGTGGGTAAATGTACTCATGGCCCAGAAGGACAGGCAGAACATGTCCTAATTTTGAGGTACTAGTAGAAGGTGGATTCTTACCTTAATAGCTTGTGTCCAGGGTGAAGATGGATCCTTTTTTGTTGCACTTCTCTGCAGAACAGACATTACTAAGATCAAGTGAGTGCGTGGTGCAAATTGCACCCAGGGTGCAAGAGACATTTGCACCTGTATTAGTCCAGTCATCACAATAGACAGATTGCATCTGTTTTGAGTGACCCTTTTTGAAACATTCTATTCCAGGCAGCACCTTTGCACCCCTAAGCTTGATGGAAGGGGTCCACAGGCATCGTTTACAGGCTGGTGCAGATCAGCAAACAGGACTCCTAGCAACACGTTATCTGTCCGCTGCCTTTGGAAGATGAGGTGATGGTTTTAAATTCATTGGTGGGCAGTGGAGTCGCCCTTGACCTCCGACCCCTTGCAAATTCAAGCCCAGGTGGGTATCGGCCAAATCCAGGTAAGGTGGCAGGCCCTGCTGGTGGCATACAGCTGTACACATCTACCACACCTGGATCGTGAGGCGGGGGTGGGTAGGTGGCAGCAAAGGGCTCCAAGGGTTGCTCCAGGGCACCAGTAGTCCTCCATGGAACTCCAGCTGTGGCTTCTGGTCCATGAAGATGAAAGGCCGGGTAAGTCTGCAGCACCTGGCATTGTTTTTTGGAAAATGTCAAAAAATGCAATCGTCTGCCTGTTTGCGTGAGAAGGCTCCAGTTATTGGTACCCATCTTAGTCATTGAGGGGCATTCTGTATGGGAGAGTTTGGAAATGTCTGTCCTCCGCCCCTCCCCCACACCCCCCTCCCACTGTATTTACCTCATGAGATTCTAGTGTCCGAGCACATATTCTATCCGACTCTTTATAAGGTTCTCTAATTCACACGGTGGGACTGGGTGCTATTGGCACAACATTTATTTGACAGCCCGGCAGCACTTGGCGTCCATGTGTTTTTGCAGTTTTGCATGAAATGGTTTACTTTTAAATAGTAGTAATCAATAGGGCTCCTGGCTAAACCCTGATCTACTCGGGTAGGTTAACAATCAAAAATAGCAACAAATGATCAGGGTGACCAAATGTGATGCTGGAAATGCATCGGAGGGACAGGGCCTCCGTATCCTTGTCCTTTACTGCTTTTTATCATGTGTTCTGTCGTGTTTTCCTAACAGGAGTTCATGTGGCACTCCTGGCGATGGAGCTCTCTCTCTTTTGGTATGGTGAGCAGACCCGTGGGATACCCTTATGGCACCCATGGGTAGGGGTACATCCCTGTGCCCCTAGTGTATGTTTATGGGCACCTGTGTGTGACCCACAGAGCAGGGTACGGGCTGGTGGCAGCTCTGTGCTGAAATGACTGGTGCTCTGAGCGTCCTCAATTTTGGGATGCCCAGGCCCTGTCATTGGAATCGGTAGATTCCTGATGGAGACAAAATGGCCGCCATGGCCTCTTGCCTTCCATCACCTGTTACCTTAATCTTCCCGAAGTCCCGGGAAGCCCTGCCTCTGTCCCTTCCCCTGACTGGCTGTTGGGTGGAAGTTCCGTATATGGTAGTGTGGGGAAGTGTCGACCAGACTGGCTGGAGCCTTCTTAACGACCGTATGTTGTAGGTACGCCTGTGGGTAGGACCTGGGTGAATAGAGTGTGTGACGAATATGCATTCTATGTTGTGGCTGTCTAGTATCTGGTGGTTGACACAATGGTTGAGACAGCCCTGCCCGAAACCGGTATTAATGCAGCTTGGAGTGTTGAATGGCTCAGTACTTGTCCCAATACACATAACTTGTTGTGAGTGTCTGGAGAGAAGTGAATGGCCTGAATGGCTGCCTGCCTGCATGAATGACCTTAGTTGTGATTCGATGCTTGAGTGTGACCCAGCGGAATGAATGGGAGATCAACAGTATATCTGGGGACCTCTCACTGCTAGGAATTGTGTTCGGAAGCTGAAGTCCACTACGACGAGTAACTGGAGTAAATGAAGCTTGACCTTGAAGCCCTGCTGGACAAGAAGAATTGCTGTTGCTCTCCTTCGCAATCTGAAAGCTGCTGTGCCTCAAGGACTGACCCAGAGAGGACCTGGTAAGGCGCCCTCTTCCCAAGCTACGAGGGACCATTGTGCACAGCTGATCTTTGCCTAAGCTCCCTGGTAGACAGTACTTCGACAGGCTGCCGACCCGATATGGGGATTCCTGTGGAACTACAAGGAGAAGCGCCCCGACTGTTGTCCACCGCTGTCGACAACCGCTGTCGCCGACCGGAGCCGCTGTGCTCCTGTTTGCCTAAGAACTTCATTGATCCAAGGACGCTCTCGTTGGCATCGTCGCTGCTGTATCCTGCTGGAGAAGGTCTGACCATCGACGCGTCGAGGAGCATCCACCGGTGGGTTTCACGCCACCCAAAGACCACAGAGACGCCGACGACTCGACACCCTTGCTGGCCCACAGTTCTTCAACTCTTTGCGGTCCAGGACTATCGACACCGAGGTGCCCCGCATGCTTCTTCCTTGCAGGATGTTTACGCTTCCCTGTCAACGAGCACCGCTAGGAACGACGCGGCCACTTCACTGTTGTAGCTCTACCTGTTCTCCGTCGGACGTTTGACGACCCGTGACTCCTGCCTGAAAGGGAGGACGCTCAAGAAGGGCTGTCGATTCCCCCGACACAGAACGCTACAATGCCAAGGTACTTTGGGGTTGAAGAACTATTGGAAAGTCTAGTGTGAACAATATATGGACTGGGCTTGTATCTTTCTTCTACAGTTTGCTCAGGTGGGGGGGATCTCCACACAGAACTGTGTTTAGCGGTAGTTATCAGTATTCTGCCAATTGCTCAACCATCTTGATTTCCTTCCTCTCTCTACTGCTGGTTTCCTCTTTGTTTTGATCTGTGTGTCATCCTGAACGTATGCCCTTTAATGAGATCTTATAATGTTAGTGGTACCACTTTAGAACTGTACATATTTGCCATTGTTGATTTCTGAGTACAAAGTGAGTTATTGTGATAGTGTACATCACTTTGAATATTAATAATATAAAGACTGTGTTTTCACTAATACAGTGTGTGGACATTCCTTTGTGGTTGCTTGGGGACTACACTGTACTTAAGAGCCAGCTCGCATCACCTCCCGAGAAGCTGGGCCTTGATTGCTCGTCCATTGCTACCACAATAGAGAATCTTGGCAGGGGTCTCTGTGCCTCCCCTCTACCATATAGACAGCGGAAGTACAGACCTCCCCTGCGGTCTTTACACCAAACGAAAAACAAACACTTCAATATTCATTCAAATCATATAATGAATGCCATTCTTTTGAGGTTGGTTAAATTAATTTTAGTTTGAACCAATTGCTTCAATGCATACGTTCCTGACAGGATGCGATCCTAACAGGACATGCAGTGGTGACAATACAGTATCCAAACGTTGATTCACTAACATTTTTGTCCAGGCATTTTGGCCTGGACATACATTAAGAAAAACAATAGGGTCCCAAGTGACATTTCGGGATCAGGTGATCTGGTTTCACAGAAACAAAATAAGTGTACGACAAATTACAACATTTACAGTGTAGACATGCGACACTGGGGAGGATGTCGATACAAACGTGTTTTGGCGAATTGAGAGCTGATCGATTGTGCTGAGACTGGATGGCCTTCATCGGGACGAAAATGGGGGTTCGGTAATTAAGTCCTGTTTCTCTCGTGTTTTCACAGTGTCGGACGGAGCAGAGCAGCCTTAGCTTCACTCAGGGGAGGGCAAAAGACATAGCTGAGCAGTCTTGGCTTCACTCAGTGGCAAGCAATCTTGCTTTGCATCTATCTCTCAATTTCCAAAAATCGTTTTGGTTTGGGTGTATTTGTACATCTTTGCACCCCTCTTATCAAGAGGGGTGCACAGATGTAGAGATTATGAGATGAGAGGCACAAGGAGAGTTTCAATTGGTGAGAACAAATGATGACCTAGAATGACCTTCAGTGTGTCCAACTGGTCATCTATTAAACCCTGAGGAGACACAGATCGACCACCAGCATGTAGTGAGATGGGTCTGCTGTGCCTGAGACCATTCAATCATTAACAGATGTGTGAGGGAGAGGGGGCTTAAGGGGGACCCTGTGAGGGGACATTAATTTAGAAGGTGAGTACCCGAGCCTGTAAAATGATTACTCACGCTGAGATTCAAATAGTCAATCCTAAAGTTTCTGCAATGGTTAAACCCTGAGGGCAGTGCGGCTATGAAAAACAATCTTAGATGATTCCTTTACTTGTAAGGATGGGTAGGCCTCTGACTGGGAACCTGAGTTTGAACATGAGGCTGGATAGACTGAAATGATGAATCGGTGGGGCTGAGATTCTCTTTCGTAATATTACCATTTGAGGTTATACACATTGGTGCCTGGAATATGAAATTAAATATTACCCTTGAAATTAGGAAGGCCAATGACAATCTGAAATGATGCATCACCCAGAAGTTAAAAAGGGATGAGCATGAGACCCTGGGATTGAAGATTAATCATATAGCCCTTCCTCTAACAGAGGGTAGGAAGTGAATTAAGTAGCCCTTACATTAAAATCAAAGGAGATTTTGAGGTTTGGCTCCTAGGGGCAGAACTAGCCAAAACATCGAGCGACAGAGACAGTATAAGGAGGGCTTGTCCTTTGCAGAGACCTTCACACTCACAAGTGGCACATTCTCTGTGTTATCACAATTGTCACTTCTTCCTGCAAGAACCAAATGAGGTGGTTTATACCATCTATTTAAACATATTGACTTACAATAACACCTTTAGTATATGCACGACATGCTAGCCAATGTTGCCACTGTTCTGAGACCCCCCCAACGCACCAAGTTGGCGACTACGTGCAAATGTGGTCATATAACTGCCACTTCCTATATTTGGGCATTCCCCGGAAAATTCATAAATTGTCTCTCCTGCATATCATACATGAGTACAAATCTATAGAAGATTTAAAGCATAAGGGGCCACAAATAATGAGTGTTATGTTTACATTTGATGTCAAGGTTAGATTTGCGGAACACTATGCACTAGCACCTCGTTTCCCAGTGGCATCTCCGGGTGAATGCGGGACACACTGCAGCTCCTGCTTATGCACAATCCACGCGAGTCCCAAGTCCCTCCGGGAGCACTTCTAGAAGCCAATTGCAGATCGTACTACGAAGGTCCAGAAAGAGTCCAAAAACGCTGATACCAAAAGGGGACGAAGTAGGATGGCCAACTGTCCTGGATTTTGCGGGATTGTCCAGCAATTGGGGACTCTGTCCCGCAGTTTGCAGAGTAGCTATGCAGGATGCAGGTTGTCCCGACTTGCATCAGGACAACCTGCCTCCAGCACAGCCACTCTGCAAACTGAAGTGGCCACTTACACAGCATGGCGCTGCCGCCTGCTACTTTCTTTTTCCAGGGGGCTCTGCAGCCCTGGCTCCTTTTGAGCCTACAGGTGGAGCTGGACACCTGGCTTCATTCAAATGCAAATGCTTTGTTCCTGGGGTCTTGATGGTCATGTTTGCAATTAAAAAACCATTTGCATTTCAATTAAGCCCGGAATGAAAAGCCATTAAATAAAATGCATACTTGCCAACCCTACCGATTTAGGCGGTAGGATACCGCTTTTTAAGCAGTCCTACCGCCTACCGATTTTTTGACATCAAATACCGATTTTTTTTTGTAAAAAAAAAAAAAAAAAAAAAAAAAATTTTTTTTTTTTTACATTTTTTTTTTTGCCCATACCAGCTCGGGGAGTCTTTCAAGGGCTCCCCCGAGCTGGCGTACCGGGAGAATGCCAGGCATGCAGGCTTTTAATGTCAAAGGCACCCACGGCGGTGGGCTAAAAGCGCCCTTCCGCCGCGGGTGCCTTTGGCAAAAGGCGCCATTAGCCCCCCACCACGCCAACTCGGGGAGTCTTTCAAGGACTTCCCCGAGCTGGCGTAGCGGGAGAAGGCGCGGCATGCAGGCTTTTAATGTCAAAGGCACCCACGGCGGTGGGCTAAAAGCGCCCTTCCGCCGCGGGTGCCTTTGGCAAAAGGCGCCATTAGCCCCCCACCACGCCAACTCGGGGAATCTTTCAAGGACTTCCCCGAGCTGGTGTAGCGGGAGAAGGCGCGGCATGCAGGCTGTTAATGTCAAAGGCACCCACGGCGGTGGGCTAAAAGCGCCCTTCCCCCGCGGGTGCCTTTGGCAAAAGGCGCCATTAGCCCCCCACCACGCCAGCTCGGGGAGTCTTTCAAGGACTTCCCCCGAGCTGGCGTAGTGGGAGAAGGCGCAGCATGCAGGCTTTTAATGTCAAAGGCACCCACGGCGGTGGGCTAAAAGCGCCCCTCCACCGCGGGTGCCTTTTGGTCAAAGGCGCCATTAGCCCCCCACCACGCCAGCTCGGGGGAGTCTTTCAAGGACTTCCCCGAGCTGCCGTAGCGGGAGAAGGCGCAGCATGCAGGCCTTTGATGTAAAAGGCGTCCACTGCGGTGGGCTAAAGGCGCCCCTCCGCCGCGAGTGCCTTTCACAAAAGGCGCCATTAGCCCCCCCACCACGTCAACTCTGGTGAGTCTTTCAAGGGCTCCCCCGAGCTGGCGTGATGGCAGAAGGCGTGGCAGGCGCCTCATTGTCATTGAATGCACCCGCGGCGGCGGGCTCATTCAATGACAATGGGCTGCTGACGCGCCCTATTCCTATCATTACCTCCTCGACTGACTATTTTTGAAACTTTAAGATTCCTACAGATTTTTGGTCACAGAATGTTGGCATGTATGAAAATGTACATAAAAAAGGGGCAGGTCAAACGTGAATGACTTGTCACGTCATGGCCGCCTTGTGGGCAAGTCAAAGAGTTGGCCACCCGAGGACGAAGAGGCCGGGACCTTATGGTTCTGGGTAACAGAAGTCTAAAGGCAAGGAAAGCAAATGTGCGGAGCAAGGGGTTGCGCGCGCAGGTGCAAAGCGGAAGAGAAGCAGCTAAAGGCCAGGCACGCGCTGGGGCTCATCCTGGCGAGTCGCGTGACCGGCGCCCTAGTCACGTGGCCGGCGCCCTAGTCACGTGGCCGGAAGCGTTGCCGCAGCACGTCAATAAGGTGCCAGGGGAGACGCCAACATCAGGGCACCATCTCGCCGAGCACGAGCGGGACAGGTGCGTGGCACGGGCTCAGGCCGTAGAGGAGAATGCGGGCGGATGAGACACGCAGTCTTTAGGCATAGAAGAGCATCCTTCGGACAGAGCCTTGTGGTGCTATGGCGGCGTCCTAGTCACGTGACCCGCGCCCTAGTCACGTGGCCGGAAGCATTGGTGCAGCACCTCGGATGGCGCAAAGGGTGCCAGGGGAGGCACCAGGGCACCGTCTCGCAGAGCATGAGCAGGACAGGTGCGTCACACGGGCTAGACTATGGAGAGGAAAGCGGGCGGATGAGACGTGCCGTCTGTAGGGACGGAAGAGTCATCACATGGACAGTCTTGTGGCGCTATAGCGGCGTCCTAGTCACGTGACCGGCGTTATAGTCACGTGGCCGGAAGCATTGCTGCCGCCACCCATCAGATGGTGCAGGAGGCGCCAGGGCACCGTCTCGCAGAGCATGAGCAGGACAGGTGCGTCACACGGGCTCAGGGCTAGACCATGGAGAGGAATGCGGGCGCATGAGACGTGCCGTCTTTAGGAGTGGACAGAGCCCGGTGGTGCTGTACACCCACCACAGCGTTTGCTCACACAGCAGTGACTGGCTTCCCGTGCTGCAGTGCTAGTGCTTTCCTCCTGCATGCGCTCCGAGGCTTTCCTCCCCTGCATGCGCTTCGAGGCTTTCCTCCCCTGCATGCGCTTCGAGGCTTTCCTCCCCTGCATGCGCTTCGAGGCTTTCCTCCTCCATGCGCGTCGATGCTTTCCTCCTGCATGCGCTCTGAGGCTTTCCCCCTGCATGCGCTTCGAGGCTTTCCTCCTGCATGCGCTTCGAGGCTTTCCTCCTGCATGCGCTTCGAGGCTTTCCTCCCCTGCATGCGCTCTGAGGCTTTCCTCCCCTGCATGCGCTCTGAGGCTTTCCTCCTGCATGCGCTCTGAGGCTTTCCTCCTGCATGCGCTCTGAGGCTTTCCTCCCGCATGCGCTCTGAGGCTTTCCTCCCCTGCATGCGCTTCGAGGCTTTCCTCCCCTGCATGCGCTTCGAGGCTTTCCTCCCCTGCATGCGCTTCGAGGCTTTCCTCCCCTGCATGCGCTTCGAGGCTTTCCTCCCCTGCATGCGCTTCGAGGCTTTCCTCCCCTGCATGCGCATCGAGGCTTTCCTCCTCCATGCGCTTCGAGGCTTTCCTCCTCCATGCACGTCGATGCTTTCCTCCTCCATGCACGTCGATGCTTTCCTCCTGCATGCGCTCTGAGGCTTTCCTCCTGCATGCGCTCTGAGGCTTTCCTCCTGCATGCGCTCTGAGGCTTTCCCCCTGCATGCGCTTCGAGGCTTTCCTCCTGCATGCGCTTCGAGGCTTTCCTCCTGCATGCGCTTCGATGCTTTCCTCCTGCATGCGCTTCGAGGCTTTCCTCCCCTGCATGCGCTTCGAGGCTTTCCTCCCCTGCATGCGCTTCGAGGCTTTCCTCCCCTGCATGCGCTTCGAGGCTTTCCTCCCCTGCATGCGCTTCGAGGCTTTCCTCCCCTGCATGCGCATCGAGGCTTTCCTCCTCCATGCGCTTCGAGGCTTTCCTCCTCCATGCGCTTCGAGGCTTTCCTCCTCCATGCGCTTCGAGGCTTTCCTCCTCCATGCACGTCGAGGCTTTCCTCCTCCATGCACGTCGATGCTTTCCTCCTGCATGCGCTCTGAGGCTTTCCTCCTGCATGCGCTCTGAGGCTTTCCCCCTGCATGCGCTTCGAGGCTTTCCTCCTGCATGCGCTTCGAGGCTTTCCTCCTGCATGCGCTTCGATGCTTTCCTCCTGCATGCGCTCTGAGGCTTTCCTCCCCTGCATGCGCTTCGAGGCTTTCCTCCCCTGCATGCGCTCTGAGGCTTTCCTCCCCTGCATGCGCTTCGAGGCTTTCCTCCCCTGCATGCGCTTCGAGGCTTTCCTCCCCTGCATGCGCTTCGAGGCTTTCCTCCCCTGCATGCGCTTCGAGGCTTTCCTCCTGCATGCGCTTTGAGGCTTTCCTCCTGCATGCGCTTTGAGGCTTTCCTCCTGCATGCGCTCTGAGGCTTTCCTCCTGCATGCTCTTCGAGGCTTTCCTCCTGCATGCTCTTCGAGGCTTTCCTCCTGCATGAGCATTCAGGATTTCCTCCTGCATGCGCTTCGAGGCTTTCCTCCTGTATGCGCCTCGAGTATTTTCTGTTGGTCTCTCATGCGCACACTGATCTCTCTCGCTCCCTCTCTCTCTCTCTCTCTGCTTTCTTCACAGACGCTGGACCCATGAACACGCCTGGGGCTGAGAAACGCCATGAGCCGGGCCTATCCCTGGTGATAGACCTCACGGAGGACGGGCCTTGTGACAGCGAGCAGGCCCCCAGAAGCGAGGAGAGTTCCTACATATGCAGCATGTGTGGGAAGAGCGTGCCCACATATCGGAGATTTATCCAACACGAGCACCACCACAGCGCACACGATGGCCTGTACAGCTGCCCCCTGTGCAAGCGCTGGTTCAACAACCTCTATAACTTCCGCAAGCACGAGCGCTCGCACACGGACGAGGAGCGTGAGAAGCCTTACAGGTGTCTGGAGTGTGGGAGGACGTTCAGCCAGAGCTCCAGCCTCTCCCGGCACAAGAAGATACACGCTGCCCAGAGACCGCTTCAGCCCACTTAGTGTGACTGTGGCCTGGCTCCGGAAAAGCAGGACACAGTAGTGCTGGCTGCCTACCGGATAGGGTGTACATACTCTGCTACCAGGGTGTGTTACAGACTGCTGAATGGCCTACTCTTGCACTGACTATAGACTGCTGCTCTCACAACGTTCTGTGACTGGGCAACACGGTACTGGTAGACCTCGGCTGCAAAATTCTGTTCTATTGGTCCCTAGCTACAGAAAGTAGGGGTGTAACGAATAGTATAAGTATTCGACCGCAGCCGGATACGAAGCCAAATCGTTCCTTTTTCAATCAATAAAGTTATGTGGACAAAGAAAACACTTTATAAATTAAAACACCCACTTTAAAATATGTAGATCCATTTTTATTGCATTTCTTTTCTTTGTTGTCGAAGTAAAATGTTTGTACAAACCCTGAAAGCAATACATTATCAGAAAATAAACTGCTCAATAATGGCACGGTTTGTATTTTTGTGCATTCACAGGTGTCGCCTTTTGGGCAGTACCCAAGTAAGACTCGCCCAAAAGTATTAGTATACAGTTACTGTGAGGGAAGACTGGCATATGCCTACTTCTCCTTTCAAATGTTCCTTTTTGGTCTACCCCTCTTTATAGCAGTTTGGCTGCAACAAAACACAAAAGGAGGGATTACATCAATTAGCACCTTGCTGACTGCTGAAGTTCTACTGGATACAAACCTTTGATAGTATTATTTTTTCTTGGCCAGGCGATGTTTATAATGTTTTGGGGCATGATAAAAGACAATAGCCAAAGATGTATAGGGAATGCTGAGTCCTCCATGGTTCCCATCTGTCCCTACATCGTGCTGATTTTTTTTGACTGAGTCTGATACAGGAATTTCGATGGTGTAAATAGTGAAGTGGCTAAATTGTGATTCGAGGTTTTTTAATGTGTCGGGGGAACCTACCAGGAGGAGTTCTGTCTTGTCAGAGTTGAGGCACAGTCCGTTTGCTGCCGTCCAGGCCTGGATGGTGTCGTAAATGTCGTTAAGCATAGCAGAGTCCTTGTCATAGTTGCCTGTGAGGGTGAGGAGGATCTGGTGCCCTGCTCCTGCCCTGATTCTCTACCCTGTACCCACCATGCCCTGCACCTGCCCTAATTCCCTTCCCTGTGCCCACCATGCCCTGCTCTGGCCCCGATTCACTTCCCTGTGCCCACCATGCCCTGCTCTGGCCCAGATTCCCTTTTCTGTGACCAGCTCCTGCCCTGATTCCCTTCCCTGTACCCACCATGCCCTGCTCCTGCCCCGATTACCATCCATGTGCCCACCATGCCCTGCTCCTGTCCTGATTCACTTCCCTGTGCCCACCACACCCTGCACTAGCCCCAATTCCCTTCCATATGCCCACCACACCCTGCACCGACCTCTGTTCTCTTCCCTGTGCACACCATGCCCTGCGTTTGGCCTGATTCCCTTCCCTTTGCCCACCATGCCCTGCGCTTGCCCCGATTACCATCCCTGTGCCCACCATGCCCTGCTCCTGTCCTGATTCACTTCCCTGTGCCCACCACACCCTGCACTAGCCCCAATTCCCTTCCATGTGCCTACCACACCCTGCACCAGCCTCTGTTCCCTTCCCTGTGCACACCATGCCCTGCGTTTGGCCTGATTCCCTTCCCTGTACCCACCACGCCCTGCTCCTGCCCCGATTACCATCCCTGTGCCCACCATGCCCTGCTCCTGTCCTGATTCACTTCCCTGTGCCCACCATACCCTGCACTAGCCCCAATTCCCTTCCATGTGCCCACCACACCCTGCACCGGCCTCTGTTCCCTTCCCTGTGCACACCATACACTGCGTTTGGCCTGATTCCCTTCCCTTTGCCCACCATGCCCTGATTCCCTTCCCTGTGCCCACTATGCCCTGCTCCTGTCCTGATTCCCTTCCCTATGCCCACCATGCCCTGCTCTGGCCCGATTCCTTTCCCTGTGCCCTCCATGCCTTGCTCCTTCCCCGATTCACTTCCCTGCATCCGCCATGCTCTGCTCTGGCCCTGATTCCCTTCCATGTGCCCACCATGCCCTGCTCTGGTCTTGATTCCCTTCCATGTGCCCACTATGCCCTGCCCCGATTCCCTTCCCTGTGCCCACCATGCCCTGCTCCGGCCCTGATTCCCTTCCCTGTGACCACACATCCTGCACCAGCCCCAATTCCCTTCCCTGTGCCGTCCATGCCCTGATTCCCTTCCATGTGCCCACCATGCCTTGCTCCTGCCGTGATTCCCTTCCCTGTGCCCACCATGCCCTGTCTGGCCCTGATTCACCTCCCAGCGCCCGCCATGCTCCTGCCCTGATTCCATACCCTGTACCCAACATGCCCTGCCCTGATTCCCTTCCCTGTGCCCACCATGCCCTGCTCCTGCCCTGATTCCCTTCCCTGTGCCCACCATGCCCGGCTCCTGCCCAGAGTCCCTTACCTGTGCCCACCAGGCCCTGCTCCTGTCCTGATTCCCTTCCCTGTACCCACTGTGAAAAACCAGAGGGTCTTTCACTGCCTAAACCCTGGGGATCCTTTACTCAGGTGGCCAGGGCACAGCCATCGCCTTTGGATCCAAACCCTGGGGGTGGACATGTGCGGGAGGATCATCTGGGTGAGTAGTCCTCTGGGAGTGGGAGAGGAACGCCTGATGGCGAGACATGGTATCCCCCTTTCCAAATACCCCATCCTATTTTATTTTACAGGATATTCCAACTTCCCAGGCCCCCCGAGGAAGAGGAGGTCTGATGCTAAAAGGAGTACCACCCATGCAATACATTGGACATGTCCCACTAATAAAATTAGGCAGGGTCAGGCACTTGATCTTAATTACATATACATGGTACCTATTAGCTCTCCCCACATGGTTAAAATGTGGAACACTGAGACACACTCTGAGCAAGGTGATGCACGAGAAGCAGCAGTTCTTCCAGGGCGACGGCAAACCAGGTGGAGTACAGCGACAGGCCGAGGGATGGAATCGAGGTAGAGAGAAACCTTGGACACCCTGGCGAGAGATCGTTACCTCCGAAGGGCCTTGAAAGTTGCGCAAGGAAGCCCCGCAAGAGAGAAGAGACAAACCTCCATTGTGTTTTAAGGCTACCAGCCACCCTCCGGCGTGAACGGCAGAGTTGGGGGGTGCAGCAGCAGTTGTGGTATCAGCCTTGACGTCAGGATCAAAGCCACGAAAGAAGAAAATTAATTAACACAGCCGGTGAGTTAATGAAAGCAATGAAAGTCCGGTCTGTGTTAAATTAAACTTGACAGCAACAGTATCGGACGAATGAAGGTTGCATGTGTGCCGATAAGACGCGTGAGAAAGCAATGCATTTCATAGAACTGTAAATTAAAAATGCAAAGTAACAGAGTGGTCCGGCGAAAGAAGATTGCCCAATCAAAAGTCTCTGTGAAATGTGTGATGCCGTAGAAGCAGCGGGTATGATATTATGTGGCATTTATAACGTGCCTGTACACAAGTGTTTCTAGGCGTGACAAGACAAGGAGGGGGGAACAAAGGGAAGACAAAATAACGATCTTACTAGGCTTTGTTTCAGTCAGATCGCGCAAGTGCAGGGAAGAGGAAAGGTGCCAGTGGGGAGGGGAAGGGGGAAGTACAGTTAACTCACAAGTGCAGCCAAAGGGTGGCTTATAAGTGCAGAGAGAAGGGACTGTAGGGTTGCAGATACAGCCCCTTAAGCGTTGGGGATCCTGGAGACCGTGTGAGGGGAAACTGGACATGCAGGAGCTTGGGCCTGAGTTCAGAGAGTTACCCGTGCGCGGTGCAGTCAGGTGCATTAGCAGGGGAGAGGAAGAGAGAAAGCAGAAGCGAAAAAGAAGGTCTTGAGTTGCTACCGGAACCTTAGGCGGTTCTGCTCAGGTTTGAGAGAGGCAGGGAGGCTGTTCCAGAGGGAGGCCTCAGCCGAGGAGATAGATCTGCCCCCAAATCTCTGCTTGGAGAAGCGTCTGACCCTCAGAGAGTTGGAGGTGGATGAGCAGAGAGCTCGAGAAGGAAGCTGTTTTGCAAGAGAAAGTTGGAGGTAGAGCAGTCCCAGAAAGACTTGTGGACGATGCAGAGGGTCTTGAACTGGATCAATACAGCCACAGGGAGCAAGTGACGAGATTTCAGAGCTGGAGAGATACAATCCCTGGGTTTGAGGCCAAGGACAAGTCACGCAGTCCTGTTCTGGATACGTTGTAAAGGTCGAAGAGTAGAGGCAGGAAGATTTAGAGAAAGAGACTGAGATACAAGATTTGAACTGTTGTTAGGTTTGATCCTGGCTGAGGGAAACCTGGATGTGAGAGCTGTCTTTGAACTGTTGAGTATTATAATGGCTCACTGTCTAGCAAGGAGGCTGAACATTCCGTTTCTAAATCAAATAAACTGAATAAAACTCGGAGATGTCAGAAAAGAAAAAAATCCCATGATCTAGTCTTTTTGCTGAATAACTTTCACTGTAGATTTGTGTTACCATATTTGTCAAGCACATGGGTTGTTTGGGTGAGAAATACTTTATGGAGAAGGGACAAAGAAGGCAATTCTCCCCCTGCATATTGCAGGTTAAAAGTGATAATTGCTCAGTAAAAGCGCATGGAACCCTGATGGTACCCTCTTTTGTTCCTAGGGTTGTTCAGCAATGGTCCTTCTTTGAGCTTATTGATAGAAAAGACCTGGCTGATAGTTTACCATCAATTACACAGACTACTTTTCTTAATGATATAGTTCCACCAAAAGTCATTAAAGACCTGGGAGTAGTGGCTTTGGCATCTATATACAAAACACAGTGAGCGTCTTTTTACAAGAAGGCATATTTCCTTCTATGCTAAATACTGGTACCTCTTCTAAAACATTTATTCTAGAGGTATCAATCTTAGGCCAGTTACCTCTCTGCCTTTCTTTTGGAAGGTAATTGAGACTATCAATCAGGCTTCCGTCCCGGATGCAGCATTGACATAGCAACCCTCCAGGTGGTGGATGATGGTGCCGCCTGCTTGGCTGTGTTATTGGACCTCTCAGTGGCTATTGATATTATAGGCCATGAGGCACATGAGGGACCTATTATCAAGCACATGAGGAGGGTGGGGGCTGGGAGGGGGGGCCTTAAGTGATTTACATCTCAAGTCCATTCATCCAGGGGGAATCCTCAAGGCCCCCCCTCTCCGGAATTCCTCAGGGGTCAATATTATCTCCTATCATATTTAATATGCATATGGACCTTTGGGAGGTCTACTGACACAGTGGAAGTTTTCATACACCAATATGGTGATAATGCACAACTCTGTCTGAAAATATCATCCTCTACAGGAATCGTCTTGTCTGCACGAGGCCTGGATGGCCTCTGCCTCTCTAAAATTCAAAGCAACCAATAGCACCAAGAAGAACATTTCACACAAACAATGGGACCGAGAAACCTTTTCTGGTTAAAACATATTGTTTTCAATTTTATTATAATGTATATAGAAAAAAAACTGTACAAGCCTTTATCAAAAACACACTCAATAGTCATAAAAAACATCAAAATAAAGTGCTCAGGAGGTTAGTACAGTGCTGTGTGCTGAAGTATAAAGTCAATTAACACTCTTCAAATATCATTATCAAATTCTTTAACTTGGTTAAACATAAATGTTAGAAGAAATAGACTGGTCTTCATTTGTATTTCCATCAATCACCCCAGTGCATTCTCATTTCTCACTACAAATGTCACTGGAGGTGAAACTAAAGGTGACATTCTTCCATTAATGTATAGCATCAGCTCCAGACTCGGTCACCAGTATGAACATCTAATCACTGGCCTTTCCAAACATAAATATTGTCAGACCTGCAAGGTTATCTTTCTGATCATAAACCTTGTTGTTAAAGAAGTATTTCAATCTAATATTCCTGGAAAAACGACGTAACTCAATCTCTGTACATCATCTCTAATTCGCATCAGAGCTTTGAGCAGGGCCGACTCACTGCAAACCCCCAAAAATGACACTTGGTACAGTCAGCAGTCAAGTATCGGGGATTTCTAGTGTGGAATGGGCTTGTCCAGCCCCAAAATGAGAAGGTGAAAGCTGTTCCAGAAACCCCAGTGTCCAAAACTAAGAAGGATTTAAGAGCATTCTTAGGGTTAGTAGGGTATTACAGAGGATTCCTCCCTAGTTATTCTTCTATCACTTCCTGCCTCACAGATAAGCTCAAGAACACTGAACCCAAAAGATAAAGTGGAGTATTGAAGATCAAAATTGTTTTGATAAACTCAAGGGCATTTTGTGCAGCGAACCTGTGTTAAAAATAGCCGATTTTAACAAAGAGTTTATTTTACAAACAGACGCTTCACATGTTGGGTTGGGGGCTGTTCTTTCCCAAGATCACGATGACATCGAACATCCAATTATTTATATCAGCCAGAAGCTATATCCCAGGGAAAAGAACTATGCCACAATGGAGCTTGAGGCATTAGCTATAAAGTGGGCCGTCACCTATTTAAAATACTACCTCATGGGTAGGAAATTTAGATTGGCCACTGATCATTCTCCATTGACACGGATGAGCCGTCGTAAAGACACCAATGCACAAGTCATGCGCTGGTTCCTGGACATGCATCCCTATTGGACGAACACCAAAAAGGAAGAGAAAAGGGAATGTAGACTTCCTTTCCTGTTTCCCAATAGATGCTGAGAGAACCAGTAGCATTAGGGGAAGGGGAAGTGATGAAACTACACTCCTTTCCTGGTGGTAGCCTATCCCCATGTGGCCAAGAGACGGCAGCCGCTACCTGACCCTGGATACAGCTATATGACGGAGGATCACACGGGGGAGGCGACCATCAAAGGGATAAGAGGGCCTCATCAGATGAAGACACATACCCCTCTTTCCTTTTTAGGAATGTTTCCCCCATAACTCAAGCTTTTGTAGTGGGGCAATTGTGAGGAATCTTCTGCATTCCTCAGAAGAAATGGAATTATAAAAAAAGAAATGACATATTTGAAACTGAACTTTAAATTCTCCTGGAAATGCAGCAGGCACAAAGAATATTTTGTTTCGCTACACAAGTAGGGACAGAGGAGGCATTAGCTTGCACAATTAGTGTGTTTTTAAATAGCATAGACTAGGTGACATGGAGGAGTGTATCCAAGATAGGGGTTTACTACACAAGTAGGGCAGAATGGCTGTAGGTAGGATCAGGTTGCAGCTACCTATAGGTAGAGGTATCATGTGCTAGGCATGCACCAGGACTCAGTAGATAGCAAAATAAATGCAAAACAAATGTGTCCTACAGAGGAAAATAACGTGACAAGCAGCTGCCATTTTAAATTGCACCAGCACAGCAGAAATCACCTATAAGTGTAATCAATTCACTAACATTCACCGAATGTCCTGGCTCCAATCTTGGATAGGGCGTCTAACCTAGGCGTCTTTAGCACAACTGAGAAGTAATTTTCTGTTTTTTCAGTACTTCATTATTGACAAGATCAAGCTGCGAAGAGTCTTCTTTTGAACCATGATCGGAATCCTCCATCACGAACCTGAGTGGAGACTCGCATACACTGTGTCAAACAAGTAACACACGCTAAGCACCCCCGCCCTGGGGGTCTGGCTTAACAATGAATAGCATTAGTTGCTCACCGAATATTTTAGATTACATACATTCAAACGACGATATAGCCCCTGATACACTCTCCCCTGTTCTATTGTTTCTGCAGAGTTACACAGGATCTCTCATTCATTGCTTCATCACCAAATTTTGTAGTCCATCCTGATGAAAGCCACTCAACTCAAAGCAGACTAGATCTGCTGCAATTTGGCCGAAACACAACTGTGTCGACATCTCCCTCCACAGTGTTTAATGCCAACACTGCTACTATTTCGAGTTGCTTAGATCAACCCATGTTAAATTAGACTGCATAGTTCCATAAGGATTTATGGGACTTCTTTTGTTTCATTGTCTTGAACAAATATGTATTGACAGCAATGTTTTCCTAGGTTTTGTACCAAGTGTACGTTCGCCTTACTATGTATATATTAATATCCATCCTGTATGATGTTGATTTGTCATCATATCATGTATTGAATCACTAAAATCCATGTGTGAAACTTTGAGAGTGATATTCATTAGAAGATTCTCTGAATTACGTGGGCTTTTTTGTCTTGTTTGTACGTCCTGATCAATTGTACAACATACACAGATTATGATGAGATACCCCGCGCCAAGGAGGTGGCCTTAGAGACAGGAGTAAAAGTGTTTGTTGATGGCAGTTCACCAATAGACACATATTCAGGGACAAGAATGGCGGAAGCTGCAGTAGTAAGAGCAAAAGAAAACAGAGTTTGAGACTGTTGAAAGCATAAGACTACCTGCACATTTTTCAGCACAAGCAGCAGAATTATTGGCAATGATTATGGCACTAAAGTGACATGAAGATGAGGAAGTTACGTTGTACTCTGACTACGCCTATGTGATTTCCACAGTGCATTCTGGACTGTCACGTGGGGAAGGAGAGGTTTCCTGCATGTTGACGGTACACCCGTGCAGCATGCTGCACTGTTAGAAAAACTGATTTTTGCATTATTCAAACCATAAGAGGTCGCCGTGGTAAGATGCTTAGCACATACCAGAGGCTCAGATTTAATTTCCAGCAGAAACGCAGCAGCAGATACCGAGGCCAAATGAGCAGCGTATTTGCCAGACACAGTGGAGGTACCAAAGTCCATGCAATCACATGCAAAAATGATGGCAGTGACTGAAAGTTACAATGTACTACCAATAGCACAGTTAATAGAGATACAAGGGCGGGCATTACCAGAAGAGCAGAAGTTGTGGAAAAAAAGAGGCTGTTCATTATGCCCCACAGATCTTCTGTGGCAACAGGGAAACACAGGAAAGCCTGTAATGCCACTAGAATTACCCACAGTAGCATTAGAACAGTTACACTACCCAGCACATATTTCCAAAGAGTGTATTGCAGTGCAGATTACCAATGAGTGGTTCATGCCCAACCTGCACAAACACGTGACAAACCTTATCACCAATTGTGCAACTTCTCAGAAATATACAGCAGTCCAAACACTTAGGACCCTGAGAGAAACAATACCCCGTCCAACTGGCCCATTTGGACACCTGCATGTGGATTATATTGATATGGCCCGAACGTGCAGAGGAAACAAATATGTAATTGTGGTTTTGTGCCCCTTCTTCAGATGGAAAGAAGCAGGAACATGCTCCCACCCAGATGCCGTGTCAGCAGCAAAATTCCTTGCATGCAAAGTATTCCCCCCGATGGGGAGAATTTGAGGTGTGAGATCCAATAATGGACATCATTTCGCAAATGAGCTCTTTGCCTAAATAACATCCCTATAAGGCATTAGGCATAAACTCTGTTCAGCCTACCACCCACAAGCGAATGGCATTGCGGAGCACCTCAATGGCCTCCTGAAAGACTGCATAGCAAGATTGCGTGACACACTGCATAAGGACTGGATGTATTGCCTTCTGCTGGCTTTCTTTGCCCTACGCAATCAGCCAGGCTCCGACCATCACCTGACTCCTCATGAGTTGGTGACAGGTTGTAGGATGCATGTGCCCATTACCCCACCCACGTGCGTGCAAATAGATGCCCAAAACACTGCAACTGTATTAGGAAATGAGTTACATGACTATTTGATATCCGTGACTAATTCTCGCGCTTTCATTTCTTGACCGGTAAAGGAAAGGCAGGGCGGTATCGCAAAAGGCACGGAAGAAGAGACAGAATTGAACACTGCCACAGTTATTCCACCTCTCCAACTGTTCCCTGGGGACTTTGTGCTGTGCCACAACCATGTGCGAAAGTGGCACCACCCAAGGTTAACGGGTCCCCATATTGTGACTTATTGTACCCCTTCATCAGTAAAATTGCAGGACAAGAAGGTGTGGGTCCACCTTACCGATATAAAGCCATACAAGAGTGCTGCCTCCCTACCCAACTACCAGGATCCCGAGGGAGAAAAGAATGAAACCAGACCCAGGACAAGAGCTCAAGTGCATGCTGGGAAAGAAGATAAAAGGAATAAGGAATTTGAGAATAAAGAAAATATAAATCACATTGCACCACTTGAGGGACACTGATGCTGAACTATCACTGGAACAGTAAGAAAGGAGTTGATGCTGAGGACCTTTTGAATACATCACCAGCCACAGAACATACATCTATAACAGACTATGTTTTTGACTTTCTGTCTTTACATTTTTATTGGACTATTTCTGTCTTCCACATTTTTATATTTTTATGTTTTTTATCAACATTATTTTTATATTTTTCAATGGACCACATAATAGTGGAAGTGGTTTGAAAATCATCAATCAAATCTTTTATTATTGTCATTATATGTGGTTGTAAAGTGTTTTTGAAAAAAAATATGCAGCTTGCCTCACTCACCATTGAAAAATAATAACCTACAATTGCCCGGTACTAAGTAAACTGTACGAATGTTTTCATATCCTTATATCTTCATAATACCGCGCAGGACATATCTACACACGACAGACATTATGGCTATTGCGGTCCTTCTGTTTTCCTTTCTCTTTTGTTGTTTTTATTTCTTATTTTAGCTGACACTGCATTTAACTGATTATGATAAGATAAATGTGGCCCCGTGGCATAATGGTAGTGAAGAAGTTAAAAAACAAGTAGATTTCCAGTTAGAACAGGAAATGGTATTCCGCCAAGTTGTGGAGACATTAAGGGCAAGGAGAAGTATTGCAGATGATGAAAATTATATGAGAAGGTATTTTGATAATTCCATAAATATGAGTGAAACTCGTGGTATAGGTCAATGGAGAAGATGGGAAGAGAGAGATCAAGGGAAAGCTGTTTTGTTTGCTCACTTATCCCCTATGCCGTGACAGCCTCTCGAGTATTTATACCTCAAGAAGTACCTGAGTACAGAGCACACTGCTTGGTACATCTCGCAGTATGCCAGACCAGAGGACAGTTTTGGCGACAATCGGCCATTATGAAGTATCTCACAGGATCAGAATTCCCATACATAGACAACTATGTAAAAGAGGCACACATTATGGAGAGTATAAGAATGAAAAGTAAGGTGCTCAAGTACATACTACCAGGTCCAAAAAGAGGAGATGTTGAAGTAGTGGATCACCAAATATTAAGGTGTACAGATGCCCAGTTTAATTTGATACCTCATTGTGCTGATGGACCACAATTGCAAAAAAAAAGGCAAAGTATATTCCTCAGGAGGATGGGTTGATGGAATAATGGGATGCAAAGCAGAGGCAATATGGACTACACCAATAGAAGTGATAGAAAATGCAGACAGAGTGTGATGTTAGGAATGGAAAGAAACTGCAAAATGTTTAACATGGGTGGAAGATTAAGCAGGACCACTATCCATAACCAAACTACAAGCACCAACATTATGCTTTAGAAATAATGGTTCAGTAAAGCTTGGTGACAATGAAGGGTGCAAATGCATAATGGATTTACCAGGTATGAAAGTTGCCAGAGCTGTACTAATGGACTATTACTGGGCCTGCGGAAAAAGGATTTACATGCAGCTTCCACCCAACTGGGATGGCATGTGTACAATAGTGCTACTAAATGCACCGGCACTGGTAATACCACACAGTGAGGTTGACACTGGGACTTTTCCTTCAATGGCACACAACAGGAAGAAAAGATCCCTAGGCCTAAAATGCTAAATAATTACTAACTATTTTTTCCAAGGAAGCCAATGTTGCATTCGATGAAATCCCAGATAATCATAAGATGTTGGCAAAACAACAACATTCTTAATGCCACAATATAAGGCTTTAATGCCATCAAGGAGGAGTTAAGAGCGGTCAGATTGATGACCCTACAGAACAGGTATGTTCTGGACCTCCTCACAGCCATGAAGGGAGGAGTGTGCGCAAAGGTAGGGCCAAGTTGCTTATGTACCCGCACATGATGAGGCAAATGCAACCTTGAGAGCGGCCATATACTCCCTGAAGGAGCTGCATGATAAAATGGAGAAGGATGTGGATGACATTGAGGACGATAGCTGGTTCAGTTATCTATTCTCATGGATGTCTACCTAGCTGGCAGATGCATTCAAATTTCTGTTGGCAATTTTGGTACTGGTCCTAATGGCTTTTTGCATCTTGAGTATAGCAATAAGCCAATGTAAAAAGACTGGCAAGAAGGCACTCCAAATGACATTAATGATTCATGTGGCTGACACCGTACATCAGTACACTCAAACTGATGATGAAGTTTACTGTTCCATTGTTACTCACCGAAACGAATGCTCAGACGATGCAGAAGTTACAGCAAACTCTAGGTCAGGATGTGCTTGATTGAAGAGCCTGGGTTATACCTTAACCCAGGCCGCCTCACCTGAGGGAAACTCTTTTTTGTGATACACCCCTCTACGGTAGATAGAGTAAACCATCAGAGGGACAGATAACACAAAAGAGCGGGGAGAACACACCGCCAATAAGCCAGGCTGCAAAGAAGAACGAAAAATGATTAGCTCACACTGTAAGGTCAGGTAACTATATCCCAGTGCAAGACTCACTAAATACCAAAGGGGTTTTCACCTTCCTATGCTCTGAATACTGGGCTGCATTGAGGTAGCAAGTAAAAAGAAACAGCTCCCCTCCAGGACCTAAAATGAGAGTGGGAAAATATAATTCCTGATAAGGAGACACAACTATATGTTAGAGGTAGATGCTGCTTCCTTACCAGTTGTTGTCAACCAGGATGATGACGTGAAGACCAGGTGCAAAACAACGACTAGGACCAAATAACAAACGGGGATGTTTTGTTATGTAATGTTATGCTAGCAGGATTTGTAAAGCGCACGCACGCCCGGGGCCATCATGGTGCTATGCAGAACCAAGAGAATAGAATACAAGCAGAGGAGGAGAGCTTTAGAATAGCAAGGTTTTTAACGTCCGTCAGAAGAGAAGGTGGTAAACAATCTTTCAAAGGTCTAGGGATGGTTAGTATAGGGAACTAATACCCGAGCAGCATGAGGGCCACACTAGAGCTGGGTTGGTACACAGTGGATGCCTGCAGAGCATTCTGGATGTGCACAGAATTTGAAGTAATGTCTTCCAAAGAGTGATTAATGGTAAAGCAAATGACGGACTGTGATCTGCAGAATGAAGGGCTGGACGCTTGTAGAATGTTCAGATAACTTGTTGCAGGAAGTGTGAATAGGCGTAGGATGAATGCTGGCACACCAAAGGAAAGCGAGCCGAAGGAGGAGGCTCTGGAAACGTCCTATTTAGTTGGTAAGATACGGCACGTATGTGCGTTGTCACAAGGTTTGGGCAAGGCACTACGGCAGGGTGTAACTAGAGCCAAGTACAGAACGTACCTCCAATGCTGGTCAGGAAGGAAGGTTACCAGGGATACCCCATTCGCAACGGGGATAAAGTGGAGCGTTCCACGAGAAATGTCCGTAGCCAGAAGTCAAGCAGACAAAAGGTCTGTGAGTCGGCTACAGGATAGAAGAGCGGGATGTACAAACCAAAGAAGGCCAGAATCAAGAACAGTCCGTTGATCACACCGTGTAAGGAAAACGGTAACAAAGGATTTGGCTATTCACTTACAATCGGAAGCAGCGAGCTTCTGAATCATTACGCTTTTGAAGCGTAGGCAGAGCTGAAGGCAGCTGACCCTGCGCCTGCTACGGTGTTACTGCTGTTACCGAAGCAACAGGCCTTGCACGTGTTGAAGCAGCTGCTTCTCGTTTCCAGGGTAGCAGCTTCCAGCGCTGGAAGAAAGGCGAGGCGGTAAGCCGCCTCCTGAACTTAACGTTTCTCGTTTTACCCCGCTTATGAAGGCGGTCAATGGGAGATGTAACAGTATCCACCACCAAAGGCAGGTGCACCCCCCTGGGAGGCATGGAACTTGCGTAACAGCGCTGGGGCATGGATGTTCTTGAGTTGTTCCCAAGTCCTATCTTCAGGGCTGTAACCCTTCCAGTCCACCAAGTAGAACGGCCGACCTCGTCAAGAACAAAGGTCCAGAATAGCAGCAACTTCGTATTCTTCCTGGCCATCCACAATAACAGGGACAGGCCTGTTAGGAAAGATTTCGTAATTGTAGGTAATTTTCCTTCCATGTGGCAACCCCCAAACGTTTTGCTGTTGTTTTACACCCTGATTTAGACTTTGCCAGAGAAGCGCAGCCTTCTGCCGCACTCCTCTGGGCTTTTCGCTCACTTCTGTCCAGGAAACGTCGTTTTCGGTAGTTCTTTTTCTCATGTTGCAGCTTTCACGCAACATGACACGAGAGGGCACTGTAAGCTAAGTTACTGCTCTCTTGGGTCTCTAGTCATTCTACAGGCCCTAGAAACTCTCATTGGATTGCTAACGAACAGTGCAAGTGAATCACGGACGGGACTGGTGGCAGCGATCGTTTCTTCTCGCGTTTAGCCAAAAAGGGTGGCCTGGCTTCCAAAATGGCCAGAACATGAGGTTCTTTGTCCTGCCCGCTGACCGTCTTGCCCCCTTCACCTTCCCCAGGTCGAGCCGACCCGGGGCCTTCCTTATTTGGGCATGTACTTTCCCGCGAAACACAGATGCTTTCGCGGGCTTCTACAGGCTGGTGGGAGCCTCCAGGATGTGGGCTGGGACCTCTATTCCCAATACACATCCTGGGTGCCAGAGAGTCTAGTGTGTTTTGAATGCCTGGGACCACTGTGGTCCGTGATAGGTCCACGTCTGGTGTGTGTGTTTTAAGAGCAGATATCCTATAGGGTCCCCTTCGTTTTGGCGCGAAGGGAACTCTGGATAAGAGGAGGCTGAAAACCCCACTACCAGGTCGATCTCCTGAGTTCTCACAAAGGAAGGATAAGGAGCCAAGTATCCTGCAACTAAGAGGCTGAGTCAAGGAATCACTGGTGATCCGCTGAAGGTTTGCTCCTCTGCGCTGCTGTCGTCCGGTGAGACCACTCTGCCTCTGATCGTACGAGAAGGCCTGTACTGGCGCTTCGACCCTTTAGAATAGTGGGAACAACTATGCTCGGCATTTTCATCAGCTCCTACACGTAAGCCTTCGGAAGCGTCCCTGGGCCATCCAGCGGACTGACCAGCCTACCCAGGAGTCCTGCTCTGTCACCACTGTCGGGCTGCTGCTGAATTCCATGTCCTCGACACTCTCACACGATTCGTACACTTGGCGTTCCCAGGTCTCAAGTGAGAAGTGTACATTGGGACTGGAATACCTGCGGCTGCCGAGTTGCCCTGCTGTGGTAACAATCTGTGCGTGTTCGCTGCGTTTGGGACATCCCAACTCTAACTTCTGCTGCCGCGGAATCTACACGGCGCTGAGACGTCCCCTGATCGCATCTGAGCCTGCCAGCACTGAAACTGACGCGGAGAAGCCTGGGTCTGCCTGCATCGGGGACCGGTGAGTAGCAATACCAAGAACCGGTCGCCCTCCCGCAGGAGCCTGTAGCTTCTCCTCGCTGTGTTAAACAGCATACCTTTTTCGCACTCGCGCCCTGCTTCTGCCCACAAGTGAAGGCCGCGCTTGAGTAGCGGAGATCAGTTCGCCCTCGTTTGTTCGCCTCTCTGAACTGCCTGATTGCCCTCGAGAGACTCTCCTTGGCCCGTTGGCACCCGCGTGTGCAGGTACTTTTGAGCACAAGGCTCCACTCTTCGTAGGGCTCGGACTTCCTTCTAGTTAGGTGGCCTCTGATGACGAACTGGGTCTAACGATTACTTGCACTGCCTGTTTTCCTCCCCATCTAGGTGGTCTGCATATTTTGTGCTTCTAACTCTTTAGACTCCTCGGTCTTGTATATATATTGTATTGATTGTGATGTGTTGGTTTACTTGAGTTTTACCGGGATTCTTTACTATGGTCGATGTTACAAAGGCCTTGTAATAAATGTGTCTATATTTTTAATATAACACCTGCCTGGAGTAATTTGTAAGTGTCCGTGTTGTGTGTGCTCATTGCGGCAGGTGAACGGTGAGCATCAGCAAACCGTTTGGCTTTGTCTTGTGCATGACGTAAGTGAGCATGGACATCATCATGGATCCGGTCTAGATCTCGAACACAGGCGTGAGCGGGCGGGTTGTCAACAGGCAATGTGGGAACAAGTGGTAAGGAATGCTGATGCTGTTCGTATAAGGCGAAGAATGGGGAAATCCCCGTAGCGGAGTGAATCGAGTGTGTTGCAAAACCGACAGCCAAATGTCCTGGAATTGTAGACACAAACACCTGAGGTATTGCTCCATGGTGGCATTGGCTCTTTCTGTTTGGCCATCTGTCTGTGGATGATGGGCAGTGGAATACCTGTCATCGATGGACAGAGATGCAGTTAAAGCTTTCCAGAAATGCAAAGTGAACTGAGTACCTCGATCTGTGATGATGATAGAGGGCAGACCGAAGTAACGGAATACATTCTTAAAGAACAGTGTGGCTAAGGCTGGCACTGAGGGTATGATATGATATGATATTTTATTTGTATCGCGCTCATTCACAGGTGATTCAGAGCACGACTAGGCAAGGGAGGGGAACAGGGGAGACGACACAACACAACAATGATCTTACTAGGCCCAGTGACATTGAGAACACGCAAGTGCATGGGAAAGGGAAAAGGGGAACAAGTGCATGGAAGGGGGAGAGTGGAAAGTGCGGAGCAGATAGATAATAATAAATAAAATAAAAAGAAAATGGAGACAATAAACAGTGGTAGTGCAGCCAGCAAGTGGCAAGTGCTATGTTTAAGGCAGCAGGCTGGGTAAGTCTGATAAGTGCAGAAAAAGAAGAAAACGGGGGGGCTGCATGGGTACAGATACAGTCCCCAGTGCAAGGGGTCGCCAGGAGGCAGTGCAGGAGGGTGGCAGGGTAGGGTGAGCAGGGACCCAGGGAACAGAGGGTGGCCAGGTGCAGAGTGCCAAGAGAGAGCAGATCAGCAGGGGAGAGGGGGAGCGAAGGCAGAAGCAAAGAGGAAGGTCTTGAGGTGCTTACAGAACTGGAGATGGTTCTCCTCAAGTTTTAGACTGGCAGGGAGGCTGTTCCAGAGGGAGGTCCCATCCGAAGATAGAGATCTACCCCCAGCTCGTTTCTTTGAAAAACGATTGACCCGGAGGGAGTTAGAGGTAGAGGAGCGAAGAGCTCGAGAGGGGAGGTATTTGCGAGGGATAGCTGAAGGTATTTTGCACCCAGGCCCCAGAAAGCCTTGTGGACAATGCAGAGGGTTTCGAATTTAATCCTTGCATCCACTGGGAGCCAATGGAGAGATTTCAGAGCTGGAGAGATACGATCCCAGGGCTTGAGGTCAAGGACAACTCTTGCAGTCCAGTTCTGGATAAGTTGCAGAGGGTGGAGAGTAGAGGCAGGTAGCTTTAGAAAGAGGCTGTTACAACAGTCCAACCTAGGGAGAACCAGAGCTTGGGAGACAGTGAGCTTCTGAGGGAAGGAGAGGAAAGGCAGAGTACCTCTAAGGAGGTTCAGTACGAAGTTTGACTTCCTACTGAAGTATCCCAGTGCAAAGAACAAACAAAGCCATCTTGGTGTAATAGTCAATCACCACGCAGATAGTGTCAAAACACCAAACCGTAGATAACTCCACAACAAAATCCATGGGGAGCATGTACTATGGTTTATGCGGTACAGGCAGAGGTTGCAAATGTCCAACGGGTCTTGTTCAAGGTGTCTTACATTGGGCACAGACAGAACATGAATGTAGATGGTCGACTACATCACGAGCCATAGACAGCCACCAACACCAGCATTGTAAAAGTTCCAAGGTCTTTTTTTGGCCAGGGTGCGCCGCAATGAGTGAGTCATGTGACCATTGCAGGGCGTGAATCCTGGCTTCCCTGGGAGGTATAAATAGTCTCCCCTGGATGTATGGAAGACCCCGATCAATGTCAAAGTTAAGTTGTAGGATGTCTTCCTGGTGATTTGATGCCCATTCCATGATGAGCACCCTCAGAGAAGGCTGCGGGGTACATCTATAGGCCACCCAACTAGGAAGAAATCGGATGACATCGCTGTTGTTTGCCCGAGGACCAGAATGGACCCAGGAAAGAGAGTATGCACAGGCATGCAGGCGAGCGGGGCGGTAACTGATCAAAAAATCAAACTGAGAGAAAGAAAGGTGACAATGTACCTGTTGTGCTGTGAGGCATTTCATGGATTGGAACGCCAATAGACTGCGATGATCTGAATAAATGGTAACACAATGATGGGCCCCTAGAAGATGATGCCTCCACTCTGTAAAGGTGTCCTTTATGGCTAAAATTTTCATTCAGTGACCGTGTAATTCTGCTCATAATGTGCAAGCTTCCTGGGGTAAAATGCCACAGGATGGATTTCCCCGGAGTCTGGACATTGTTGTGATAGAATAGCTCCCCCTGCTAGGCTGGATGCATCTGCCTCCACAACAAATGGCAGTTCAGGGTTTGTATGTTGTAAGACAGGTGCCGTGGAGAAAGCGGTCTTCAGAATTTCAAAAGCAATCTGTGCTTCCGAGTTCCAAACAAATGGTTTATTTGCGCTAGTTAGAACAGTAAGAAGAGCTGCTATGCGGGAGAAGGAATGTATGAAGCACCAATAGAAATTTGCGAATCCCAGAAATGACTGAAGTGCTTTAATTTTACTGGGCCCGTGTCACAGGTTTCCCCCCTTCTCACCTGTCTGAGTTGTTTGCTCGTGATCTTCGAAGATGTCTTCTTTCGCACTGTTCAGGTTTTATATAACCCTGTGCGTGGTTCCTCGGGTTCCAGCGTGCGGTTCGTGACCCGACTCCAGGAAGCGTTCAGATGTCCGGGAAGAAGTCCAGGAATTGGCGAGGAACTCCAGGAACTCCAGCAACACACGTCTGACTACTGCAAGCGGTAGCGTTGAGATGCGCAGGGCTGCGGGGGCGTGTCTGTTTTGTAGAACGTACAGCGTACAACGTAGAGACTGGCAAACAGCGTTCCGCATTCAGCGGCCATGTTGGGAGTACTGCTGAGTTCAGTCCCCTATGGGTCAGGGACCACGAAGTCCAGAAGGGACGTGTATGGTGGTTCATGAAAGCATCCCTCCTCCGAAAACCAGTTCCTCCGGGTTTGCCCGGGTGTATAAGGTGGTACCTTCGGAGCAGTCTGGGGGCATTTATGTTTGAGACTGGTTCCCAGGTGCGTTCACTGGGAGGGTACCCTTTCCACTCGACCAGATACTGTAGCTGACCACGTCTGTACCTGGAGTCACATATTCTGGAAACCTTGTATTCTAACTGATCATTGACAATCACAGGGGTAGATCTTGGAGCAGTTTGAGAGGACTGGACGTACACTTTCAACAGAGAAGTGTGAAAAACTGGGTGGATCCTCTTCCAAGATTCTGGTAGATTGAGTCGGAAGGGCACTGGTTTAATGATTTCCTTTATGGAGAAAGGCCCATAGTACCGGGGGGACAATTTATTTGGTCGTAAGTGTCGAGGCAGAAGTTTCGAGGATAGCCAGACCTTATCACCTATTGAGTATGAAGGCCCTGGTCTTCATTTGGAGTCAGCATGGTGTTTGATGTTTCTTCGGGCCTCTTCAAGGTGTTCTTTTACTTCTTTATGTACGTTTATGAGGGTTTCAATCCAGGAGTCAACTGTAGGAACTGGGGTAGGATGTGGGAGTATAGATGGTAGAACCGAAGGGTGGAATCCTTGGCTACAGAAGAAGGTGCTGGTTTTGACAGCTGAGTGATCCGAATTGTTGTAGGCGAATTCAGCCACAGGTATTAAGAGTGACCAATCGTCCTGGACCTTGGTGGCGAAACAGCGAAGATATTGTTCCAGAGTTTGGTTCACGCGTTCAGTAGCTCCATTGGTCTGTGGATGATAACCTGAGGATAGGGCACGTTGGATTCCTAGTATACGACATAATTGTTTCCAGAATTGAGATATATACTGGGATCCTCTGCCCGATATGATCTTGGAGCGTAGTCCATGAAGTCGGAATATGTGTTCCAGGAAGATTCCGGCAAGTTCAGAGGAAGATGGTAGTTTATACAAAGGTGTAATATGAGCCATGTCAGTGAATACATCAATGGTAACCATGATAGTTGTGTATCCCCTGGAAGGTGGTAGTTCCACAATAAAGTCTGTATCGATGAATTCCCAAGGTCTTGTTGGCAGCGCTGGTTGGAGTAGGAGACCTGCCGGTTTCTTGTTGTCATGCTTGTTTTGAATGCAGACTGCACATGTTTGGATATAAGGCTGGACATCATCCTTCATCTTCGGCCACCAAAACGGTCTTTGTATTAGACGGAGGGTGTTGGTGATGCCACGGTGTCCTGAATGAAGGGTATCATGACATAGGCTTGTGATCTTTTGTTGTAGCCTCTGAGTGGGAATGACCAGGCAATTGTCCTTGAATAAATATCCGCCCTTCGTCTTGAGGTTCCATTGATTTTTCCCATTAAACTCCTTCCAGATTTCAGAGGACTGAGTTTGAATCCGAATGTCTTCTAGGAGACTGATTGCTTGGGCAACAAATATTGTGTGGGGGAACATCTTTGGGAAGGATCGATCTTCAAGAATTTCGTAGTCAGGACGTCGGGATAAGGCGTCGGCTATTATATTGTGTGTTCCCGGAATATGATGGATTTGAAACTGGTACTGGGCAAAGAAGAAGGCCCAACGGGCTTGACGACTGTTCCTACATTCCAGGGATTGCAGGACTTGAAGATTCCGATGGTCCGTACGGACCTGAACAGGATGTTTCGCTCCCAGGAGTAGATGACGCCACTCTGTGAAGGCTTGACGGATGGCTAGTAGTTCTTTTTCCAACACAGAATAGTGGGTTTCGCTAGGAGTCAAGGTGAGAGAAAGGTAGGCGATGGGGTGTTCTAGCTTGTCATCAAACTCCTGTTTGAGGACTGCCCCGATGGCATAGTTAGAGGCATCAGTTTCCACTAGGAAGGGTCGATCAATGTCAGGTTGGGCCAAGATGGGGCTTGGCTAAACTCTGACTTTAACCGTTGAAACGCCTCATCTTGGAGTGCTGTCCAGTGAAAAGGTGTATCTTTCTTCAACAATGTAATGATCGGACGTACAATCTCCGAAAAAGAAGGTATGAATTTACGGTAGAAGTTAGCAAGCCCCAGGAAGGATTGAATTTGTTTCACAGTAGTTGGAACAGGCCAGGATAGAATGGAGTTTACTTTCGAGTGATCCATTCCAATCCCCTCTGGGCTAAGGACGAATCCGAGATAGTGGACAGTAGACACATGGAAAGGCATTTCTCGGGCTTAGCCAGGAGCTTATGTTCACGTAGATGTTGTAAAACTGCCTTAACATGTTCTTCATGCTTCAGATGGTCCTTGGAGTATATCAGTATGTCGTCCAGGTATACAATGACGAAGAGGAACAGCATATCGGAGAACACCTGGTCCATAAAACGTTGGAAGACCGCTGGGGCATTGGCAAGTCCGAATGGACCAAAGGGTGTTCTAAAGGCTGTTTTCCATTCGTCGCCTTCCTTTATACGGATCAGATGGTAGGCACCTCTGAGGTCTAATTTCGTGAACACTACAGCTCCTCTTACCGCTTCGAGGATTTCCGAGATTAGGGGCAATGGGTAGCGGTCCTTGAGGGTGCATTGATTAAGACCACAATAATCTAGGCAAGGCCTAAGCTCCTTGGTATCTTTCTTGGGAACAAAAAACAACAAAGCTCCCGCCGGGATTTGGATGGTCGTATAGTGCCATTTTCCAAGTTGGTATCCAGGTATTCTCGGAGGGCTCTTTTCTCAGGTTCTGATAGAATGAACATCATTCCAAAAGGAATCACTGCTGAGGGTTCAGTATCAATAGCGCAGTCTTCAGGTCTGTGAGGGGGAAGGGCTTGGACTATGGCGGTCGAAAACACATCAGTGTAAGCCTGATAGGCCCTGGGAACCTGGATGATATTCGAGACAGTGAATGGACTTTGCTGGTTCGTTTGCGTATCTTCAGAGGATCTTGACGAGGAATTTAGGGATAAACAGTGGGACATACAATGTTCTGAACCAAGAAACAAGGATCCTGCTGCCCAGTTGATGTAGGGGTTCTGCTTCTGTAACCAGGGCATACCCAGTACCATTGGGTAATGGGCAGATCTTAAGTTGTCGAATTTGATCCTCTCTTGATGGTGGTTTACAGAAAGCAGGATCTCTTTGGTTTGAAGGGTTATGGGTCCTGAAGAGAGAGGTCTTCCATCGATAGCCTCTACAGGTTGCATGATGTCTCGTGTTTCATATGGAATGTTATGGGTAGTGACCCAATCATGATCTATGAAGATCCCCATGGCCCCACAATCCACTAATGCCAGAATGGAATAAGATTCTTTCTTGGAAGGCGATAGAAAGGCCTGCAGAATCATAAGGTTGTTTTGTCCAGGAGAGTTCAGGGAAGGAATAGATGTGGAGCAAACATCTCTCTCCCGAAGCTGTGCTCCATCTAGGATCGGGAGCTGGCGTTTCCCGATCGCCGTGGAGGGGCAATAGGACACTCTCTCACAAGATGTTTATCAGAGGCACAATACATGCACAGACCAGTGTGAATCCGTCACATCCTTTCTTGCGGAATTATGGGTCCGCGGAAGGCCCCTAGTTGCATGGGTTCTGGGTCCGTGGTCGGGGAAGAAGCAGGCTCAGGTCTAGGGGAAGGTTCTGTAGGGGCCTTTTGGTAGGGTATTTTAGTCTTCTTCTTTTCCGCCTTTCTTTCCTGGATACAAAAGTCTATCTGTAAGGAAAGATCCATGAGAGCCTGGAAGGAACTTGGGCGAGCTACCCTGGCTAGCTTGTCTTTTATCTCTTCATTCAAACCTCTTCGAAAGAGAGTGAAACAGGCCACAGAGGGCCAGTCCGCTTCCTTGGCAAGTTGTTTAAAGCGTGTCACATAGGTAAGCAGATCCTGGGATCCTTGTTGGAAGTCCCAAAAATGTTCTTGGGCACTGTAAACCTGTTCCGGGCAATCAAACATGGACTTTAGCGTCTGCACGAAACCATCATAGTCATCCAGGAGGCATCGCCCGAATTATCTAAAGGAGTCGCCCAAGTTAAGGCATTCCCGGAGAGATGCGAAATCATAAATCCCACCTTTGCCCTAGGGGTAGAGAAATAGTAGGGCTTAAAGGTGAAGTGCACTAAACATGAATCGAGGAAGCCACGAAGGGTCTTTGAAGAGCCATCATATTTATCCACTACTCCGCCCAACAACACACTTTCCTTGGTTGCGGAGTCACGTGACAGGACCAGTTGTTTCAATGCCGCATTTTCTGCTTTAAGATTTTGAACTTCTGTTGTTAACTCGTACATGCCACGCATGAGGTCTTGAACTGCAGCCCCCATTTCCGTAACTGTATCAATTTGTTGGCGTCTCAATCTGTCATAGGTTTCCCCCTTCTCACCTGTCTGAGTTGTTAACCTGAGTTAAACGAATGCGATAGAAATCCATGATATCAAGGTGAGGAAAAAGGGCAAGGATGAAAGAAGTGGAGATTCAGGGGACCAGGAACCAGGAATCAGAAGTACTAGCTAAACGAACTCCGGCAACACACGTCTGACTACTGCAAGTGGTAGCGTTGAGACGCACAGTGCCGCGGGGGCATGTCTGCTTTGTAGAACATACAGCGTACAAGGCGGAGACTGGCAAACAGCGTTCCGCGTTCAGCGGCCATGTTGAGAGTACTGCTGAGTTCAGTCCCCTATGGGTCAGGGACCACGAAATCCAGAAGGGACGTGTACGGTGGTTCATGACAGCCCGGGCCAAGCCAAGACCACTTTCACCTTGGAACGACTCATGCGAATACCCCGAGCCGTTACATTGTACCCCAGGAATTCGACTTCATTGGAAGAAAAAACACCCTTCTCTGCCTTCACATAAATATTATGGTCCCGCAGGCGTTGGAGCACAGTGCAAACATGAGCAGTTCACAGGAGGAAGAGAAAATCAATATATCATCGAGGTACACGACCACGTATTGATCAATGATATCATGGAATATGTCATTCATGAACGCCTGGAAAGTAACCGGAGCATTGCGTAAACCAAACGGCATGATTAGGTATTGAAACAATCCGTTCCTGGTTTTGAAGGCAGTCTTCTATTCATTGCCCTCTCTCATTTGAACCAAACTGTAGGCACCCGAAGGTCCCACTTGATATAGATGATGAAAGAGCCAAGCTGATCGAATAAAACTGATATTAGAGGCAAAGGGTACTGGTTTTTAACAGTTATGGTGTTCAATGCTCAGTAATCGATGCAGGGTCTAAGGTTGCCCCCCTTCTTAGGAAAAAGAGGGGGGCTGCTGGTGACCTGGATGGGCGTATAAACCCCATGGCAAGGGCTTTATCATTGTATTCTTTGAGAACCCTGTCTTCCTTCAAGGTAAGAGAGTAGATAGACCCTGCCCGTTGGTATCGTGGACCTTGGTACCAGGTCAATCGGGCAAAAAAAAAGGCAAAGTAGATTCCTCAGGAGGATGGGTTGATGGAATAATGGGATGCAAAGCACAATATGGACTGTACCAATAGCAGTGATAGAAAATGCAGACAGAGTGTGCTGTGAGGAATGGAAAGAAACTGCAAAATGTTTAACATGGGTGGAAGATTAAGCAGGACCACTATCCATAACCAAACTACAAGCACCAACATTATGCTTTAGAAATAATGGTTCAGTAAAGCTTGGTGACAATGAAGGGTGCAAATGCATTATGGATTTACCAGGTATGAAAGTTGGCAGAGCTGTACTGATGGACTATTACTGGACCTTGGTACCAGGTCAATCGGGCAATCATAGGGGCGATGCGGAGGTAGGGTTTCAGCTTTACCCTTATCGAACACATTGAGAAAATCCTGATACTCTGCGGGTATGTTGGAGACAGGCATGGTGGTAACTGAGCCAATTAGCGACAAAGAGTTAATCATGTCGCGATAAGGTATTCTTTGCGTAACCCCATGTGTCTGGAAGCATTTATCATATCACACTGAGGAAGGGAACTGAACCTGTCTGGCAGCCCAATCTATCGCTGGGTTATCATATTGTAGCCAAGGAAAACTTAAGATGACCTTAAACTGCGGGGCTGTGATGAGATCGAATGAAATGAGTTCCATATGTCCACCTTCAGTATTCATATGGATCTGAGCGGTCTGCTGGGCTACCAGCCCTGAGACCAGCGCAGTACCGTCCACAGCCTTCACCGCTTCCGGCTTGGATTCCAGGAGAGTCGGTATACCGGAGGGTCAGAGCATATTGAAGGTCCATATAGTTTCCTGTGTCTCCTGAGTCTATGTCTGCCAAAGCAGTGAAATAAGTTGTGGTGGAGGATATTGACAAAAACCACAATAAGGGTAAAAGGAGCTGAGGAAGCAGATCTTTCAAAGTCCATGGTTGACTTCCCCGGGATAGGGACTCCGTCTATCGCCGAGTTTTTGCATTTACCGCCTTCCGCACAGGTTTCTTGGGACATTCTGGGAGGAGATGTTCTGAAGAGCCACAGTACATGGAGAGATTATTTGAACGATGATGTTCTTACTGTGCTGGCGTCAGAGGTCCACGAACAGCACTGACTTGCATGGGTTCCGAGGCAGGAGCTATAGAGACGGGTAAATCGTGAGCCATAGTGACTGGCAAACTCGCCTTCTTCTCCCCTTTGTGCTCAGCACGACGAGCGTCAATTTGTAGGACCAAGACGAGTAGTTCTGTGAATGAGGTAGGAACCACAGGTATGGTGGATAAGGTGTCTTTAAGGTCTTCGGAGAGACCGTTATAGGAGACAGCAGCCTTCTTTTCCTCAGATCAGTCGGTTTCTGCCACCAACTGGTTAAACCTTCCAAGGTAGGCCAATAATGGGGTGTTCCCTTGACAAAGATAAAAAAACTCAAGATCAGTGGCTTGGGACTTATACTGCATGTCAAAAACCCTGTTCATGGCTGTAATCAGGGTGTCACAGTCGTATAACATATGGCTGTTGTTCTCGAGGAGAGGGTTTGCCCAAGCTGCTGCAATGCCCACCATATAGGACAAGACAAAGGCGGCTTTAGTCATGGAATTAGGAAATGAATAGGGGCGACATAGGAAATGTAGTTTGCATGGATTAATGAATGTGCAGTATTGCTTTGGATCTCCCATAAACCTTTCTGGGGCGGCTAAAGGAAATTGTGTGGACATCAAAACCAGAGCTGGCTGTTGTGTGGGTAACGGGAACCCACACCCCGGATGCTGAAGCCCCGACCAAATCTCCTGAATGGGAGCGGGAATGAGCATGGTCTTGTAGGGCATCAATTCTATGACGTAAGGCGTCATGGGCAGCAGACATATCAGAGCGGAGGTCTTCGACCATCTGCATCAACGTGGCTAACGTGTCAGATTTTTCCATGGCTTTTGATTCTGTTACTCACCGAACCGAATGCTCCAGCGATGCTGAAGTAACAGGCAACTCTGGGTCAGGATGTGCTTGATTGAAGAGCCTGGGTTATACCTTAACCTAGGCCTCCCCACCTGAGGGAAACTCTTTTTTGTGATACACCCCTGTGCGGTAGATAGAGTAACCCGTCAGAGGGACAGATAACACAAAAGAGCGGGGAGAACACTCCGCCAATAAGCCTGGCTACAAAGAAGAACGAACAATGATTAGCTCACACTGTAAGGTCAGGTAATTATATCCCAGTACAAGACTCACTTAACACCAAAGGGGTTTTCACCTCCCTATGCTCTGAATATTGGGCTGCATTGTGGTAGCAAGCAAAAAGAAACGGCTCCCCTCCAGGACCTAAAGTGAGAGTGCGACAATATAATACCTGATAAGGAGACACAACTCTATGTAAGAGGTAGATGGTGCTTCCTTACCAGTTGTTGTCAACCGGGATGATGTGAAGACAAGGTGCAAAACAATGACTAGGATAAAATGACAAACAGGGATGGTTAATATAGGGAACTAATATCGGTGCGGCACAAGGGCCTCACTCGAGCCGGGTTGGTGCACAGTGGATGCCTGCAGAGCGTTCTGGATGTGCAAAGGACTTGAAGCAATGTCTTCCAAAGAGTGGTTAATGGTAAAGCAAATGATGGACTGTGGTCTGCAGAATGAAGTGCAGGACACTTGCAGAATGTTCAGATAACCTGTTGCAGGATGTGTGAATAAGCAGAGGATGAATGCTGGCACACCGAAGGAAAGTGAGCCGAAAGAGAAGGCTCTGGAAACTTCCTATGTAGTTGGTAAGATACGGCATGTATGTGCATTGTCACAAGGTTTGGGCAAGGCACTACTGCAGGTTGTAAATGGAGCCAAGTTCAGAACGTACCTCCAATGCTGGTCTGGAAGGAAGGTTAGAAGGGGTAGCCCAGCCGCAACCAGAGACAAAGCGGAGCGTTCCACGAGAAATGTCCGTAGCCAGAAGTCAAGTAGACAAAAGGTCCGTGAGTTGGCTACAGGATAGAAAAGCGGGTTGTACGAACCAAAGAAGGCCAGAAGCAAGAACAGTCCTTTGATCACACCGCGTAAGGAAAACGGTAACAAAGGCTTTGGATATTCGCTTACAATCAGAAGCAGCGAGCTTCTGAATTATTGTGCCTTTGAAGCTTATGCGGAGTCGACGGCAGCAGTCAGCTGACCCTGCGCCTGCCATGGTGTTACTGGCGTTGCCAAGGCAACAGGCTTCGCACGTGTTGAAGCAGCTGCTGCCCGCTTCCAGCGCTGGAAGAAAGGAGAGGCGGTAAGCCGCCTCCTGAACGTAACGTTCCTCGTTTTAGCCGGCTTAGGAAGGCGGTCAAGGGGAGATATAACATCCATGTACCCATTGGGGCAGCCAGCTAGACAACCTGGAGCATTGTTTACATGTCCAAAAGATACCCATAACTACAATGAGTGCCAGATGAAATGTGACTGCAGTGGTGAGTGATTGCCTATGACATGCAGTCCAGCAGAATACGTAGCACAAGGAGGTAACTTGAGGGAGGTCACGAGAGTGTCGCTGCCCAAGGATGGCTATAATATGAGTCAAAATGAAGGCGTGGTCAATGACTCAACCAGAGGGGGGAATGTAGTGGGGCAATTGTTGACTAGAGAGCATGTGCCCCCCTGCCTTCCTTAGAAGAAACAGAATTATAAAATCAGGAAGGACACATTTGAAACTGCACTTTAAATTCTCCTGGAAATTCAGCTGGCACAAAAAATAGTTAGTTTCACTACACAAGTATAGGATGGATAAGGCATTAGCTTGCACAATTAGTGCGTTGTTAAATAGCATAGACTAGGTGATAGGGAGGTGTGTACCCAAGATAGGGGCTTACTACACAAGTAGGGCAGAATGACTGTAGGTAGGATCGGGTTGCAGCTACCTATAGGTAGAGGTATCATGTGCTAGGCATGCACCAGGACTCAGTAGATAGCAAAATAAATGCAGAGAAAATGTGTCCTACAGAGGAAAATAACGTGACAAGCAGCTGCCCATTTTAAATTGCACCAGCACAGCAGAAAATTTAGCTCATCAGCTTTAAGAAAAAGTCCCAGTTAAGCATGCTTGAACAAATAAATGTAATTCAGGGAGATCCTGTGGCAGCTGGACATAGCTTCTACCAAAGAATGTGAAAACCCAAGGCTACGTAGGGGAGGGTTACATGGCAGAACAAGACACCATTGTGTGCATCCAGATGTCAAGGTAAATTAGGTTACGATAACACGGCAAACCGCGTAACCTATTTAATTCATCCGGTCCTGAGCAGGAGCTCTGACCGCTCTTTCCCGCTGCAGGAGCAGCCTCCTCATCACCTTCACCCCTCCGGGAGTTAAGGTAAGCTTTGGGGAATTTCTGAAGCCCAAGCTGAACCCCGCCGATGAATCAGCGTCCCGCGACACAGATAGCTTTATTTTTTCTAAGCTGATGCTGCTAAAAGCATATGGTGTAATCAGCCGACGAATCGCCCATTTTCTACAATTGCTGGAAAAATCTCGTGGCATCCGCCATTGTGCAACATGATGGCCGCGACACCCTCCAAGATGGCTGCCCATGCCTCCGGCACCCTCCCCAGCCACTGCTGATAACCTGAAGCCCTCCGATTGGTCGGCAGCCCTGTGATCTGGCCAATCCCCTTCGCCGACAGGCGAACGCCGGCCCACGAACAAAGGCACTCGAAGTAAGGCACCTGACTGAGCTAACCGAGCATGCCGCGCTGCAGGCTGCCCTAGGTCCTTGCTCTCCGTTCGTGCCTCTGCTGGATCTCCTCTCCCAGGACTATGAACAACACGATGAGCCTCCCAACTAACCCCTTCCACCTCCGCACCCCCCTCCAACCTCTAGTGATCTACCGTATCACACACCTTGTTTAGATGATCTTCATTGAGAACATTTGACCCTGTATACTGGCCCCCTAAACATCGTTCTGCTTGTTTAGCCTCATGAACACTGTATTACTGCGATCCTGCTACCATTACCTGAAACAACTTCCATCTCGAGTGATATACTTGTCTTGCAAATTTTGACATTACTGCCTTCCTGGCACGCAGGTGCATATTCATATCTTGCCTATTGTTGATGGTGATGTTGTGCGATCTAGCCACTGCTACCTTTTCTGCACACAGGTGCATAGTCACATTCTACCTACTGTGATGTTGTGTGATTCAGCCACTGCTGCCTTTTGCACACAGGTGCATAATCACAGCTTGCCTATTGTGATGTTCCGAGTCCTAGCCACTGCTGCCTTTCTGCACACAGGTGCATAGTCTCACTCTGCCCTTTGTGAGGTAGCCATTTCACAAGAGAGACCCTCAGGTACACTATAGATAGCTAACGCCTGTCCCCCCTCCTATCCAAACTAAGTCAAACCATGCAAGGCTGCTTACTATTCATGATGTTTCCCTTCTGTGCCATCCCTATTGACACACCTTGCACAGGTGCCCACTTCCTTTTCCACGATAATGGCCTATCCAGAGCAGCCTGCCCCGTCATCATCCCATCCCATGCCCTACACCCTTCCTGCCCCGCACTACACCATTCCACAATCTGCACCCCTCGATCAATATTCTAATAGATCACAAAAGCATCCAAAAGTCACGAAGTGACAACACACTCCACTTAGTACCAATAACAACCACCCCAGTCCTCAGTGCACTTAGACGCACTAGACTCAGATCATGGACCCTCACAACCCCCTGCATCACAACCAGAGGACCATTCAAAGTTAATCAATCCAATGATATCCCTATTGTAGGCACATTAAGAACCCTAAGACTCAGATCTAGAACCTCCAACCCTCCTCGAACTATCACTTTCACCAATCATGCTAACACAGAAGGCATTCCCCTATTAAGAACCCAAGATAAACACTCCAAAAGTCCCATCATAATCAAACAACAATCTAACGCTATAGAGACTACCAACATTCACCCGCCCACACCAGCCCAAGAGCCACCCCCAGCCACACACCTCAAAGCAGCCCTCATCAACGCGCGCTCCATACCTGCTCATGCCACTGAAATTCATGACCTCATTATTGAGCAAGAACTTGACCTACTCATAGTGACAGGAACCTGGCTCCACCAAGCGTACAGCCCCTCGCTCTCCATTGCCATTCCCCCAGACTATACTATTCTCAGAACAGACAGAACAAAATCAGTAGGTGGAGGAGTAGCCATTATCTCTAAAGCCCACCTCAAATTAAGAACCAGCCCTATTGAGAGCCCAGGCGGCTATGAAGTCCTGCTAGCTAAACTAGCTACGGACCACAAAACCACAATAAACTTAATAACCATCTATAGAGCACCTAACACTTTATCTCAACCAGAATTAGACATACCACTATTGTTAACGCCACTTATAAAACCAAACACAAAATGCTTAGTCCTAGGGGACCTGAATCTAGGATTTAACGACCCCCAAGACCACAAAGCAGATGCACTACACAGTGCACTTAAAGAAAAGGCTTTCACACAACTCGTGAACACCCCTACCCATATAAAAGGAAGGTCTATAGATTGGATACTATATTTTAACACTATAGTATCCATAGACTCCATCTCCCCGGTACCATGGTCAGACCATCACTGCATAAACTTCACTATCCTGTGCAAAAATCCAGATTTACCCAAAACGGTTGTCGAAGAATCATATGTAACAAGAAACATCCGTAAACTCACAGCAGAAAACATCAACCCACTATTAGCCAAAGCCCTCAATAAAAAAATCATTAACGCCAAAGAACCTTGTGCCCTGGCAGACCTTTACCACAACTCTCTTACTAGTACAATTGACGCCCTAGCACCTTGCGTTAACAAAACCAAACGTAAAGACAAAAAGTCCTCCTTCTGGTTCAACGAGGAACTAGTCTCTCTTAGACGAATCAAAAGATCGCTTGAACACCACTTAAAGAAAAACCAGACCCCAGAAGCTCTGGAAGAATTTAACTCTGCAAACAAAATCTATAAATCAGCCATCATCGCCCATAAAGCAGATGCCTTTAACACAAGAATTAGTAATGCGTCCTCCGATAGCAAAGAGTTATTCACCATACTCAAGGAGTTGGAGAATCTGATCCCCATAATTAACCCAGTCAAACCAAGTAAAGAATGGTGCACCACCATCCAAGATGCCTTGGACACTAAGATTAAACTATTTCAAAACAAAATTATCTCTAAAAGAAACCTCCTGTCCGACAAACACTCCACGGCCAACCAGATCTCCACTACCTTAGAAAACACCGCCCCTCTCTTCAACTTCACACCAGTCTCTAATGATACAGTACTCAAGACTATAGTCAAACTTAAAGCGTCCAACTGCAAAGGAGATAACTTCCCGGCACACCTAATTAAACTCTGCGCCCCCACCCTCACGCCCATAATCACTAACTTTGTAAATGCCTCCTTCTCCACCAACCAGGTCCCAGACAGCATTAAAGCGGCCTGGGTCACCCCCCTACTAAAAAAGCCCACGCTAGACCCACTAGTGCCTACTAACTACCGGCCCATAACAACTGTCCCATTTTTACTTAAAATCATTGATAAAATAGCTTATAACCAATTACAAACCCACCTAGAACAAAATAACCTGCTAGGAGCCAGACAATCAGGCTTTAGGCCTAATCATAGCACTGAGACAGCCCTCTTGGATCTTAAAATCCAATTAGACTCTATCAGAGATTCAGGCAAACTAGCTACACTACTGCTACTGGACCTATCAGCAGCATTCGACCTAGTAGATCATGACAAACTATGCAACACTCTAAAAAAAGATTTCAATCTTTCCAACAACGCCACATACTGGATCAAATCCTTTCTCACCGACCGTACTTCCAGAGTTGCCATTGGGAATTTTGCAGCGGACCCCATATTAGTGCCCATAGGTGTCCCCCAGGGATCCTGCCTATCCCCCACCCTCTATAATGCATACACCAAACTCTTATTCTCAGCCCTAGACGATATGGGTGTCATTTACACCAACTTCGCAGATGACACCCAGATCCTCATCCCTATCTCAGGCGACTACACCCAAGACACTCTCACCATTAATAAAGTTTATTCCATAATCCAAAACTGGATGGCCCTGAACAGTCTTTGCTTAAATGATGAGAAAACGGAGGTCCTCATTGTGGGCTCCCAAAAAAGAATAAGCACCCTCCATCCGGACTACTCTCACATTAACATCGACGGTACCCGGATCCCAGTACTTAAACAAGTCAAAACGTTAGGTGTCTACATCGATGCCAACCTCTTCATGCATAAACAAATAGCAGCCCTCTCTTCGTCCACAGCTTACACAGCAAAACTTATTGCTCTCAGTCGCCAATTTCTCACCCCTGTAAATTGCATCACCCTGGCTAGAGCCTTGATCCTAACAAAACTAGATTACTGTAACATCCTCTTCCTAGGAACTTCCAAAACCAACATAAACAAAATCCAACTACTGCAGAATAAAGCCCTTAGAGCGGCTTTAGGGATAAAGAAATCAGAACATATATCCAACACTAGAATAGAAAATCACTGGCTGCCTATTGAAGCAAGGATCATATTCAAAACCCTTAGCATCGTCTACAAATGTACCACCAACAAAGCGCCCAGCTATCTCAACAACTCCATCAAAAATAAAATGGCATGCAGGTCGCTGAGATCTAATAATCTGGCCCTCTTAGAAGTTCCTCCATACAAATATAGCAGAGCAGGAGGAAGTAGTTTCAAAGTTCTAGCCCCTTCGCACTGGAACGCCCTACCTCTGAGCATCAAAAATGAGGAATCATTACGAAAATTCAAAAAAGCTCTGAAAACCTGGTTATTCAATAAATATTAACCGCCCAAGCCCTACCCTCCCATGACCAACTACACTGCTCAGGGCAACCGCAGTGCTGCAAACAGGTCCGGAACATAAGGGTAAGGACTATCTCACCAATTGGAATCTGATATATGACCACATATTCTCTTGTAATGTTTGTATAAAAAATGTATTATTGCTTTGTAACTGTAACATTGTTTAATAATTGACTACCTTCTGTATCTTTCGCCGTGATACCCCAGGGTCTGGGCGAGTAACAAATGTAATAAAATAAAAAGCATTTCAAGGCTATGGGACATACTGAACATCGCAGGAAGTTCATAAGTAGTTGGCAGATTAATGCATCTGCGATCGGCTAGGCGTGAAAGAGAAAACTATGCGACTAATTGCCGCAATTAAATCTTAACAGGGTGGAAGTATCATGACTCACAAAACTGTTATTCATAACTGTGTTAAGAACAGGATGGCGCGGTCACTGTTGTGAGAAATCCAGGCTAAAATCCTTTCTCGGCCCAAGAGCAACGTGTGTCGCCAAGGGGACATCAAAATCGCAGAAAGTACCTGTAACATGGGGAGTCCCTCAGGGATCACGTTTATCTCCCATGCTATTTAATATTTATATTAAGTGCTTGTGCAATCTCCTTAAATCATTTGGTGTAAAATTCGCCAATTATGCCGACGATACCCAGATAGTTTTTAAACTATCTGGGTTCTATGAGGAGGATTCTGCTAACATAAACAAGACTTTTAGGGCAATCCAAAGATGGATGGCCCTAAATTCCTTAGCCCTCAATGACAAAAAAACCGAGCTGCTCATTGTTAGTACTTCTCATAGATTGAAGAATTTAGATGCAAGATACAAGGCTTTTGTCATAAATGGAAACTCCATTCCAGTATCGGAATCTGTAAAAACACTAGGAGTATTCTTTGATGCTCGTCTTTCATTTCAAAAACATGTATCATATCTTAAATCATCATGTTGATGCCTTACACATCTCTTATGGCAAATATTTTCCTGTATCTGTCAGAATCCAACAGGGCCGTGATCGCGGCAGCAATAGCCAATACTAAATCAGACTATTGCAATAGTCTCCTCATAGGCACATCCAAGGATAATTTTGGGAGACTTCAGGTTATAAAGAATGGCGCAGTTCGAGCTGTTTATGGACTCAGCAGACAACCTCATATTACTGAATACCAAAGGAAATTGCACTGGCTCTCTAGAGCAACAAACACATTTTAAAGTCTCAGTTCTTGTATTTAAATGTCTTACAGGGGTCGCGCCTGAATATCTTACATTGAGAATTAAAAAAATAATGCAAAGTGGACCCTGCGCTCTAATGACCAGAGGTTGCTAACCCAACCACCTATAATCTGGAAGAAACTGTGAAGATCAAGCTTTAATGCATGGGCTCCATATATTTGGAATCTAATCCTGCTGCAAATAAGCCAAAGTGCAACTCGTCAACAGTTTAGGAAACGGCTCAAAGCATTTTTTTTTTAGGCCTAACTAAACAACAAATGTTTCTCTGATACTCCCTAATGACACTATGATTTAGTACACACAGTTTTTATGTACAAGCGGTGGCCCTTTTTTGTTCTCTGTTTGTTACTGTCTTTGGGTTTGCGTTGCGCGATAGAAGAACCTGTTTAGTTAGTTAGTTAGTTAAGTCCTTGAGACTCTGCAATGTCATGGCAGAAGTTAACATGGGCTGTTTGATTTAATTAAGAACAAGGCAATACGCTTGTCCTCTCTCTCTCCTCCATCTACATAAAACATGTCATCATGCAACCAGTTCATAGAGAGTGTGAACGCCTGTTAACCGATGATGACAAGTCTTTATTTCACTGCAGAAGTAAGTTAGAGCCTACCAATAATATTCAAGTATGATGAGTAGCACATTTATATGGGATGGTTTATGGGTGAGATCTTAGATAAGGATTGTCCAATCACTATTTGCAAACATACAGAATGATATGTGTAGCTTAGTAGAGGAGTCAATGACCAGGAGTAATAGGTTTTCATAACAGATTGAACAGATGGATTGAACCAAGTGGATGGAACAGATGGAATGGATGGAAGAAGCAGAATGGATGGAACAGGCAGAGTAGATGGAACAAGCAGAGTGGATGGAACAGGCAGAGTGGATGGAACAGGCGGAGTGAATGGAACAGGCGGAGTTGATGGAACGGATGGTGTGGATGGAACAGATGGAGTCGAGGGAATGGATGGAGTGACAGAACAGATGGAGTGGACGGAACATATGGAGTGGAAGGAAAAAAATGGAGTGGCTGGAACAGATGTAGTGGACAGAACAGATGGAGTGGATGGAACAGATAGAGTGGACGGAACAGATGGAATGGATGAAACAGATGGAATGGAGGGAACAGATGGAGTGGATGGAACAGATGGAATGGATGGAACAGATTGATTGGATGGAACAGATGGACTGGGTGGAACAGATGGAGTAGATGGAGTGGACAGATGGAATGGACGGAAGAGATGGAGTGGACAGAATGGATGGAGTGGACAGAACAGATGGAATGGATGGAACGGATGGGTCGATGGAACAGATGGAGTGGACGGAACGGATGGAGTGGACGGAACAGATAGAGTGGACGGAACAGATGGAATGGATGAAACAGATGGAATGGAGGGAACAGATGGAGTGGATGGAACAGATGGAATGGATGGAACAGATTGATTGGATGGAACAGATGGACTGGGTGGAACAGATGGAGTAGATGGAGTGGACAGATGGAATGGACGGAAGAGATGGAGTGGACAGAATGGATGGAGTGGACAGAACGGATGGAGTGGATGTAACAGATCGAGTGGATGGAACTGATAACCACCATATTACACTACCACGCCTACTCTCTCCTATACACCAACACGCAACTAGAACACAGCGATACTATGACACATTCGGTATAGCTGTTCTCATACTAACACCTGCCACATACTCCTCATCATCCTAATTAAACATCAGCTAAGCACACCTCTAGCTTAAGCGTCTCCTCAGGCCTAACACAGCCACAAATCAGTCTGGCCGTCATCTCTCCAGAATGAACACATATACCTGACCTCACAACCGCTACACCTACCGCTAAGAAGCAGCTATCATACAACTACCACACCAGCTGCACACATATCCGGTACACACACACGGTACACACACACACCTTATTACTCTTTCTCACCCTACTGACTTGAACTACGGTTCCTGAGGGCGTTCAACCTACAAGCGCTTTGCGATCATACCAATGATACATAAGGCGCTATATAAATGGCAAGTACCATAACATAACTTAACATAACATAACTGTGACATCATATTGCCTATAAAACCTGCTGTTCATGTTAATATGTGGAAAAATTCTTGAGTGAGAGCTTGGCTTTTAATCTTGCTTCTTCCCCAGTCTATATTGCAATAAAGCTGTGTTACCTTGCATTTGGCATACCACAGTCACTCTGTGTTGTCTCTTATTTGGCAAATACCAGTTAGAGGGCTATTTGACTTTTGACCTCTGGTTATCACTTTTACGGATAATTGTAAGAGATCATTCCCACTACCCACAAAAACTACTAATAACTTCTTCCAGTATCATGTGAGAAGAAAACCAAGATCTGCCCAAGATTTTCAAGCATACGGGAATACTGATACAAGGAGGCTGAATAGAGCAATGAGGATCCATGAAGCTGAGAAATGCAGGACACGATCTAGTGGTTACGAGCGCATGACATGTGCCGGGACATTTAAAAGGCAGAACCTGAATGGAGGAAGAGAGAACTACCTGGGGAAGCTGTGTCTTTGCCGCATCGACAGAGGGACTACCGAACCGGTTAAGAGAAGTTCATGGAGCCAGCCGGCTCAAAAGGCAGGCAGAAAGAGCAAGGCTGCAGGGGACGGTTTACCAAACTGGGACAGCACCAGAAGAAGAAGAGTCTGGTTGGCGGCTGCGGGAACCAAAGAGCAGCACTGATGTCGCCGGTTCACAAAGAAGAAGTCAGCAACCAAGCGAGAGCTGCGAAAGACATTGAAGTCTCAACACTGGTGGGAACTGAAAAATGCCACAGAAATCCAGTGAGTCCTAAGGTGGGAGATTGGGACACCGGGGCTCTTCGGCAACACTACCAAAGAACGTTAAAGGACAGTGAAATGAATGAAAGAGAATATGAGATTGAATATTACCGGAAGAGAACTAACATAGATGAATGTAACAAAGCCAGGTTTCAAGTGTGTAAAGGAAATCACATAAAAGCCCTGGCATAAGAGTATACCAGGCAAAGCCAAGTTTGCAAATGTGTCAAGTGAATCACATTAAAAGCCCTGGCAGGAGAGTATACCAGGCCATGTCAAGTTTGCAAGTGTGTAAAGTGAACCATATTGAAAGCTCTGGTAGGAGAGTATACCATGCCATAGTCAAGTTTGCAAGTGTGTAAAACAAATAATGTAAAGAAGTCCTGGTAAAGGAATACATCAGGCAAAAGTCAAGACTGTGAGCAAAGTTAAATTGAAGTAGAAAAGAGCCTAGCAGGGGAGTCCACCATGTGTCCTACGAAGTTGTGACTCCCATCTAAGTTGTCTTGAATACAATGTGTTTTATTTTGTGTGTTGACAAGAGAACTCTAAGGAGGGGTTCTGCCCTTAGGAGTCTTGAAGTCCCTCAACGAGAAACCTTGGCAAGGAAGCCATATATGGTTCTTTTAAACTTGTACATTTGTGCACCTTTCAAGACCAGACACATTACCCTAAGCACCTTTGTTACTTTTAGAATGTGAGGGCAAGGATAGGATTTCGGACACAGGACAGTTTGCTTTGGACATCTTGACATTGGACAAACCCTTCGTTTTGGTTGAGGTTGGGGAAATGCCTCTTAGAGTAGGGATTGTAAGGCATTCTCCACCCCTTTTTATTTAAATAAAAGTTTATAACCACAACCATTTATCCTCTGTGTCTGCGTCTCATTCCTGACTAAGAGTCAATTTTCCCAAAGTCTGGGTAGGACACGACGAACATGGGACCGATGTAAGTGTACGCTGGAGGAGTAGGTCAGAATATCATCTACACAGACAATTACAAACTGAAAAAGCATGTCTGAGAAAACCCGATCCATGAAGACGGCTGGGGCATTCATGTGACCAAAAGGCATTACTTGGTACTCAAAATGCCCGAAAAAGGTGCTATAAAGGCTGTCTTCCATTCGTCATCTTGATGAATGCAAATTAGGTGATATGCTCCCCTAAGATACAGTTTGGAAAAAACCTGAGCTCTTCGTAAGACTTCAAGAATATCTGAAATTAGGGGCAACGGGTATTTGTCTTTAGGGTAACTTGATTTAGTCCGCGAAAATCCAGGCATGGATGGAGTTCAGTGATTTCCTTTTTAGGTACGAAAAATAGCAAAGCCCCGGCAGGGAATTTAGATTTCCTGATAAAGCTGTTCCTTAGATTGCTTTCCAAGTACTCCTTGTGGGCTTTCTTTCTCGGGTGCTAAAAGGATAAACATCCATCCGAAAGGTTTGATTATATTCGGAATAGTGTCTTTTCCACAATCGTCAAGACGATGGGGAGGTCGATTCCTGTCTTGAGATTCAGCAAAGGCATCCTGGAAATTCTTATATTCTGAAGAAATTTGTTGGACGTGAGCCACCAAGACTGGAGCATCTGGTGGGGTTGTTTGCAAAGCACTGCACAGACTCTTCAAAATGTTCCTGAGTGCAATGCTGTACTCAAAACTTAGAGCCAAGAAATAAGATTCCTGCCGTCCAGTTGATGAAAGGGTTATGCCGTTGAAGCCATGGAATCCCCCAGGACTACAGAAAAATGAGATGCTTTAAGTTGAAACGGAGTACCTCAGTATGTTGTGCCACTGAGTATTTTCAACAATTGGACGAGAAGACAAAGGACTTCCGTCAATACCTTCCACGGACTGGAATGTATTTTTTCGTAGTTTGGCAATATGATGGGCTTGTGCCCAGGAGATGTCCATAAACATTCCCACAGCACACCAATCAACCAGGGCTAAAGTAGGTATGGGTTAATGTGTACTAATGAAGACTTAGTGACTGCTGGGACCTCTGAGCTGACTTCATACTCCCGATTCCAAGCGCCATCTAAGAACGGGAGGCAGCGTTTCCCGAATGGCTAGGTGGTGCTATGAGACAATCCTTTACCAAATGGGCATGGGAGGCGCAATACATACAAAGCCCCTGAGACATCCTTCGAGCAAGGGCAAGGGGCCACAAGCAGCTCCAAGCTACATTGGTTCGGGATCCGTCGAAGTATTAGAACTTGTGGCTAAGGGAGGAACTGCTTCTCTGGATGAAAAAGAACGCGCCTTTCGCTTCTCCAGATGTCTTTCTTGTAATCAATAGTCAACTTGGAGTGTTAAGGCAGCATGGGTGTTAAAAGTATCAGGTCTTGGAACATTAGCTAGTTCATCCTTGAGATCCTTCTTTTATCCCCTCCTATACAGGGTAAAACAGGCATTGTTCACCCATACGTTTTCTTTGGCTAACAGTTTGAATTCAGCCGTGTAGGTCATCAAGTCTTGTGAGCCCTGTTGACAATCAAGGATACTCTCTTGAGGCCAAAAAACATATATGGACGGTCAAACATGGCTCTAAAGGCTTTCAGAAAAGCCACATAATTATCCAAAATAGGGTCATTAGCAGTTACCAATGGCCTAGCTCGGGACAGGGCATTGCCAGTAAGATGGGAAACCACAAATCTAACTTTGGCTCTGACAGATGTATATAACAAGGGCTTAAATGTGAAATGAATTGTACAAGAATCGAGAAGCCGACGGGATGTCTCCGGGGTTCCATCATATTTCTCCAATACCATTCCTAGAGTGGGATTCTCTTGTGATAAGGCATCTTGAGCCAAAACCATTTGTTCTAGGCTGCATTCTCTGCCATAAGGGTTCTACCTCAGCTGAGAGGTCCTGCATAGCCCGAATGATATCTTGAATGTGGTCCATTTCTACAAGATTCTCTTTTTGCTGGCATAGGCGCAGACTGGAATCTTGTAGAAAAGGATGACTTTCTCCAGACGCCTTCATGCCCGCAGGTGAAGACACCACCTGGGTTAGACCTGGAGTAAGACTCAAGGAAGGAAAAAAACTACAGGCATTAAAGGTATGCAGTGATAAAATTGCGGCAAAAATGTCGCCTGAACAAAATATTGCCGCAAAAATGCTGTGGTTTGAACCGTTAAAGGTATACCCCATTACACCATTTAAGGGGAGCAGGAGTTGCAGGGGTGTCCTTTGCTCCCCTTAAATGGTATAATGGGTGTTTGGGTTGCAGGGGTGTCCCCCACATCCTTTACATGGATTGGGGTGGCAAAACCACAGCCTTTTTGCCGCAATATTTTGTGTTCACAGCCATTTTTGCCACGGTTTTAACACATGGAACCGCGATAAGGTGCTAGGAGCCAAATGATTGGAAGTGGAGAATCCTGGGACCAGCCTGAAGGAACTACACATTGGAGGAGGACTTAAACACAGGAAGGCAGAGCACGGGAACAGAATTGGAGGAAGAGGTCAGCCTTTTTGCCAAAATTTGTGTTCACAGCCATTTTTGCCACGGTTTTAACACATGGAACCGCGTTAAGGTGCTAGGAGCCAAATGATTGGAAGTGGAGAATCCTGGGACCAGCCTGAAGGAACTACACATTGGAGGAGGACTAAAACACAGGAAGGCAGAGCACGGGAACAGAATTGGAGGAAGAGGTCAGGCACAAGGGGAACAAGAACCGGAAGACAAGACACAGGATGCAGAGAGGAAGGAACAAGAAAGAACAGAGAACGGAGTGCTAAGCTAAGGAAGAGAAACCTTACCATTGAGACTTGCCTCTTTCCTCCCAACTGAGCAATATATTGTCACTGGAGGGTTTCCGGTGTTGGGGAGAGCAGCGATTGGGAAGTGTAGTGCACGGCCAGAGAAATGGTGCCACCATGTTTGGAAGGGCAGTACACGCAAAGGGATTACATCGGTGGCTATCCATGTAGGAAGCCTCCATCGGGTCCAGATCAACCAGTGTCAGGAGTTCGTGACAGGCTGTGCAGTGAGTGCAGGTGGCCCCATGCGGAGGACAGGTACACCTAGAATAAATGGAAGTGGGGCCAAGCCCCATGAAGAAAGGAGAGATGGGGACAGGTCCCCACCCAGCCAAGACAGACAACCACCAGGGACAGATACACATAAGGTACTTTAAAGGAGGTGACTGACTGCAGCAGTCACCCCATTGTGACCTAGTGTTTTATGTATTATATATGTCATGTGTCAATATATATTTGTATGTAAAGTTATATATAATTACTATTATGTAGGGTAATTGTTAAGTCGGGGGAAGTGTACCATTTAAGGCAAGTATTAGGGGTATGTTAACTAGATTTAAAACTTAAATAGGGGTAGGATATTCATTATTTACAGGAACATTAAGTAGAGAATGGAGTAGAGGGGAGGTACCTTGGCGTGAGGTAGCGGGACAGTGTGGCGGTCTGCCGGAGGCTGACTACAGAGATGGGACCACCAACAGAGACCATTCTCTGGCCTCACACTCCATGTGGGTGGTACCTGAGTTTAGGTAGGGGGTATGTTGCCTCAGACTCACCCTATGGGTGCCCCAGACCCTCCACGTAACGGTGAGCTGATGTAGCAGGTGCCCTGTCAGTTGGTGCTCACGCCAGTGGAATCCTAGGGACAATAAAAGGTCAAAAAAGGTTTTATGGATAAGTGTGTTTAATAATTAAAGAGGGGTTCCCTGATTGGGATCCCTATAAAATGTACTCTGGTGTCTATGTACCTTAGTGACCTAAGAACTCAGGGTGTAGCCCATCTCCTGTTAACAGCGATTTTAATTTGGCAGGTGCAGCTCCCCTCCCTCCCAAGCGGCCTTTGTGGACCCTGCTCTGGGTGTTATCATATCGTGCCTCCTTTATTGTATATATTGGCCTAAGCCCAGTCGCTCTGCGAAGAAAACCGTGTTGCAAAGTTCTGATCTTAGATCGACTTCGCCGCCATTTTAGGTCTATCCGCCATTTTGATTCCCATTTCCAATGTAGTTCTGTGTTCTAAAATGGTGGACAGTGTTTCCCGCTTGTAACTGAGCCATCCTGAACCTTGTACTGAAATTAATGTTCAAACTGTTCGTTAGCCGAATGTTTGGGTTGAGTAAAGAGACCTTGTCCCATGCCTGACTTGTAGACAGAGGATTGTCTGCACCAATAAGTGGGATCCGCGGACATTGTAACTTATTTGTATGTAAACTGAGGATGATCCATGTGCATATTGTTAGTCAAGCCAGAAGTGAACTTGGCACAAACTCTAGACCATGGATTATTAACTTGCAGAGGGGCTGGACATCATTATTGGAAATGTATAAAATGTACAACTGTTTAGACGTCCAGTATCTCTCACTTCTCACACCGAAAGGGCTGGAATTCGCTGTGATGTATTGAGAGCCAGATAGCTTTCTGATTTTGTTTTCTTTGTAACTGTACAGTATTAGAATAAAGATCTGTGAATCTTTATAAGCCCGTGTTTAGTGTATTTCCTTTTGGGGTACTCAGCCTCGATATTTCCTTTTGCTTTTACAGATGGTGCCCGAATAGGGACTCTCAAGATTGATGCCATCTCGTTGAAGGTTGACGTGGCTATCGGACCGGGATCCGACGGTGAGAAAGGGGTCCCCTTTCTTGGATGAGACGCGATACCTCAACAGTACTGCACGACCCAATCCCTGGACGGTGAGCATGCGGTCCGAGACGGCATCTTGACGAGGGTCCATATATCGAGGCGGGCAGATTTGCCGAAATCACCAACCATGTGGGTCCTTTGAGTTCTTTGATATCTGATCGGACCTCCTTAGAATTTGATCAGGTGAGTCGTGACCCGATTCTTAAGTATCCTGATAATTTGTTTTGGCGTATTGCACTCGCGAGTACAATTATTGACCAGGTAACACCAGTATTTTGATATGCCTGGGAAATTGTCTGCCTGCTTCAGGGCGTTATTCCGCAGTAACAGACAATCCTTGGAATTTGGCCGACCGGCGCCAATGGAGGGGTCTCTGGCATGTACTATGTACTGTAAGCACAGCATAGGTAGTATAGTGTTTAATGATATTTGGCACAGACAAACTAGACATGCTTCCGAACTTCAGTGGCCAATCAATGGTCGTTTTGAAATCCCTTGCATAGAATACTTAGAATCCATATTATTAAAGAAAAAGGCTAGACCTGCAGCATTTGATGTATTACAGAATTGGAAGAAAGAAGCTATGCAGCAACTTAAAAGTAGGGAAAAACATGCGCGCCGTGATATGACGAATGCCGAAAAAGCGTTGTTATATGATAAAAATAGACAGTCTGAATCAGTTAGGAATATGGATAGGGCTTTTTCACTTGGTATCCAGAAAATGTATCCTTGTAAAGATTTTCATGTATCTGATGAGCTGATTGACACACTTCTAAATGAACGAAGGCCTGGTGCCACTGCGCCACCTCCGTATGTTCCTCTTCCTCCGGCTGTTGTTCCTCCTCTTGTCGTTGCTCCTCCACCTTCTCCTCCACCTTTGCCTGCTGTTACGGGTTTGGTGGGTTTGCCTACTGCACCAGTAATAGCACCTTTGTTACCGAAAGTACAAGGTTTGCCTACTCTTCCTCTTCCAAGTGGTTCCATACCGCTTGTAGTTGATCGGGGAGCGGGATCGAGGGTTGTAACTCATAATACTGTGTCTCCAGAGAGAAAGCATGAATTGACTGCATGGGCTAGACACTGCATGGAGAGGGGTGAACAAGTTGATGTTTTTGCCACACTCTCTAACTTAGACAATTTTCCTGAGAAAAAAAGTTTTTATTGAAGGATTGGGAGTTCATTTACGTATAATGTGGAACAGATTAAATGATATAGATGTCCCACAAGGGTTGAGGGATCTGAATATTTTAGCGTATTCAAGAGATACTGCGGAGAAAGCACATGAGCACATCGGGAAGGTTTTTGACTATAGTAGGGAGTTGGAAAGGTTGCGGAATGAAGATGTAGATGGTGATAGTTTGGACGCTATGTTAATACAGAAACGGTTCTTTCCTTGTCGTAATCGATGAATGAGGAAACACGAATTTGTACAAAAGATGCTATTAGGTGGATTTCAGACATGTCGATATCTCCCGTAGAAGTATATGACACGTATAGTCAGTATACGCCAGAAATGCAGAGGAAAGTGATACAGGTAATGGTAGAGTACCTGCAGGATGTATGTATAAAAAGAAAGATTTGTTGTCCCGCAGAAATATTGAATATTTATAAGAGAGCTTTTTCGTTTGACATTTCTTCAGCTGATTTAGCACTCGATTTAGCTCTGTTGCTCAGTAAGTTCAGAGTTGCCTACTTCTGAGTTTCCTGTGAGAGAGGTTCCTTCGACATTTGTCCCAAAAGTTGAGATTCTAGCTGATGCTGCAGCAGGTACACCTGCTCGAGATATTCCTGCACATTATGTGTCGCAGTTTGTTCACGTCCCGTTCTCGAGACAGGAAGTGAACACCATTAAACAATCTATTCCCGACATTAGGACAGGGTTCTACAAAGAGATAGAGTCTGTCTTGCAATCATCAGTATTTACCTTGAGCGATATTGATTTGTTATTTCCTGTACTCCTACCTGTTGATTTGTGGAAACAGATTAGGACTGTAGACGATGTACCAGGGTTAGGAGATACATAGGTGTGAGAAGGGGCCCGGAGTGGAGGGGGTGCCGGGAGGGGTAGCGGGACTCCGCGGGATCGCGGCATGGGACCGCGATCCAGAGAACGCAGCCCCGTCCCGCCCGCTATCCCCGGGACTCTACGGGATCGCGGCAACGAGCCGCGACATGAAAGGAGCGGCCCCCTCCCGTCCAGCCTTACCTGAACCCGCCAAGGGTAACGCCGCCGCGGCCTGCAGCCCGGGAGACGGGTTGGTGACGGCGAACCCGCGGGAGGTACAGGCGGTCGCGGGGAGCCGGCCCACACGGCCCGCCGAGCGTCTCTCCCCACCAGGAAGGGAGAGAAGGGAGAGACGGCTTGCTCGGCGGGGCGGGCCGCTCTGGGGCGGCCACGGAGACAGACACACATGGCGAGAGGGAGAGACTTCAAAGGGGGGGAGGGACTTGCAGGATGGAATGGCCTGGGAGCGGGACTCTTCGGGCAGGCAGCAGAAGCAGCCACTCTGGGAAACCACGGCAGCCTTTAAAGGAGGCGGGACATGGCAATACCAGCCAATGAGAAGTCTGATTGACAGGGAAGCTTTCCATTGGGGGGGAAGCAAGTCACTCACATCCTATAAAAGCCCGGGAACTAATCCAGCGTTTGTTGTTGATTTTCCTAGTCATACGAAGAGGACGAGGAGAGAAGGAACAACTGGTGGGCCTATCCGGACAACAAGGAGACTTAGGAGGGCTTAATCCTATACCTGGAAGACTGCCTAAGAGTGGAGTAACTCTCAAGGAGTTCATGGACTATATTTTCATTAGTTTAAAATCACATGAATAAAAGTATAATTTCAGCAACCCAACCCTGGTCCGGGTCTTGATTTCTACATTGGCGACGAAGGTGGGATCAGCGACAACGCGATGGATAACCTAATTAAAACCCTGACGGATGGCCAACAGCAGCTGCAGCAATTAATACAGCTACAAACACAACAGGCAGAGGCTGATCGCCAGGCGTTCCAGCAAGCCATCCAGTTACAGGGCGCCCTACAGACCACGGCCCAGGACAAACAGCATGAGAACATTATCAGGCTCACAGATGCAGTAACCAGCACGAGGAACCAACCCATGGTACCGTCCACCCTGCTCCAGAAATATAAGGAGGGAGAGGATCCAGCCTTTTTCTTCACAAGTTTTGAGAGGATTGCAAGAAATGCGCAATGGCCGCCTGAACGCTGGGGACAGTATGTGGCTCCCTTGTTATCTGGGGTAATGCAGGGTGCATATCAGGCTGTGAACCCCAATGGTATCACTCCATATGGGGAAATTAAAGCAGCTGTACTGGACCGTCTAGGCCTGGATGAGGAGGCCTATCGCCTTCAGCTAAGGGACACCAAGTTGAAAAACGGGGAGAGTCCCAGGCAGTTATATTACCGCATTAAAGACCTGACGGAGAAGTGGATGCAATCCCCTACCCCAGCCAACCAACCCCTCCTAGATAAAATAATCCTGGAACAGTTCGTAGAAGCCTTGCCAAGCCCAATGCAAAGATGGGTTAGGCAACACCACAGGCCTACATTGGCGGAAGCCGTGGACATTGCATCGGCTTATCAAAAGGCCGGGTACAGTCGCTTCCCCTCAACAAGTATACCAGGAAGGATGACGTCGCCGAACTTTGAACATCAGATACAAAAAGGCCCAAAAGTGGCACATACCAGATGGAGGCAACCGGAGGAGGTCTTCAGGAAACTAGAAGAAGGGAAGACTGGATATGAGGAGAGACAGCCACCCATAATCCCGGGAGTTCGACAACCCCAGTGCTTTGAGTGTGGTGAATGGGGTCACATTGCCCGGTTTTGCCCCAGAAGGAAGACCACAGAACCTATGGAAATCGGCTACATGAAGCCACACCCGGAAGTACGTAACCCTGGTCCATACATCGTGGATATAAGAGTGGATGGACGACCGACCCGGGCGCTGCTGGATAGCGGAAGTCGACAAACAGCCATATCTCCCACCGTGAGTAATAACCCTAATTTACCTAACCTTTCTGTACCGATAAAGTGTATACATGGGGACATTAAAACATACCCGATGAGAGAGGTACAGATAGAGGTAAACCATGAAACCACACAATTAAAGGCTGCCGTCCTTCCTACTCTACCCACCCCAGTGGTCCTGGGAACTGACCTACCCCACTTTAGTAAAGCACTGGATGAAGAAAGAGCAAAGAGCAACAGAACCTCGAACATAGGTGACTCTAGAAACCCCCCCGGACATAAAAGACGGAACAGGCTAGAGTGGTGCCAAGCCAGTTACATGACCCGACCCATTAACTGGCAACCCGAGGATCATGAGGACTCCCTGAGGGGGGAAAACCCTAACTGATCCCACCCTTCGGGTAGCCTGTGAGAGAGCGGCCAATGAGAATGATCCAGACGTAACAAAAGGACCTGGCTTCCTGTTCCGTCTTGGACTATTGTACAGAAAATATAAGGCGGACGATGGGACTGTAAAGGAACAATTGATATTACCAAAACCCCATAGAATGGTCATAATGCAACTGGCACACAACCACCCCTGCGGCGGACATATGGCCTCCCTGAAAACGCAGCAGAACATACTGAGACGGTTCTACTGGCCAGGCATATACGGTGAAGTATCCCAGTTCTGTAAGGCGTGTCCCACTTGCCAGCTAACAAGTGGCGTCTTACCAGCAAAAGCCCCTTTGCAGAAAATGCCCCTCATTAACGTTCCTTTCCAGCGGATAGGCATGGACATCGTTGGCCCTATAGAACCCGCATCCCGTGGATACAAGTATCTACTAGTCATCGTTGACTATGCTACGCGGTATCCAGAGGCTTTTCCCTTGAAGGGAACATCAGCCCGACAACTATGCGACCAGCTCATTCCCTTCTTCGCAAGAGTAGGCTTACCCTCGGAAGTTATCACAGACCAAGGGACCAATTTTATGTCCACCTTACTTCGGCAGGTATGCGAAAGACTGCAGATACATCAGTTACGCACCTCGGTATACCATCCCCAGACCGATGGCCTTGTCGAAAGGTATAACAAAACGATCAAGAAAATGATACGGAGAGTGACCGGGTCCGTCGGGAAGAACTGGGACCGTATATTACCCTTGGTCTTGATGGTATTACGCGACACCCCACAGTCGTCTACCGGTTTTTCTCCATTCGAGCTCCTTTTCGGAAGACAACCCTGAACCATCTTGGACCTTGTAAAAGAAGAATGGGAGACTTCGGATGAGATTTCTTTAACAGAGTACACCGAAGAGTTGAAGGAACATTTGACAGCACTCCGCTCGATGGCCGAGACGAATCTGGGACACGCACAGACAAACCAGGAGAAAAACTATAACAAAGGAAGTCGGATGAGAACTTTCCGAATAGGAGACCAAGTACTAATCCTACTACCCACCAGTACTAACAAGCTATTGGCCAGATGGAGAGGTCCTTATGAGGTTAAGGAGGTACTTAGCCCTGTGACGTATCGGATCCACCAACCCGATCGTGCCACACCAGACAAGGTATACCATGTGAACCTGCTAAAAGCATGGAACGCGCCTGTATTGGTAGCCACAATGGATGCTGGTGAGGATACCTCAGAACAAAACGTGAATCATGAACAGGGCAAGCTAGAAGACGTGCAATGGGGAACCATCTTGACTCCTTCCATGAGGTCAGAACTTTTGACCAGGCTGTCTCCCTTTGGAGAAGCGTTCTCGGCCTTACCAGGGAGGACCTATTTAATCGAACACGAGATCAAAACCGATCCCGGACAGATTGTTAGACTAAGACCCTATCGTATTCCAGAAGCACGAAGGATGGTTATCCGAAACGAAGTAGAAGAGATGCTCCGTATGGACATAATTGAACCCTCAACCAGCCCGTGGTCATCCCCGATAGTGTTGGTACCAAAGCCCGATGGTAGTGTTAGATTTTGTATGGACTACCGACAATTAAATACGATCTCCAATTATGAAGCCTATCCTATGCCACGAATGGACGAGCTGTTGGAAAGGCTAGGATCCGCCAACTTCCTAAGCACGCTTGACCTAACTAAGGGTTATTGGCAGATTCCCTTGAAATCCACGGACCGGGAAAAGACTGCCTTTACCACTCCCCAAGGTCTATACCAATTCAAGGTTTTGCCATTCGGGCTACACGGTGCACCAGCCACATTCCAGAGACTGATGGATGTCATACTACGTCCCCATGAGAGTTATGCTGCGGCTTACTTAGACGACATTGTCGTGTATAGCACGACCTGGACAGAACATGTACGCCACTTGGAACAGGTGGTGTCTGAGTTGTTTAAGGCAGGCCTACACATTAATCCGAAGAAAACAGTGATAGGGGCACACAAGACGAAATATCTGGGACACTTAGTAGGCGGAGGCACGATACGACCGCAATTCTCGAAAATCCAGGCCATCCACGAGATACCTACTCCATCCACGAAGAAACAGATCCGTGCCTTTTTGGGTTTCATAGGCTACTACCGTAGATTTATCCCAGATTTCTCCTCGGTGGCAGCTCCACTAACTGACGCTTTAAGGAACAAAGGGTCTCCCGATTTGACCAAAAACACCGCTGCTTTGGAAGCCATCGATGTCCTGAAGCAGAGGATCACCTCAAATCCAATACTCCGGTGCCCCGACTTCCATAGACAATTTTTCCTTCAGACGGACGCGTCAAATCAGGGGCTGGGAGCAGTTCTTTCACAGGAACAAGGGGGCGAACTTCAGCCCATCTGTTTCGTGAGCAGGAAGCTCGTACCTCACGAGGAGGCCTATTCCACTATTGAGAAGGAGTGTTTGGCCATCAAATGTGCGGTAGAGACCCTCAGGTATTATCTCTTGGGTCGCTGCTTTACGTTGTATACTGACCATGCCCCCTTACAGTGGCTCGCAAGGCATAAAGATACCAACCAGCGGGTACTCAGATGGTTCCTGTCTCTTCAACCGTTCGATTTCATTACCTTACACAGACCTGCGGGTTTCCAGCTGGTGGCCGACTATCTGTCCCGGAATCCTCCCTTGCCCGATCGGCCAGGGTTTGTGATGGGGAGATGTGAGAAGGGGCCCGGAGTGGAGGGGGTGCCGGGAGGGGTAGCGGGACTCCGCGGGATCGCGGCATGGGGCCGCGATCCAGAGAACGCAGCCCCGTCCCGCCCGCTATCCCCGGGACTCTACGGGATCGCGGCAATGAGCCGCGACATGAAAGGAGCGGCCCCCTCCCGTCCAGCCTTACCTGAACCCGCCAAGGGTAACGCCGCCGCGGCCTGCAGCCCGGGAGACGGGTTGGTGACGGCGAACCCGCGGGAGGTACAGGCGGTCGCAGGGAGCCGGCCCACACGGCCCGCCGAGCGTCTCTCCCCACCAGGAAGGGAGAGAAGGGAGAGACGGCTTGCTCGGCGGGGCGGGCCGCTCTGGGGCGGCCACGGAGACAGACACACATGGCGAGAGGGAGAGACTTCAAAGGGGGGGAGGGACTTGCAGGATGGAATGGCCTGGGAGCGGGACTCTTCGGGCAGGCAGCAGAAGCAGCCACTCTGGGAAACCACGGCAGCCTTTAAAGGAGGCGGGACATGGCAATACCAGCCAATGAGAAGTCTGATTGACAGGGAAGCTTTCCATTGGGGGGGAAGCAAGTCACTCACATCCTATAAAAGCCCGGGAACTAATCCAGCGTTTGTTGTTGATTTTCCTAGTCATACGAAGAGGACGAGGAGAGAAGGAACAACTGGTGGGCCTATCCGGACAACAAGGAGACTTAGGAGGGCTTAATCCTATACCTGGAAGACTGCCTAAGAGTGGAGTAACTCTCAAGGAGTTCATGGACTATATTTTCATTAGTTTAAAATCACATGAATAAAAGTATAATTTCAGCAACCCAACCCTGGTCCGGGTCTTGATTTCTACAATAGGATAATATGGTTAGACTAGATAGTGAAAGGCCAGCTGGCGAGAGATCGCCACAGGTAATACTGACTCTGCCTGATAGAATAGTTACGAAATTGAAGGCTATATTTCCTGAAAGAAGGATTATTTGGGACAAGCTTATTGCTTCTGTCCAAGGGAAGTCTGAGGGTGCTACCGAATTCTTTAATCGGTTCGAACAGGTGTTTTCAGATTTCAGTGGACAAGATTTGAGCACAGAGTCTGGAAAACGACTATTTGTGGACAAATTTGTGGGTGGATTGCTGCCTGACATCCAGTCACAAATTATGTCCTCAGAGAGAGCTTAGCAAGCTAAGTCTCAGTCAGAAGTATTGCATATGGCTCAGTACTATGAGAATCGTGTCAATAACGAAAAAGAAAGAATTGAAAAAAGAAAGGGAGACTTGAAAACAAAAGTTCTCTTACAGCAAAATGTTAGAGGCCCCAGAGGGGGTAATTCACAATTTAGGGGTCAGTTGCTCCACAAGGAAATGCGCCATTGGGTCCTGTAAACATAAACCAGTGTGCTTATTGCAGACAGGAGGGTCAATGCCCGATCCTCCAGCAGAGGTCGAATAATGCATTTGGTAACATGGGTAGACGATCCAGAGGCCGCCCTGGTACAGGGGGTCCTGGTAAAAGTCAGTTTTTGCAAGATTTGCAGCAACCCTTTTCACAGGATAATCAGGCACCGAGTGTGGATAATAGAAACATTTTTGATCATCCTTCTGCTGCTTACCTCTCTGAAGAACTTCCTTTTGACGACATTCTGTTTCGCTAGGATTGCCCGAAGCAGGGTTTGGAACCAACGCCTATTCCCGTTAATCAGAAAGGTCCCTACGTTGAGATGATAGTGAGAAATAGGAAACATCTATTTTGATAGATAGAGGGGCACAGAAGTGTTCCATTGACCATTCACGGGTTCCAAACATTCCACTGTCAGGGCAAACCAATGTTTCTGTAGAGTTTTCTGGCACACCAGTAGTCTGTACGGTTTCTTCACCAGTACCGATTACTTTGGGTCCATTTATGGACCACTGTCCATTTCTTTTGACTACGAATTGCGGAGAGAACTTGTTGGGGTTGAATCTGTTGAAGGAATTAAATGCAGTAATTCATTGTTCTTCTGATGGAGTGCGTTTGACGATTTCACCACAGCAACTTTCTGTCTCTCAGTTCTTGACCAGACCTTTGCCGCCGGAATTCAGTGATGTTCCGGAGTGTTTGTGGGCAATTGATGATAATGATGTCAGTGTTTTGCAAATTGAGCCTGTTAAGATTATTTTGAAACATGGAGTAAAGTTGCCACGTATTCCCCAGTATAAGATCTCGGTTGATGGTGAGCAAGCTTTGAAATGCATAGTCTCCGATTTTGTGCATCGTCGGGTAATTGAAGAAATTGCAGGTAGTTTGTGCAATAGTCCGATTTTGCCTGTGTACCAGGTGATAATGCAATTCCTTTTCATTTCATTATTGATTTACGTGCCATCAATAAGATTGTTGCTCCACAATTTCCCATTGTGCCTGATGTGATGACAATATTAACTATGATTCCGGCTTCAGCTACTCACTTTAGTGTTGTGGATCTTAAGAACGCTTTCTTTAGTATTCCTATACACAAAGACAGTAGATACTTGTTCACGTTCACCTTAGGGGGACGCTCATTTACCTTCACCCGTGCGCCGCAAGGTTACACAGAGAGTCCTAGCATCTACAGTAGGGCTTTGAAAGAGCAGCTTGATACACTCAAGTTGCCCACCACTTGTACACTGCTCCAGTATGTAGACAATCTACTCTTAGCTGCTGATTCAGAGAGCACCTGTAAGGAGGGCACTGTGTTGTTGCTTATTCATCTAGCACAACATGGACACAAAGCTTCACTTAAAATGTTTCAGTAGTGTCGACAGGAGGTCGCCTATTTAGGCTATCTCCTGTCAAAGGAGGGAAGAAGGTTGGTGGCGGCGCTGTTGCGCTCGGCGAAGATGGCCGCCTTCTGATCAGCTCCGAGCCGCGAGGCGCTCCTTCTGCTGAAATCCTCCTGTTTGCCTCGGCGTTTTCAACAACCAACCGACGGAGGGGAAAGCTGGTGTGTCTGGGCTTCTGCTGGCCTCGTCCCGTCCCCCGGACCTCTTTTACCGCGGAGCTGCGGGCCTCCGCGGGTGAGGCGGGAGCGAGTGCTTCCTCCGACCCCCTTCGGGGTTCTGGAGGATCGCGGCCGTGTCCCGCGGCTTGCGGCCTTCCGTGGGGGGAGGAGCGTCCTTCCCGCCCTGCGCGACCGCTCTCTACTGCCTCACGGGAGAGTGGCTGACCGGCGCTGCGGCCTGTCCCCTGGACCTTCACAGGATTCGAGAGCGTTTCGCTCCGCTGCCCCATCCTAGGCGGCGTGCCGACTTGGACCGAGCCTCCATTCCTGGCTCCGGGCGGTGAGTTGGGTCCCTGGTCTACGCGGCATACACCCTACTGACAGGCGGCCTTGGACGGCGTGGGGTCGTCCCTGACACACGCTGGGCCCGGCAGTGTCACATTATCTACGCTGGATTCCCTCTCATGATTTCGGGCGCTACACCTAGCCCTGTCTGGTGGCAGTAACTACATTCCTCCTGTATCCTGAGGTAGTGCCCGGCTGCTCCGGAGCCCACCCCCCGGCGGATCTCCTCTCCGGCCGCGCCGCTCCCCGGGCCCATCAACCTGCTTCATAGACTGGCCGGGGAACGGCATGAGGCATCTGTTCCTCCCTACTTACCTACTGTTGGTCATTTTACTGTACCGAGGTACGCTCTGACCCCTGAATCTCCCATACGGATGCACCATTGATCCGGGACATACTCGCCTTATTAGTCTACCAGAGGGCTGACCACCTTGCAGCCTCACACAGTGGTATACCCCGGTCCCACCTCATCGCAATGGCTACCAGAGGCTTCTCCTGTTTCTCTTATTAGTCACTGTCTCCTTGGCCCTGGCCTCTTCAAGTTCTCGGAGGTCTACTTGTGGTTCACTGGCTACTACACATATTAGCTGACCTGGGCGACCCTCCTGGCCCAGACCCGGCAGCCCAGCATAGATTGGTCCCCCCCATCTGGATTTGAAACACCGCATCTTGTGTTACTAGCCGGCTGCGGCCCCACACATACCTGGTGCTCTCCCTTGGCGTCCCTCTCGCCCCCCCTGTCCGGCCCACCGGTTTTGAGTTCACCTTCTGCCGGCATCATGTCAACGCGGACGGGAAAGAAACAATCCTCCATCAATATGTTTACGAAGCCTCCGGGGGGATCTGGTGCGGAGACACCTGCACAGGAACCATCCACTTCACATGAACTGGAACCATCCGAATCTCAGAAAATGATGGGATACATCCGTGAGGGGTTCACCACAATCCATAGCAAACTAGACGACATGAATGGTACGATATCCTCTATTAAGGCACACATGGAGAGGACTGATGGTCGTGTGACTGAGATTGAATCACGGGTGAGCACCGCTGAGGATGGTCTGGGCTCCCTTCGGGCGGAGGTCTCCACACTATCCGCCCGCGTGGCGGAGGTGGAAAAGAAGAATGAGGATCTTGAGTCTCGCTCGAGACGCAACAACCTCCGCATAATCGGGGTGCCGGAGGATGGCATACAAGAACCCATGGAGGACTACGTGGAGAGCATGCTACTCCGACTCCTTGATTCCCCAAAACTCTCCTCACAATTTGCAATCGAGAGAGCCCACCGTGCACTTACAGCGAAGCCCAGGCCTGGCGCTCCTCCTCGCCCGATTATAGCCAGGGTCCTAAATTTTCGCGACCGAGATGCCCTTCTCAGGGCGGCGAGAGTCAAGGGAGAACTTTTATTGGGCGCAGCCAGAATCCACCTATACCCGGACTTCTCGATGGCGGTCCAGCGTGAGCGTAAGTCCTTCCTGGCGGTGAAGAGAAGACTGCGCGAGCTCCAGGTCAAATACGCTATGCTATATCCCGCCAAACTCCGAATCGAACATGCAAACCGAGTATACTTCTTCACGCTACCGGAGGAGGCCTCTAAGTTTATAGATGAACACTTTCCCGGCTGAACTGTACTCGCAACAATCTCTGCCATTGCTTTATGTCTTGTTACATTGGACCACACGCTGTATCTTTGGCCTAACACAACATGCTCTTATTGTGGAGGCGACACCATTGAGCCCTAACCCAGAACTCAGTTGGACTTGTAGCATTCCGTCATTCCCAGTTGCGGCATTTACGAAGGCTCTTGGGCCGAGGGGTTGCCACCCATCTCGTCCTGTTTACATTGTGATTGAGAATGTTTATGTCTTTGTTTTCTCTCTATGCGATGCATCTGTTGGTGTTGGGTTATGATGCAGTGGGTTCTGGCTGCTGAACGGCTGACGGCACTGACTTCTCTCCGTCGGTGCATCCCAGCTATTCACCACATAAATCCTTTGCCCGTTCGATTGTCCGGGAACTCTGTGGTAATCCCTCGTTCCTAATGTTGGGACTGAACACATACACCATCCCGATCAAGCTGTTCGGATGGTTACTCCATATAATCTCGTTACATTGGTTCATTATAGATGGTCGTGCCTTCCCTCCCCCCCCCCGCGGGTCCATCCCCGTATGAGACTTGCTATCATTGCCAGGCATTAAGTTTATCCTAAAATTGCCTCAAGGTACGGAGCATCGCCGCCAGGCCGACTTACAGGCCCCCCAGGCGTTGATGCCATTGTTTTGGATTTGGTTGGTTGTATATGGGGTGTTCATCCCTCTGATTGGGGGAGGGATGTGGGAGGGGGTGGGGGGTAGGGGAGTTTACGTTAAAAAAGGCTTGGTAATTGCAGAGAAGGTAGAGTTCAGAGCACCAGGGTCTCAATGTCATCACAGATCTGACTACAATAGGGACCGTTTATGGGGGGCACTGTTCCATCCACCTGTATTCCTCTATGTCTACTTTGGGAGTGTCGAGTGAGGAAACCCTGACATTCCTGAGTTGGAACGTGCGGGGGCTGGGGAACTACAAGAAAATGAGACTACTACAGCTTCAGGCTGAACGGCATGGGACTAAGATCCTGTTTCTCCAGGAGACACATGCGGTCACTGAGTATTGTGAGACGTTTGCTAAAGCATGGGGACCACAGAGATACTATACTTCCTATTCTACACAAATCCGGGGGGTTATGACCCTTATTCACAAGAGTATCAGATTCAACCCCATAGCCACGACAATAGACCCTCTGGGCAGATACGTCTTACTTCATGGCACTTTACAGAATAGGGAAGTGGTCCTACTAAATATCTACGGTCCCAACATCGACGATCCTGAATTTTTTACACATCTCACGTCTCTCCTAGATGGCTTCCCGTTGGTACCGATTCTCTGGGGAGGCGATTTTAACACGATATTTGATGTGGATCTCGATAGATCTGGCTCTCGTCCCCGTCAACTCACTAGGGCCGCATATACTACACTCTCTTCACTTCCTCGCCTGGCCCTGTTTGATGCATGGAGGCTTCTTTACCCCGACTCCCGCGCCTACTCCTTCTATTCCTCGGTGCATGATTCCTTCTCCCGGATTGATAGATGGCTAGTGTCTGATATACTCATAAGGAGCGTCTCAAGCTTGACGATCCTCCCCAGGACTCTTTCCGAACACTCACCAGTGACTATTACCCTATCCTGGGGCTCGGATCACGACCGTACTAGACACTGGAGGATGAAACCACTTTCCCTCCTCGACCCGGTCTTCAGTTCGGAGTTGGAGTCGGCGATTGAGGAGTTCTTTGAGACCAATACCGGCTCTGTCTCATCACAAGCCACCCTCTGGGAATCTTTTAAAGCCTACATCAGAGGCATCGCCCTCTCTAAGGAAAATGGCATCCTTAGAACCATCCGTAGAGAGATCGCCGAGAGCGAGGCCACACTGTCCGAGTTGGAGGCCCAATATGCACTAAATCAAACTCCTGAGACCCTTGCGTTGATCGGCACGGAGCTAGATACCTTCCGCGCACTTGCGGACCGTGAGCAGAGATTTCTCGATAACCCTGGGCTAGCGAGGAAATATGGTGAGGGTGAACGCCCATCTCGTCTCCTGGCTAGGCTTCTCCGCCGTGAGTTTGGTGCCCCACCCATTCCTGGCATCGAGAGACCTGATGGTTCCCTAGCCACTTCCCCTGGCGATATCAATTCTGAATTCCTCTCCTTCTATCAATCCCTGTATGCTAACGCGGATAATGCCACTATAGCAGAAATCGACATCTTTCTTGACAAGCTTCCCCTATCGGTTCTTTCCTCCGATACCATCGGAGCCCTTGAGAGCCCATTCACTTCCTTGGAACTCTCGGAGGCCATAGACTCCCGCTCATCAGGCAAATCCCCGGGATCTGACGGTATACCTGTTGAGTTCTATAAGCGGTTCAAGTCTCTTCTACTCCCTCGTCTGGTCGCGCTTTGGGAGGAATCGGTGGAGGCGGGTCAGCTCCCTCCCACGCTCCGCGAAGCCACCATAACCGTCCTGTTAAAACCTGGTAAATCCCCCACTCAATGCGGCTCTTACCGCCCACTCTCGCTAATCAATTGCGACGTCAAGATTTATGCAAAGTTACTTGCTTTACGTCTGGCCCCCTTCATGCCACATATCATTCATCCAGACCAGGCGGGGTTTATTCCGGGACGCTCTACCTCCCTGAATCTGAGGCGCCTTTTCAATATTATAAGCAGGGTGAGCCCGGACGTCCACGCAGTGGCCGCCACGCTCGATATGCAAAAAGCTTTTGATTCCGTTTCATGGAGGTATCTCTGGCGGGTACTCAACAAATGCAAATTCGGCCCCACGTTTCTTTCCTGGGTCAGGCTGCTATATTCAAACCCCGTTGCCAGAGTCCGTACCGAGGACCGGTGCTCCTCCCTCTTCCAAATAGCTAGGGGTACTAGACAAGGTTGTCCCTTCTCCCCATTGATCTTTGCTGTGGCAATGGAGCCGTTCGCGGATATGTTTCGCCAATTTCATTCCCATAGAGGCCTACGCACCACCGGTTTCTCTGATATAGTCTCCCTATATGCTGTCGATGCTCTACTCTTCATTCGCTCCCCTGAAATCAACCTTGCCCCAATACTGGAGGATGTTGTTCTTTTTGGCCGTATTTCTGGCCTGACGGTAAACTGCGCTAAATCAACTCTTTTCCCGCTCACCCCCAGCACACTCCCCCCTCCCGATATCCTGGGATTCACTTGGGCCCAATCTGAGTTTTCCTATTTAGGTATAGTGGTGTCGCGTCACATTGATCGGGTTTTCGAGAAGAATTATCAAGTATACCTCACAAATCTTATGCTAAAAATTCAGGGTTGGGACAAACTTCCGATTTCACTGGCAGGTAGGGTGGGAATACTGAAGATGGTGGTACTCCCCCAGCTATTGTATAGATTCGCTAATATCCCGCAATGGCCGGGAGTCGAGTTTTTTCAGACACTGACACGAACCCTCAATACTTTCCTCTGGCACTCTGGTGCAGTCCGCCTTAAGTTCAAGACCCTTGCTTGGGTGGCTTCGGTGCACCTGACTTCCTCAAGTACTGGCTGGCAGCTCAACTTCAACACATTGCACATTGGTTCAATATATCTGACCCCCCTCCCCATGTCAGACTAGAAAAGTTATCGGTTGGTGACCGCGATATCAGATCCCTGGTGATCGCACCCATGCCAATAGAATCGGGCTCACTAGACCCGTTGAGGTGCACATCCCTGGCTTTATCCAAAACGTGGCAATTATTGGGCACCACCCATCCCTTCCATGGTAACTTCCCGATCTGGAACTTTCTCCCGGGGATCCCACAGGTCCCCCCATCGGTTGTTCGCACATGGGCTGAGGCGGGATTTGAATTGCTCCGAGACATATTTGAAGGTGGTAATTTCATAGAATGGCCTGACCTCCCACCGTCCCTCAGACAGAGACCCTCTGTGTGGCTTCAATATTCATCCCTCCGTAGAGTCCTCAAACATAAGTACACATGCTTCCCAGCATTGCCACCTGATGAGCTGGCGATCACTGAACTGACCTCACCTTTCCCTATGAGGGGAAAAACTTCCAGACTATATACCCTGGTACAATCCAGATCGCCCCCTTCATTCTCTAAATTAAAGCTCGCTTGGGAGTCTGATCTCGGATTGGAAATGACCGAAGACCGTTGGTCCCATATGTGCTCACGTATCCAGAGGGTCTCCTTCAACTCCCGATTCAAGCTAATTCAATTTAAGCTACTCCACAGATACCACTACACCCCAACCAGACTACACCGTATCTCTAATAGTTCCTCCCCTACATGCCCTAGATGTGGCCATGATGAAGCCGACTATATCCACATGATCTGGTCATGCCCCCGCCTCACCCAATTCTGGGACGCAGTTTACTCCACTATCTAGTCTATTCTTGATCACCCTATCTCCCCAACCCCAATGAAATGCTTATTCCACGACTTTCCCGAGCTCCACCGAGATTCTAGGAGACTGGCTGGCCTCTGTATGCTTCTGGCTGTGCGGGCTATACTACTCTGTTGGCTTAGGCCTACCACCCCGACTCACGCACAGTGGCTCAGAGCAGTCACTTGGGCTTCCGATACGGAGGAATCATGGGCGGTACAACAGCCCGCCTGCTCTAGACCCAGAGACATCTGGTTGAAGTTCCGTTCATTTATGTCCCCCCCCCGACACCGACTCAGGTCCTACATCCCCAGCCACCTCTTCTCGTTAATCCCCAGTTGTCTCTTGAATGGCCCTCCACCGGGTCTTGTACTGTCCTGCTTTGTGTCCTCACTTGTTCGCGAGGCGAGTCCCTCGACTTATTGTATGAGTCTGTGATGTTTTAAGTTGTTTTGATTTTATATGCTCTGATGTTGCTCACCTGTATCTGTGCTACCAAGCTGAATAAAAATAAAAGTTTTAAAAAAAAGGAGGGAAGAAGGTTGACGCCTGAGCGGATACAAAATATTTCTAGCATGTCTGTCCCAAATACACAGAAGGATGTCAAAGCCTTGATAGGAATGGCTTCTTACTGTAGGCAGTGGATCCCCAATTTTTCGTTAACGATTAAACCAATGTTGGCTTTGACGAAGAAGGGCATTTCTTCGACATTGCTGTGGAACTTGGAACACCAGCAAGCATTTGATCTGCTCAAGACTTCACTGTGTTTGGCACCAGTTTTGGGCAAACCAAATTATGAAAAGGCCTTTGTGTTGTATGTGCATGAGCGTGATGGATGTGCTTTGGCTGTATTAACGCAGGAACATGGAGGGAAGAATAGGCCGTGCGGGTACTTTTCTTCCGCCCTTGATCCTGTTGCATGCTCTTTGCCAAGATGTTTGAGAGCTGTCGCTGCTGCTGCTGCATCCGTGAAACAGAGTGAGGGAATGGTCCTAGGCCATGCTTTAAACCTGATGGTACCTCACTCTGTAGATGTTCTATTAAACAGAATACAAATGCAACACCTCACCTACGCATGATTAACGAGATACGAATTGATCTTGTTTGCACCGCACATCAAAATTCAGAGGTGTTGTGTTGTCAATTCGGCTGAACTTTTACCTTTCCCGCAAGGGATGAAGAGTCACATTACTGCCTTTACACCACAGAGCAAGAGACGAAAGGCAGAATCAATCTAAAAGATACTTCTTTGAACAATCCACAAGGGGAGCAGTTTTGTGATGGCTCCTGTTTCAAACTCCCGGATGGTACATCCACGGCTGCTTATGCAATCACCACATTGAGCATGGTCATGGTGACCAAAAGAATCACGCATAACTCTGCGCAGGCCGCAGAGATTATAGCATTGACCTGAGCTCGTGAACTTTCCGAAGGGCTTACAGTAAATATATATACTGACATTCAGTATGCTTTTGGGGTGGTTCACAACTTCGGCAGACTTTGGGCAGAACGAGGCTTCTTGACCTCACATGGCACTAAAATCCAGTATGGCTCCTTGATAGTACGGTTACTCTCAGCGCTTGCACTCCCCACTCAGTTAGCCATTATGAAATGCGCAGCACATCAGAAGATCATAGATAATGTGGGAAAAGGGAATGCTTTCGCTGATCAGATAGCCAAACAGACTGCCACTGATCTCTCTTCAGAAATGTATACTCCAAGGGAAGCCATAAATGTTTGTACTTTGGATGAGTGTATTGAATCTGTGAAAAACATTCAAGCTGATGCCACTTTAGAGGAATGTAAGAAATGGGCTGAGGGTTTGGCAAAATTGGATGATGACGGGTGTTGGGTGGATAAGGTGGAAGGGAAATGGTTACTGCCAAATGCGTACATTACGATGATGGTCGCTATGGCTCATGGTCCCACACATATCTGTGCACGAAAAGTTACCAAAATGTTGCAAAATGTTTGGGTGAATGATGAGATCTCCAAAGTAACCGAGCGCTTTGTCCAATGTTTTTGATCTGTTTGCAGCATAATGTGCGAAAGGGCACATCGACTCCTAGGGGTAGTTTTGGTCCACTTTCTGTCCCCTTCGAGGTGATACATTTTGACTTTATTGAAATGGAGCGTTGCAACAACTACAAATATGTACTAGTGGTTATCTGCGCTTTTAGTAAATGGGTTGAAGCCTTTCCTGTCAAAGATGCCACAGCCATGACAACGGCGAAGACCATGCTGAAGGAATATTTTCCTAGGTTTGGTTTGCCAAGAGGCATCTGGTCGGACAATGGTCCACATTTTATCGCTGCTGTAATTTTGCAGATATGCGCCGGATTACAGATCGATAAACAGTTCCATTTAGCTAGGCACGCTTAGAGTGCTGGGTTAGTAGAAAGACACAACGGCATCATCAAGAACAAGCTTGCTAAAAAGTGTGCCGGCAAAAATTGAAATGGCCGGACGCCTTACCGATCGTGTTATTGTCTATGAGAACGACCCCTCAAACTAAGACTGGGGTCTCTCCATTTGAGGTGGTCATGGGTAGGTCAGCTAAAATTTGCAACCTGCCTAAACCCCATTTGCTACGTGACATTGAACATGTACTTCTTTCTGATTATTGTGGACAGTTAACTAAAAATCTGTATTTGATTTACCAACAGGTGCGAGAAGCTCTTCCTGTTAGGTATGAGGGCCCAGGCCACAACATACGGCCAGGGAGCTGGGTCTTGATTAAAGCATTTGAAAGATCATCTTGCCTCGCACCTAGTTGGCGGGGCCCACACCAAGTTCTCCTGGTCACACAGACCACTGTGCGAGTGGAGGGCCGGAAGCATTGGATCCATGCGTCCCACATCAAGAGGATTCCCTTCCCTTTGCCACACGATACAGAAGACACAGAAACCCTTACCAGTACCGTAACCAACAATCACGAAGCATCGAACAGCATCGAGAGTGTGTCGGAGACTCTCCCTGAGCCCGTGGGGCCTGGGGAAACAGACGCTTTATCTCCACACTCTCCAACAGATCCTTTTTCATCAGTGTCAAATTCTGTGTTAAATCCTGCTTTGAATTCACTGCTTCCATCAGGAAGTAATGACACATTGTTTGCAGATCACTCAGTACCAGGGATCACAAGGTACGATCTGAGTCCGAGGAGTTAGACTTACTGCACGGTTCGGCAATGCCATCAAGGAAAAATCATCAAGGGGCTTGTCTTTTTGCCCGATCTTTTGTACGTAAGGGAATTCTGTTGGCTAGGGTTTGGGAAAGGACTAAGAAAACGCTTGATCTGGAGATCGTCAGAAAATTAACTTTGGTGTATTCGTTTGAAGAAACAATGCCTGCAACCGCTCCCACTCGTACGGAACAGATAAGAGACTGTGTGACCGATCGTAATAATGAACAATCGAATGCGTGGGCCCCGAAAACGTATTGTTGTCTTGTGATTATGTTAACTGGTTTCACAATAGTCATTGCCTTAGGATTTTGGTATTTGGAAGAAGTACATTGAAATTCTGTTACCCACTGAAAATGCACCTACTGTCTCTACACCTTTTGTGCATCTGCACACTCTATCTCCTAGAGACTCTCAGCACAGACAGAGTTACCATAACAATACTCTATTACTCATCATGAATGCCACACATGCCATTTTTAATAAGTCCAATTGTTGGGTCTGCTCGCATTTACCACAACGCAGGGATAAGGGGGCTGGGTTGGTATATTCATCCTTTACATTTGACCACTGCATGCTATGCTTCTCTAAGGGCACTATTCTTTGGCCGATGGAACGATAGCATCTCGGGGAACTTTGATGGAACTAACTTGAACAATTTTGAAAAACGTGTTCTAACGCCCCTGGGATGCTCACTCTTTGCAAATAGGAGCAAGCCTAATGTTGCTTCTATTAGGCATTCTGATAGACCGTCCTGTTCTTTTCAATCTTTGATCTCTTTTAAGATGGCTCCTATTGGCAATAGGGATGCCACGCCACCTTCTTATACTGTTAACCACAGCCCCGATTCAGTTTCTTTCTGCATACAGAGGAATGGTACTCAGTCAATGGGTGATTTCAAGGGTTGCGCCAACGTTGCAGACTTGACTAGTGAGGACAGACCTTTGTATGTAGGCGAACCTGCCTACTTTGTTTGCGGTAATGTAGCTATCCCATGGTTACCTAGAGATTGGCAGGGAACCTGTTATCTAGGGATTCTGTTACCTGGGGTATTCATTGCTAGCACTGTGGAAATTTCAAAGGCTCGTCCAAGACGGGACGAGAATGGCGATACTTAAGCACACGTTCAGGGCGATGTAGCAAAATCCTTCGTACCATTTTGGGGGCAAATATTGAACTCTGAGGATATCAGAAGACTAGCGAGAGTACTGGAGAGGACCATCAATCGAACCACTGACATACTCTATAACATGACTTTAGAACAAAAAGCAATAAGGTTAGTGGCACTTCAGAACCGGATGGCATTAGACGTCATCCTGGCTGAGCATGGTGGGGTATGTAAATTAGTGGGGTCCGCTTGTTGTGTTTTCGTGCCAGATTCCTCCCCAACTACCTTCAGGGCAATACAAAATCTGCACGTCCTTAGTTCTGAAGTGCACGTTCCCGAAGAAAACTGGGATCTTAGTGCTTGGTTCTGGGACTTCTTCCGATCTTGGGGATGGAAGCTACTTTCGGTCTTGCTGATCATTTTAGGTATTCTGTTGTTTTTCTGTTGTTGTCTACAATGTCTTCCTGGTATGTGTTAGATGTTAGTAGGATGTTGTGCACAAGTGATGGATACATTAGGACACAAGGTATACACCCCTGAGAAAATGTCTAATTAAATTTGTGCTGAAGGAAATATCAGTATCTGACCTCATGGCAATCGATATCTCCGATAGTGATTCAGGATGTATGGACATTGAGACGTGGAGTTACTCGTAAAGTGACTAGAAGTAGTTTAGCTTAGGCCAAAAGGAGGGTTTGTTAAACGGGATATCATATCGTGCCTTCTTTATTGTATATATTGGCCTAAGCCCAGTTGCTCTGCGAAGAAAATCGCGTTGCAAAGTTCTGATCATAGATCGACTTCGCCGCCATTTTAGGTGTATCCGCCTGTCATGCTTCCCCAATGGAAATTGTGGCATTCATGGAGACGCCATTGAATGGGTCGTTACGTTCTTGCAACGTTCCGCAGTGCGCGGTCTAGTGCTTTTTCAAGATGGCCGCCCACTCCTTATACTGGAGACGGTGCTGGCGTTCTTCGCGTTGCACCTTCGGTTCTTTCTCCGTGCTGCCAACGCTAGTGTATTTTCATTCTGTGAGCTAACGCTCCGCGTTATTTGCTTCTGACTTTCTCTCCCGCGACCGTCCCTTCGGTTGCTGCTCTGTCTTCTTTACTTTCAACTACCTTGTTCTTACCTGTTTTTCTCCTGTTCCGCTCTCCTTCGTCCGTACACCCCGTGTATCGGAACTTCCTCTTCAGCTCCAGCTTCCTCGCTTCTTACCTTCTTGCCTCCCCTGACTATTCCGTTGGTTATATCCCCCGGCTGCTACCTCGTTGTCGGCAAAGGAGTGCGTCTGATTCCTCGAGGCTTCTCGTCCGGAACCCAGGCACTACACAAAGAGGGAAGTAGGTCTCCTTCCAAATCCCGCAATCCAGCAATCCCGCAAACCAGCAAGCCAGCAATCCCGCAAACCAGCAAGCCGGCAATCCAGAAATCCAGCAATTCAGCACAGGGTTTTTGCCGGGAGGCTTTTTTCCCTGTTGGAGGACGGTCTCCCTGCGGAGCCTCGCTCTCTGGGGGATTCTCTCCCCAACAGCGTGGCTTCCAGTGGAGACCGACCTTATTTACACGAGAAAAAGAAAACTAAAGAGCCTAAGGAAACACGCAGGAGAAGAAGGGCTACTCTACAGGAAGACGCCCACGAAGGCAAAGGTGAGGAGGAAGGGAGGAAGGATTTGGGTAGTTTTGACACCGCCATTTTGATTTCCATTTCCAATGTAGTTCTGTATTCTAAAATGGTGGACAGTGTTTCCCGCTTGTAACTGAGCCATCCTGAACCTTGTACTGAAGTTAATGTTCAAACTGTTTGTTGGCCAAATGTTTGGGTTGAGTAAAGAGACCTTGTCCCATGCCTGACTTGTAGACAGAGGATTGTCTGCACCAATAAGTGTGATCCGCGGACATACATCGACCACAATGTTGAACAAATACTGAACCTGGACACTGGCTTAACTGCATTGTAAAGGACATGTGTTAAGGCTTATTGTTAAATCCAAGAATACACTGTTGCCGTTTTAACTTATTTGTATGTAAACTGAGGATGATCCATGTGCATATTGTCGGTCAAGCCAGAAGTGAACTCGGCACAAACTCTAGACCATGGATTATTAACTTGCAGAGAAGCTGGACATCATTATTGGAAATGTATAAAATGTACAACTGTTTAGATGTCCAGTACCTCTCACTTCTCACACCGAAAGGGCTGGTATTCGCTGTGATGTACTGAGGGCCAGATAGCTATCTGATTTTGTTTTCTTTGTAACTGTACAGTATTAGAATAAAGATCTGTGAATCTTTATAAGCCTGTGTTTGGTGTATTCCCTTTTGGGATACTCAGCCTCAATATTTCCTTTTGCTTTTACATGGGGAAGGGAAGAGTATACGTTTGCGCAGTGCGGGAAAACATAGAGCTGTCATGTTTCATGTGGCCATGTGTGAAAAGGCCATCCAGTCCTGTTTTTTTCCTTTTTGATTTTGGGACTTGTCATTTTTTCTTTCCCATAAAATACAAATCCCAGAATACCATGCAAAAACAGGACTAGATGGTATTCTCATGGATAAACATGGGAAACTTGAGAGCTCTGGTTTTGATCCTCTTTTTTGCAGTGTTCGTCTGATGAAGAGAGAATGGCATTACAGTTTGGCGTGTTGGTGAATGACAGCCAAAGGATTCCCATTAATTTTGTTGATAGGATGGCATGGTTTTCTGGTTTAAGGGGCTGCCAAGATTTTCTGGATTGTTCTTACTCAACGCTATAGAAGAGAATGGGGGACTGTTATGCGACCGTGAGCTTGGGCCGCGGCGGCACAGCGCATAAAGTATGACAGATGCAGTTCTGTTACTTCACAGGCCCTGCTTCGGTCTGCTGGAAAAAAGCACGAAGTTGGCCTCTTTATTTACTTATCCGCGTGATGCCGTCACACGTCATCACGCAGTTCATGGTTCATGTGATACCACACTCCTCCCCATTTTTATAACAGCAAAACATTGGCTTGCATAACATGTCATAAACAACTGCAAGGCACATTTTTAAAGAACACATAACAGAAGACTGCAACATATCGAGGAACTCACGGTTACCCCTGGTTGGGGTAATTAGCCAGGCTTTATGTCCCATGAGTGTCTGCCTTTCAGGTGCTCAGGTCATAGTCCTTCAGTCGCACTGGGGGCCCTCTCAGCCGCTGGGCGGGGTATCTTCTTCCGGTCTCACTGGCTGTGGCCAGTTCTGGGTGGTGTCCGCCTTCTGGGTTATTGGCTCTGTTGGCCTCCCTGGATAAGGATCCCTTTGGTTGTTGTTTTCCGTGTCACTTGCTTCAGAGGGTTGGGAGTTATTGTCCATCCTCTGCCCGTACAAGTCGGCTTGCAGCCGGGGTGGGCCTGAGAGCCTTCTAAAGAAACTGGAGTTCTGTGTTACTAGCCCATGATCATCTTCTGCTGTCACTTGCGATCCTTACACCCTTACACCCTCACTACTTTTAGAGGTGAGGGATCATGTGAGAGAGACAATTTTCCTTCTGGCTGGAAAGCTCTCACCAGGACTGTGTCGCCTACCGCTATGTCATGTTCTTCGTAGACCTCATCTGATGTTCTCCTTTTTGATCTCGACTTCCCTCTGGGCACACACGTTTTCATTATCTATTGTTCCTGGAGTTCTCCCCTCCAATTCGGGTAGAAACGTGCAAGGACGCCTCTGAAATAGGGCTTGTGCCGGAGCCATTCCTTTGGAGCAGTGTGGGGTAGTTCGATACTCAGGTTTCTCACATGTCCCTTGTCCGTATGCTATGCAGAAGCATTTGTTGAGTGTGGGCATAAAGCGCTCTGCCTCACTGTTTGCACATGGGCATACGGGTGTGATTTTTCAGTGGTCAATTCTCTGTTTTGCTAGGAATTGTTCTAGGCCCGCACTTTGGAAAGGGGGATCCATTGTCCGGGCATATTGATTTTGGGAAGCCGTGGGTAGTGTGAGGAACTCATGGTGACAACAAGTAAGACAGACACAAGTGATCACAGTTCAAGGGTGTTTATTGAACAATGAATTGCTGTATGCAGGTTGGAAAAACACCTAATCTAAACCTAAATCTAGATGGGAGCAAGCGTCAACCATCAAATGAAAAATAGGGCAGTGTTGTGTCAAATCAAAAGGGCCTATACTAAGAAACCTATTGACAAACCTCGCAACTAAGACGTGTTCTCAAATAATATGTCAGGATGCTATAGCTAGGGTCTTCCTTCCCAACATTTTGATCATGGGGTAAGGTTGGAGCTTGGAGCACAGAGGTCTCCAGCTTTACCAGCACAAGACGACAGTTCTAATGGCAGCTCACAGGACCTTCGATGGCCAAGTCTTGTTTCCTTTGAAAGTCTCTTCCCTTCGAGGGCCTGACGTGTTCATATACCAAAATGAACATTCCATTTACAAATAAGAAGTTTGTTTCGCATGTTCGCTGGGCGAGAGCCTCATCCCTGGGTCCCCCTCTTCTGGGTGTTGACCCTTCTCAATTGTTTTATCACAGTTCCAAACACACTGGGCCTTATTACGAGTCCGGCGGTAGCCGTGCTGGAAAAACCGGCAGGCCGCCGCCGGACCCAAAATACCATTCAGCCTCCGTGATTGCCGGAGTCACCGGGGCATTACAAGCCCGGTGCCCTGGTAATTCCGGAGGCGGAATTCCGTAAATCCCCATTCCCATGGTGTCCAAAAGGACTCCATGGGGATGGGGATAATGGAAACACTGGTTCCGTCTATGACGGAGCCGGTGTTTCCATTTCCGCCTGCAGGCAGGTGGCGTTACTCCCACCAGGTCTGACCTGGCGAGAGTGACACCTCCCGCCCTCAGAACTCGGAATCAGCCGGTCTGGAAATAACGGTGACGGCGGATTTACCGCCACCATTGTTTCCGTGCTGGCAGGGTCAAAATGAGGCCCATTGTCTCTTGGGACTTTAGACTTTGCCCCTCTTTGGATTTGTTTCCCTTGTTTTTTCTCACTGCAGGATTCACTTCCCTTTCTTTCCTTTATCAGAGTGTAGATCAAAGTCTTTCGATTGTATAGGGATTTTGCTCGACCTAACGTATGACCACATTGACCTCCTTCGGCGACTCTCCTACGGCCTTCTGGTACCCGCGGTTTCGCTCAGATGGGGATTGACCAGAGCCTTTTGAATTAGCACCCACGCAGTGCCGGTTTTTCCTCTGCTGCTGGCCTCCCCTTAACACTTTTTACAGTTCTTTACACCGTTCATCAAACTTGGTTCAAACTTGCCACTTAGCGCTTCTCAATCAACACAGCCCAGTTCTTATCGATTCTCCCCTCGACTCACCGGCTGTGATGAACTGCTTAGCTCTTGGCCTTCCTGGAGTCAAGGCCGGTACCACAGTGAGGGAGCTTCACTCGCTCCTGCTTATCGGCATAGGCTTGCCCCGTGTACCGTTGACATCGGCTGCAAGACACTTGTGCTATTGTTTGCAGTCTTAGGCTCTCTTCCACAAAGGTTCTGCGGGCCTGGGATGAAAAGGGCAAGGTTGCTTCTATCCTCGCCATCCTCTCGATTCCTGCTGCCTACATAAGAGGATGGGGAAAAGGTGTAAAAGGAAGGGGGATACCGCGTCTCACCCATCGGTGTCCCACTCCCCATGCACCCCCCACCTAGGTGACGCTCCCTCACTGGTCCAGCTCCAGGAACTGGATCCAATAGCGATGACCGTGTCCTGGCCACCTGGGTGACAGCTCCCCGCGGACTAGTTAGGGAGATACCTTCAGGTTTCTCACAGTTGCAAACAACTTCTCCAACACTGGTATTACTTCTTGTAGAGCGAGGGACGGGACAAACTCAACTTCAGGATACCGGGAACATTTGTCTATCATGATGCAAGTCTCTTTGTGTTCAGCCAAAGTCCATGTGAACAGATTCCCACAGTTCTAGGCTTCAAGGCATGCACTGGATGGAGGGTTTCTAATATGTGGAGCAGCAGCTTGGCAGCACTTGCAGGAGTGGATGAAATCCCCTACTTTCAATTCAAGCTGCGGGAACCAGACTTTGATCCTAAGGCAGCTTTTCGTTTTGGCAGAGCCTTGATGACCGTAATGGGCGAGGGCGATCACCCTGTAGTTTAGTTCAGTAAGGATGACTATGTGGGGCCCTCTCAGGAGGAGGCCATCATCCATAAACGTTAGTTCACTTCGCACTCTCCATAGTTGCTCTAGGGTGTTTTCTGCTTCCTGTGTCCTTGAGCCTAGGTCTTCAAGAGCAGAGTTCCACTGTCCTGACTCCATGGCGTCGCGCAGGATTTGGAAACACCCATCGTTTAATGATGCTGCCTTGAGTTTGGCGGCGTCCATTGAGTTGGGAATTGAGCTTTCTATGACAAGCCGTAGGTGTTCTTCTGCTGCAGCGACCTCCTCAGGGGGGTTTGCATTTGTCTTCTTGGAGTGGCGGGATAGGTAATCTGCTACGTTATTTAGTCCAGGTATGTTTTTGAGGTCGAAATTATACTCTATGCACAGGTTTGGCTGACTCGCCCATCATAATGGGTAGAATAGGTTTGTAATCTGTGACCACTTTCACATGTTTCCCATAGATATATGCATTGAAATGCCAGCATCTGTCACACTCTGCCTCTTGTCTCACCTGTTTGTCCTTTGAAGTCTTCTTTCTTAGAGGTCTTTCTTTATTTCTGGACATTCGGGACTTGTACAGGTATGGATGGGTATCCTCTGCCTCCAGTGTGTAGGCCGGACACCAGCCTCGGAGAGATGGTAAGCGTTCAATATTCCAGGAAGATCAGGTACGTAATGGTCTAAAGTCTGGGATGGGTCTAGGAACCAGGGAGGAGTCGAGGTACTCGCACAGTGCAGAAGGCAGAATGCGGGCACGGAAGGAACAGGACCGAAGGCCTGGGAAGGAAGAGGAACGAGCGTACCCTCAAGCAGGAGCGCGAGGAGCAGCACAATAAGAAACCAGGAAGGATATTTGGGAACCGTTAACCAGAAGGGGAGTAGCACGCGAGTAGAGGAAAGTTAGGTACGCACTTGCCGGATACTCAGAAAAGTAGCATTGAGACGCGCAGAGCCGCGGGGGAATGCCTGTGTTCTAGGAAGTGGCAGGTCTTGCAGAAACACTAGACAGCAGCTTCCCAATGGTGTCGGCCATGTTGGTAGAATAGCAAGTATGACGTTGCGGTGCTTGATGGACTATGAAGTCCAGAAAGGGCGGAAATGGCGAATCATGACAGCATGCCTCCTCTTAAACCTCGATCCACCGGGTTTACCTGGATGAGTTAGATGGAATCTCCGTACCAAACGGGGGGCATTCATGTTGGACACTGGTTCCCATGTTCGTTCGCTGGGGGGATAACCTTTCCATTCCGCCAAGTATTGTAGCCAACCTCTCCTATATCTGGAATTTCATATCCTGGAGACCTCAAATTTGATCTGATCATTAACGAGCACAAGGGTAGGTCGATGAGCTGTCCTGGTGGATTGAGAATAGGGTTTGAGGAAGGAAGTGTGAAAAACAGAATGTATCTTCTGTTAGGAAAGATTTCATAATTATAGGTAATTTTCCTTCCATGTGCTAAACTTTTTGCTGTTGTTTTACACACTGATCTAGACTTTGCCAGAGAAGCGCAGCCTTCTGACGCACTCCCCTGGGCTTTTCACTCACTTCTGCCGGGAAACGTCGTTTTCCGTAGTTCTTTTTCTCATGTTGCAGCTTTCGCGCAACATAACACAAGAGGGCACTGTAAGCTAAGTTACTGCTCTCTTGGGTCTCTAGTCACTCTACAGGCCCTAGAAACTCTCAATGGATTGCTAACGAACGGTGCAAGTGTATCACGGACGGGACTGGTGGCAGCGATCGTTTCTTTGTGTTTTGAGCTCCTTTTGGCTGTTTAAGTGCGTTTCTCGCACTTAGCCCAAAACGGTGGCCTGGCTTCCAAAATGGCCAGACCACGAGGTTCTTTGTCCTGCCCGCTGACTGTCTTGCCTCCTTCACCTTCCCCAGGTCGAGCCGACCCGGGGCCTTCCTTATTTGGGCATGTACTTTCCCGCGAAACACAGATGCTTTCGCGGGCTTCTACAGGCTGGTGTGAGCCTCCAGGATGTGGGCTGGGATGTCTGTTCCCAATACACATCCTGGGTGCCAGAGAGTCTAGTGTGTCTTGAATGCCTGGGACTACTGTGGTCCGTGATAGGTCCACATCTTGTGTGTGTGTTTTAAGAGCAGATCTCCTATAGGGTCCTCTTCGTTTGGCGCGAAGGAAACTCTGGATAAGAGGAGGCTGAAAACCCCACTACCAGGTCGATCTCCTGAGTTCTCACAAACAAAGGATAAGGAGCCAAGTATCCTGCAACTAAGAGGATGAACCGAGGAATCGCTGGTGACCCGCTGAAGGACTGCTCCTCTGCACTGCTGTCGTCCTGTGAGACCACTCTGCCTCTGATCGAACGAGAAGGCCGGTACTGGCGCTTCAACCCTTTGGAATAGTGGGAACAACTATTCTCGGCATCTTCATCATCTCCTGCACGTAAGCCTTCGGAAGCGTCCCTGGGCCATCCAGTGGACTGACCAGCCTACACAGGAGTCTTGCTCTGTCACCGCCGTCAGGCTGCTGCTGTATTCCGAGTCCCCGCCACTCTCACACGATTTGTACACTTGGCATTTCGAGGTCTGAAGTGAGAAGTGTACATTGGGCTGAAATACACATGGCCGCCGCGTTGCCCTGCTGTGGTAACAATCTGAGCGGGTTCGCTGCGTTTGGGACATCCTCAACTGTAGCTTCTGCTGCCGCGGTATCTACAAGACGCCGAGACGTCCCCTGCTCGTATCTGAACCTGCCAGCACTGAAACTGACGCAGAGAAGCCTGGGTCTGCCTGCATCGGGGACCGGTGAGTAGCAACGCTAGGAACCGGTCGCCCTCCTGCAGTAGCCTGTAACTTTTCCTCGCTGTGTTAAACAGCACACCTTTTTCGCACTCGCGGCCTGCTTCTGCCCACAAGTGGAGGTTGCGCTTGAGTAGCGGAAATCTGTTCGCCCTCGTTTGTTCACCTCTCTGAACTGCCTGATTTCCCTGAAGAGACTCTCCTTGGCCCGTTGGCACCGCATGTGCAGGTACTTTTGAGCACAAGGCTCCACTCTTCATAGGGCTCGGACTTCCTTCTAGTTAGGTGGCCTCTGATGGCGAACTGGGTCTAATGATTATTTGCACTGCCTGTTTTCCTCCCCATCTAGGTGGTCTACATATTTCGTGCTTCTAACTCTTTAGACCCTTTGGTCTTGTATATATATTATATTGAGTGTGATGTGTTGGTTTACTTGAGTTTTACCGTGATTCTTTACTATGGTCAATGTTACAGAGGCCTTGTAATAAATGTGTTTATATTTTTAATATAACACCTGCTTGGAGTAATTTGTAAGTGTCCTTGTTGTGTGTGCTCATTGCGGGCTTTCAGTCACCCTCACCCCTCTTGAGACTTAGGGCCTCATTACACGGAAGGCGGTAAACCAAGGTGCTAATAGCACCTTGGTTGCCGCCGGTACCATACCGGTACCACCATGGGGAAAAGGGGAATTACCACCCCATTCCAAGGTTGGCGGGGCGGTAATTCCCCCTTTCTCCATGGCCCTTCCCCATTCCCATTTTTGCCCCATAGGGCTCAATGGGAATGGGGAAGGTGGTAATTACGGTACCGCAAATTGCAGTACCGTAATTACCTACAAGGTCCCTTTGGTCTACACCAGCCGTTAAGGTCGGGTCCCGCAAAGGGACCTCGTAGTAAGGCGGTAAGGGTAAACGGTCACTGGTACCCTTACCGGTGACCATTAACCCTTACCGCCTTCCGTGTAATGAGGCCCTTAGTCTTGACTGCCGCCATCTCTACCCTGATTGGTCTGGCTTGTCCAGAGGTTACCCTGTTCCAAGAAACTAGGCTGGCCTTCTGAACCTCTGCCCCTCCCGGACAGCGTTCAGAAATCCGTCTTAACAAATTGGTGGCAGCGGTGGAATAGGACTGAGGGTACCCAGTGTTGCGCACGAGTGTAATCATTTCGAGTTTTTCTTACCAGGACACATAGTGAATTGTCGTAGTATAACTCTTTAAAGGCCATAGTCCTATCAAACAGTATGGAAACAAGTACCTTGTTAACTTTAAATGCTTCTAAATCCGAAACACTGAAAAAGATGTGTGCTGAGAGAGGGGTCTCCTCTCAAGGCACTAAAATGGAAATGATCCAAAGAATCATGGCGTGGCAAGAAGCGCAGCTTAATGCTATCACTTCTGAGGACAGTGCGGAAGGAGGTGGGGTTGCTCTCACTGGCAGAACTGACGGTTCTGCCGCCGCACTGGTCTCCAGCGACCATGAAGACAGGGAGGATGACATGTCTAATGTTTCCTCTGCCAGTGTCGATGGGGAGGCCATGCTTGAATTCAAGAAGCAAGAACTACTGTTTAGGCAGAAGGAGCTTGATGTCAATATGGCCAAACTAAAAATCGAACAGGCAGAAAAACAGAAAGACAGGGATCACCAGTTGGAACTGGCCAAGCTTCAGGTTGCAAATGGATCCAAGGGTCCTGAACATGGGTCTGGGGCCTCCTCTCATCCAAGGTTTCCAAAAGATCTGCTCAGTGTGTATGAGGAAAAGAATGACATTATGGAGTGGCTGAATACATTTGAGTATGCATGTGAAGTTCAACAAGTTGACAATGCTGATAAGATTGCCTGGTTACTCAGCAGACTGACCCATTCTGGCTGTAGTGCCATTATGGAAATGTCAAAGGCTGAGCGAGCTGATTTCGCAATGTTAAAGCAAACTCTCATTTTAAAGTTTGGGAAGACTCCGGCCCAATATTTGAAACGATTCCGAGAGTAGAAGAAAAAAGAAGGTGGTACTTGGGTATCTTATGTAACCGAATCCTTAAAAAACTTGACTGGCTGGGTCGAAGGTTATAAGGTTTCTATCTTTGAAGGTACGATATGTCTTGTCATGCTGGAACATATTTTTGCATCTACTTCCCCTGAGCTTAAGCAGCATTTGGCAGATTCGAAGGAGATAGATCCTAAGAAGCTAGCTATTGCAGCAGATTTATGGGTGTCACATCGAGTGTCCCATAAGGACAAGACTCATCCTGGTAAGCAGGAGGAAGGGAAAAAGTGCAAAGATAAGGAGGGTGGGGAATCTGCTAAATCTTCTTCCCATAAGGGCCACAAAAAGAAAAACAAGGGTAAGACACAAGAGAACTCACAGGGTAGTGGAGGTCAGCCTCCAAAACCGAACTCTGGTTATAATAAGGCTCCCTATGTAAGCAGGCCCAATGGCTCTTGTTTTGCTTGTGGAGCAACTGACCACATGAAGAGGGATCCCCGGTGTAAGGTTAAACCTTTGGGGGTGCACTCTGCTAATCTGGCCTTCTCCTCCTACGAGGAAGAAGAGATTACAGGAGCATCCTTCTCCTCAGACTCATTTCCCAGCGGAATAGAGGCTGAGGTAGTTTTAGTGTCCCTGGGTTCCTGGGAGCCTAAAGTTGCAGAGGCTTATGCTAGGATTCCAGATAACACCAAGCACTACTTTAAAGACAGTGTGCTGATCAAGGGAGTTGATACTCCAGCTCTTAGGGATAGTGGGTGCAGTCGAACTGTAGTAGATTCTACCTTGGTAGACTCAGAGGAAGTTGCCAGAGCTACTCTGATGCCCACTAAGTTGGCTGACCGCCCACCTCGCATGTTTCCAGTAATACCTGTAAATCTTACTATCAATGGTACAGCAGTCAGGATTCCAGTGAGCATTCAGAGGAACGTCCCAGGAAAGGTCTTGTTGGGCAACGATCTCAGAGCTTTAGGGCTCGTAGGAGACACTGCTGACAGACCCTGCACAAGGTCTCAGACAAGGGCAGCATTGGCCAAGACCAATGCGCTGCCCCAGCCAAAAGGGGAAACCCAAGGCTAAAGGAGTAAGAAAACCAAAACAAGGGAAATAAAATATTCCACCGAACTCACCTACCACTGCGGTGGAGGAAGTTGGTCACTCGCCCGGACCTGATGAGGAGGTGGCGATGCCTGAAGTACTTGACCCTAATGACCATCCTGAACTAAACGACTTGCTAGTAGAAGGTGGTCCTGACCGGGAAGAATTCAGTAAAGGCCAACGTGATTGCCCATCTCTAGGAGGCCTAAGGATACAGGCCTGCTCCCAGCTTGAGGGTGAACCTCCTGGGAAGCATCATATTTATTGGGAAGGTAGACTCCTGTATAGTGAGCCCACAGAGTCTACAGAAGAAGACCATAGGAGGTTGGTGGTTCCCCTTGCTGTAAGACCCATCCTCCTGCAGCTGGCGCATGAAGTGCCCCTTGCTGGTCACCTTGGTATTAAGAGGACCAAGCAAAGGTTATCCATGCACTTCTACTGGCCCAAGATGGGGGTGCAAGTAGAAAGTCACTGCAGGAGTTGTGCCTCCTGCCAGTTATCTGGTAAGAGTGGCTCAACAATCCAAGGTCCATTGGCACCACTCCCTGTTGTGGGTATACCATTCGAAAGGGTAGGGATTGACATAGTTGGTCCCCTTGACCCGCAAACATCCTCAGGCAATGGGTTTATCCTAGTACTAGTCGACTATGCTACCAGATATCCTGAGGCCAGCCCATTGAAAACTGTAACTGCCAAGTAAGTTGCAAAAGCGTTACTTGGCATCTTTACTAGGGTTGGCTTCCCTAAAGAAGTTGTGTCTGACAAAGGCAGCAACTTTATGTCAAAGTATATGCAGGCTATGTGGAAAGAATGTGGGGTCACATACAAGTTCTCTTCTGCATATCACCCCCAGACCAATGGCCTGGTGGAACGGTTCAACAGAACGTTAAAGAGCATGATTGGGGCTCTGGAAGAATCTCAGAGAAGAAAATCGGATCTTCTTTTACCATGCTTACTGTTTGCCTACCGAGAGGTACCACAGGAGGGTGTTGGCTTCAGCCCCTTCGAACTTCTGTTTGGTCATCCTGTACGAGACCCTTAGCCATAGTCAAGGAGGGATGGGAGATGCCCACTCCCCCTATTACTACCAACGTAGTAGATTATGTGCTAGGGCTCAGAAAACGGATGGTACTTCTGATGGGTCTGGCTAGTGATAAGTTGAAGGCAGGACAAGCGCTGGTGAAACATTGGTATGACCAAAAGCTTCCCTCATCAACTTTACACCTGGTCAGCAAGTCCTGATCATGAATCCCATAAGGCCTAGAGCTTTACAGGATAAGTGGTCCGGCCCTTACACTGTGGTGGAGCCCCTGGGTGAGGTTAACTATTTAGTGGACCTTGGAATGCCCGGACAGGCTCCAAAAGTGTTCCATGTGAATAGGCTGAAGGCTTTCATCCCAAGAGTTAAAATATCAGCGCTGTTATTGGCTTCAGATATGGAGTAAGAGGAGTCTGAACCTCTCCCTGACCTGTTCCAAAGCGGTCCTTCAGATAGCTCCTTTGAGGGTGTACGAGTGGCCCCTCACCTGACTTCTGATCAGCAAGCAGAGGTGAAAAGTTTGCTTAGGCAGTTTTCCCCCATTTTCACAGTCGCCTGGTTTGACACCTTGGTGCAAATATAACATAGACACAGGAGACAGTGTACCTACCAAAGGTAGGGGATACAGGATGTCAGACAAAGTACGGTCTTACATCAAGACCGAGGTCAACAAAATGTCAGACCTTGGGGTGATTGAACCGTCTAGTAGTCCTTGGTCCAGCCCTGTGGTTTTGGTTCCAAAAGCAGGCACTTCTGAATTGAGGTTCTGCGTGGATTACAGGGCTCTGAATGCTGTCACCAAGACAGATGCACACCCCTTGCCTCGAACAGATGAGTTGGTAGACACCTTGGGTGCCTCCAAGTACCTCAGCACGTTTGACCTCACTGCGGGCTATTGGCAAATAGCCTTAGCAGAACATTCCAAGGAGAAGACAGCGTTTTCCACTCCAGAAGGTCTTTACCAGTTCAGGGTAATGCTGTTCGGTTTGAAGAATGCACCTGCCACGTTCCAGCAGCTTGTGAATCATGTGTTGAATGGGTTGGATGAATTCTGCCTTGCATATCTGGATGATATAGCAGTTTTCAGCGCCACCTGGGAAGACCATGTGAAACACCTCGGGATTGTGTTACAGGCTCTTCAGAAAGCCCACTTGACCATAAAGGCCAGCAAATGCCAGATTGGACAAGGATCCGTGGTTTACCTTGGACATGAAGTAGGTGGAGGGAGGATACAGCCTCTACCCAGTAAAGTACAAGCAGTACAAGACTGGCCTAACCCCCACTACACAGGCCCAAGTGAGAGCCTTCTTAGGACTCACGGGGTATTATCGCAATTTCATGGCAGACTGTGGTACCATAGCTGCCCCTCTGACTGCCCTCACCACTCGGAAGAAACCCAAGAAGGTAAATTGGACCGACGAGTGTGAGAAGGCCTTCAACGGCTTAAAAGACTCCTTGTGCCAGGCCCCTGTCCTCAGGGCCCCTGATTATCAAAGACCTTATATTGTGCAGACAGACGCCTCTGACACTGGGATAGGAGCTGTACTATCGCAAGTAGATGAGAAGGGTAAGGAACACCCTATTGGTTTCATTAGTCGCCAGCTTAAGGACAGAGAGCTCAGATAGTCCACAGTGGAGAAAGAATGTTTCTCTGTTGTGTGGGCCCTACGGAAGCTGAGGCCCTACCTCTATGGGACCCACTTCACTGTGCAAACTGACCATAAGCCCTGATGAACATGAAGGGAGAGAATCCAAAGTTGCTTAGGTGGTCCATAAGTCTCCAAGGCTTTGACTTCACTATTGAGCATAGGCCAGGTGTCCAACATAGCAATGCTGATGGGTTGTCCATAATGTTTAACCGACCTGAACAAGAGACTCATCCAGGGGTGGATTAGTTCCCCCTGTCCATAGTCTGGGAGGGGCGAGTGTTAGGAAAGATTACATAATTATAGGTAATTGTCCTTCCATGTGGCAACCCCTAAACTTTTTACTGTTGTTTTACACCCTGATCTAGACTTTGCCAGAGAAGCGCAGCCTTCTGCTGCACTCCCCTGGGCTTTTCGCTCACTTCTGCCGGGAAACGTCGTTTTCCGTAGTTCTTTTTCTCATGTTGCAGCTTTCGCGCAACATGACACAAGAGGGCACTGTAAGCTAAGTTACTGCTCTCTTGGATCTCTAGTCACTCTACAGGCCCTAGAAACTCTCAATGGATTGCTAACGAACGGTGCAAGTGTATCACAGATGGGATTGGCGGCAGCAATCGTTTCTTTGTGTTTTGAGCTCCTTTTGGCTGTTTAAGCACGTTTCTCGCGCTTGGCCCAAAACGGTGGCCTGGCTTCCAAAATGGCCAGACCACAAGGTTCTTTGTCCTGCCCGCTGACCGTCTTGCCCCCTTCACCTTCCCCAGGTCGAGCCAACCCCGGGCCTTCCTTATTTGGGCATGTACTTTCCCGTGAAACACAGATGCTTTCGCGGGCTTCTACAGGCTGGTGTGAGCCTCCAGGGTGTGGGCTGGGATGTCTGTTCCCAATACACATCCTGGGTGCCAGAGAGTCTAGTGTGTCTTGAATGCCTGGGACTACTGTGGTCCGTGATAGGTCCACGTCTGGTGTGTGTGTTTTAAGAGCAGATCTCCTATAGGTTCCTCTTCATTTTGGCGCGAAGGAAACTCTGGATAAGAGGAGGCTGAAACCCCACTACCAGGTCGATCTCCTGAGCTCTCACGAACAAAGGATAAGGAGCCAAGTATTCTGCAACTAAGAGGCTGAACAGAGGAATCGCTGGTGACCCGCTGAAGGACTGCTCCTCTGCACTGCTGTCGTCCTGTGAGACCACTCTGCCTCTGATCGAATGAGAAGGCCTGCACTGGCGCTTCAACCCTTTGGAATAGTGGGAACAACTATTCTCTGCATCTTCATCATCTCCTGCACGTAAGCCTTCGGAAGCGTCCCTGGGCCATCCAGTGGACTGACCAGCCTACACAGGAGTCTTGCTCTGTCACCGCCGTCAGGCTGCTGCTGTATTCCGAGTCCCGGCCACTCTCACATGATTCGTACACTTGGCATTCCCAGGTCTGAAGTGAGAAGTGTACATTGGGCTGAAATACACACAGCCGCCGCGTTGCCCTGCTGTGGTAACAATCTGTGCGGGTTCGCTGCGTTTGGGACATCCTCAACTCTAGCTTCTGCTGCCACGGAATCTACACGACGCCGAGACATCCCCTGCTCGTATCTGAACCTGCCAGCACTGAAACTGACGCGGAGAAGCCTGGGTCTGCCTGCATCGGGGACCGGTGAGTAGCAACGCTAGGAACCGGTCGCCCTCCTGCAGTAGCCTGTAGCTTTTCCTTGTTGTGTTAAACAGCACACCTTTTTCGCACTCGCACCCTGCTTCTGCCCGCAAGTGGAGGCTGCGCTTGAGTAGTGGAGATCTGTTCGCCCTCGTTTGTTCACCTCTCTGAACTGCCTGATTTCCCTGAAGAGACTCTCCTTGGCTCGTTGGCACCCGTGTGTGCAGGTACTTTTGATCACAAGGCTCCACTCTTTGTAGGGCTCGGACTTCCTTCTAGTTAGGTGGCCTCTGATGGCGAACTGGGTCTAATGATTATTTGCACTGCCTGTTTTCCTCCCCATCTAGGTGGTCTACGTATTTCGTGCTTCTAACTCTTTAGATCCTTTGGTCTTGTATATATATTGTATTGAGTGTGATATTTTGGTTTACTTGAGTTTTACCGTGATTCTTTACTATGGTCAATGTGAAGAGGGAAAATCGAGATCAAACTCCTGCCCCCTCACCCCAGGCAGATGAAGAGACAGAGCAGCAGGAAAAGTAAGGCGCGCACTCATCATTTGCACCAGAATCCAGCGCACCCATGGGTGACAAATATGCTGAAAGACACTCATTTCACCAACATTGCAACTTCCATGCTACATTAGAATCAATGCAGCAATAACATAATCTACAAAACACAAGAATCCCTGTTTAAAGGCTTGCAAATGCCTATATGAATTAACCTGATCTAATTGCACAGTGTAAAGCCATGTTTCAGGAAAATTACAGCCAAGTGCATTTTGTCTCACTGAACACCAGCCACAGCAATGCTCCTCGCAAACCCATGAGCAGCCAAGGTCGCGCAGTCAGATAAGATTCCTTCCCTTGAACGACAGTAAACCCTGGCAGACAAACATTTTTAATTCTCCACAAATGCGAGTAAGCCACTGCAGAGCACCCAGAGCCCAGTGTGTTTTTCTTTTTTCTTTCTTTCTGGGAACAAAAGACATTTTTCGCAAGACTCGCACACCATTTGAAACATAATTGTAACAAGAATGGCTCAGCCCTAGCCAATGAACACTGGGAGCTCAGGGCCAAAAAGCATGTTTCAGCTAAAAAGTGATGGGAACAGATTCATACTGCAACAATTTTAGAGTTAGGTAATGGGGGATGGCGCAGCTAAACTAACCCACTGACACAAAAGCTTAATGTCCAATTATCAGGCTCCCTATAATGGCTACATAGGTAACCTATTACTTAGCAGCCAATAGCAGGATGAGATAGGTTTCTGGGAGCTGGTCCAATTCTGTGAGGTCAGCCTTCGGTGTTACAAAGCTGGCTTGCAAGCCAGCCCCGGGGAGACGGAGCCGGGACTTTCACTGTGCGCGAAGCTCTCTGTGTGTTTTTTTCTTTCCTTGCTGCCCAGAAATAAACGCAATTTGGAACATGTGGCTGCCTGCTGGGGTCTCTGTTGCATTTCTGTGGACCAAATGGGAGGTGTTGGGGTCTCCCATAGCTGCTGGCCCCCACAGCCCTGGTGGGGGTCCAGCTTCTCCCCAACAAGTTGGTGCCCTCTGTGAGGCTCATTGCTCATTGTAAGAGATGAGTGAATGGGCAGCCTGCACAAGCCTGCATTGAACTGCACTCCCTGCCGCCGACTCAAGGAAGCTGTGGGATCCTCGCCTGTAGCTGAAGACCACTGGAAAACGCGTAACCGGCTAAAGGCATCGGGGCCATTTGGAAATACCCCGCATGAGGGCAGGTGGGAGCCCTGCAGAAGAAGGGGTCCGGTGTAGCGCCTTGATGGGGGGTCCGGTAGCAAAGCAAGTGCCAGTGCAGCATAGGAAGTGTAAGTACAAGTTAAAGCAACCAGCAACATGGGCTTTGAGGGGAGGGTGTGTGGGGTAACAATGCGCAAATGTTTCAAGTATTATGATGTATTGTTGATCAGTATGTTGCAGATATTTTAAGTTGTTTTGTTTGGGTATGAACTGGGGGGAGGTATTGTAAATTGGGTGGTGGGTCATTGCATACTTGCCAACCCTACCGATTTAGGCGGTAGGATACCGCTTTTTAAGCAATCCTACCGCCTACCGATTTTTTGACACCAAATACCGATTTTGTTTTGTAAAAAAAAAAAAGAAAAAAAAAAGAAAAAAAAAAGTACTTTTTTTTAACATTTTTTTTTTTGCCCACGCCAGCTCGGGGGAGTCTTTCAAGGGCTTGCCTAGCAGTGGAAGGCATGGCATGCAGGCTTTTAATGTCAAAGGCACACACGGCGGTGGGCTAAAAGTGCCCCTGCGCCGCGGGTGCCTTTTGACAAAAGGCGCCATTAGCCCCCCACCACGCCAGCTCGGGGGAGTCTATCAAGGGCTTCCCCGAGCTGGCGTAGCGGTAGAAGGCCCAGCATGCAGGCCTGTGATGTAAAAGGCACCCACGGCGGTGGGCTAAGGGCGCCCCCCCGCCGCGGGTGCCTTTCACAAAAGGCGCCATTAGCCCCCCACCACGTCAACTCGGGCGAGTCTTTCAAGGGCTCCCCCGAGCTGGCGTGATGGCAAAAGGCATGGCAGGTGCCTCATTGTCATTGAATGCACCCGCGGCGGCGGGCTCATTCAATGACAATAGGCTGCTGACGCGCCCTATTCCTATCATTACCTCCTCGCCTGACTATTTTTGAAACTTTAAGGTTCCTACAGATTTTTGGTCACAGAATGTTGGCATGTATGTGATTGTACATTTTCGCAAAAATTTAGTGTATTGGTGGTGATCGGCACGTGAATTGTAGTTGGGACTGGAGCGGTTGCAGTGGTCCCTTCTTGTCTTTATGAGGCTATTGGGTGGGGTAGTGACTCCCCACGTATAGGACGGAGTGCCGCGCTGGTTGGCCTGGATGGCGATTACATGTACGGGGCGTGGATTTTCTATTAATTGATGTTATAGATCAATGAGTAGATGAGGCTCCCTGCTGATTGAGCGTTGTAGTTCAGTGAGTGGATGATGTTTTCCTGCAGGAGATAGCTAGATTGTTCCCGAGTGCGGAAGATAATTGGCTGGTTAAGCTCCCCTGGTGAGGGGCGTATCACACACGAGGCGACGCAGCGTGCGCAGTCAGATTATAAGAGTTTATTGTGGTTTACCTTGCTCCAGTAGAAGCGGGAAGACAGCTGTGGGGATTGTGGGGTTTTATTTTGGGATATTTGTGGGGTTGGAAGAAATTAGTTATTGTTCTGTGTGTACACATCTGTCTGTTCATTTGTACTGTGTTTTTAGTTTGGTGACGTCACCTTTAGATTGATGCATAGGATACTGATTCTTGATGGTGAGGAGATGGTGGTGTGGTTTTGGAAAAGAAGAAGAGGTGACACAGAGGCGGTGTGTGGAAGACACATGCGCAATATTGTGGGGTTGTGCCGGAGAAGGCAATGGTTTGGTGAAGATGGGCTGCACGTGGAGTGCACTGGCTAAGGTGCGAAGCCAAGAAGGCTCACAGAAATTGAAAACATTTTCAATTATCTTCTAACTTTTGCTCCCTGAACAGCGGACTATCGAAATTTTCAACTTGAGGTGAGGTAAAAGGTATCACACAATAGAGAAATGACTCCCCTTCACCTATTGTGTAGCACACAGCTTCCATGCAAAAATAAGTTAGTAAAACATAGTGTGCAAATATTCAAGAGTAAAGAAGGCAAATAAATAAGACCATGGCTGCCATAGGCGGCTTCTCCAGAAGCGTGCAGCAATCGCTTATGACACACATGCATAGCACTTACACAGGAAAGACGCTGGGAAAAAGCACCTGGCTACAGTTGAACTGTGTGCACGAAGGAAAGGGAAGTGACGAGGCGTCAGCAGATGCTGAACCAGCACGAGCAGAGGGAAGAGGGGACTCACCCTTCGGCACCTCCGGGAGTGTAATATTTGATGACACAGATGGTAAGCAAGGAATGAATTGCATGAGAGAACTGAAAACAGCCGAAGGACATTTAAACACCACACACACACAATCACAATACACTAAAGAGAACAACCAAGAAGGTGCAGAACAACCCACTAGCAGCACAGGAACGAGTAAGGGAGGGCTGCAGTGCATGAAAGCAGATTTGAAGGCACAGGTACAGAGGAATTCAATTTAAAGGGAAGATAACGGGGGAGGTGCAAGGAGTAACAATAGCAATAGAGAGTGGGGAGAAGGAGCACAAAAAGCTTGACTGGGCAGTGCAAATGGAGGGAGAAGAGCGAAGGGAGAGGGACCAGGAAATGAAAGTGTAGTGTGAGGAGAGAGGGGAAGAGAGCGGGGGAATGGAAAGGGAATGGAGGAGGAAGGATGAGAGGGAGCTTATGGGAAAAGAGCGTGGAGAAGGGACAGATGGCAAGGGGATGGGTACAAAAGCAGGAGGATGAACGGGCAATAAAAGTGGCCAGTGAGTGGGTTGCACTGGAATGGGAAAGGAAGAGATGGGAGGAGGAGAGAAGGACTGAATAAGACATCACAGCCAAACATGATAGAGGATCAGTAGGGGGTGGTGCAGCATGCATGGGGTTATGGAAGGGAGGCAGGAAGTATAGCGCGCTAGAAATTGACTATGTGTATTGTAGATTGTGGCAAGAGAAGACAGTTAAACAAAACGGCAGAGGGAGAGAAAGGAAGATGAGGCCAAGTCGGCAGAAAATAAATTATTAAAGCATGTAATGGAAAGGCCAGTTAAAACCAGCCCCAACTCACACACACAAGCATCACAATAGCAGTATCAACAACCACCACAATATGCACCGCCCATGTGGGGAGGATACATGGGGCAGGACGGGATCATTTCTGCAGACCCCACAAGCACCAACGCAGGTACTGTCACCACTACATGTACAGACACAACAAATGACAGCACCACTACCCCAGGACGTACAGGCATCACAACCCAGGGGCGCTGCACAGCAGTAAGCACCCATACAGAACACTGACACAATAGCAACAGTACCGGTTACATGACTGGGAGGGGTCTTCCTGATGGGGAACAAACCTTTCAAAGGACATAGATTGACATTATACCCTTAATAGGACAGCCCGAGACAAACGTGATTTGTCTCACTCTGCCACACACGCTCATGCTCCACCTCCCCGACAAAGCGGGCGAGACGCACTCCGACACACACACTCACGCACACTCAAACCTGGAGATGACAATTGCATAGGGGTGGTGATAGGTAACAAAAAACGTTCTTTTCTGGGTGACAGTGGGGTGACTAGGCCATGCATTAGGAAAGGGACATTTGTGACATCATGAGCAGAGTGGATATGACCACATTATTAACAGACAAAGCCATTATTTGTTAAACACCAGGCATACACATGTCGAAAGTAAGGAAGATTGTTTAGGCATAGTGGGGGGCACAGTACAGAGGGGGGTGCATAAAGACAGCGCATCACAAGAAAGTACATTTAGCTACATTCTGAACACACATCTTTCAGTGAGGAGACTGGGCCCATACATACACAAATAACACAGAGCAATTGAATGTGAAACACAAGGTAGAGAAAGGTGCACTTATGGGGGGAGGCATGCATCTTATTGACAGTTCACTACGGGGGGAGAGAAGTGTGGGTAAAGGGTGGATGATCCATGTTCACAACAGACACCATTTGGCGACAAAATAACACAGTGCAAATGGTAATGCCACTAACGCTTTTGAAAACAGCACTGGCACAAATGCATTAGCCAACACACATAGCGAAAGAGGTCATTGCTGCACGAATTGGAGACTAATGTTGGTACTAAAATGTGGGAGTAGATCACGGGGGGAGAAATATATTGTTTAACTGCAACAGTAATGAAAGTAGTGAAGTAATAAAATACTAGACTTAGATGAGTAATTAACAGAGTAGGTATGGTTTCACAAATGGGCATGGGGTGGGATACAGAGCATGGGAGTACATTGTGATGGTTAGGATTGATAGAGAACAAAAACAAAAAGAAAAAGAGATAAAAAGAGGGGGGGTGGGTAGCGAATAATTGGTAGCAAATTTCATTAGTACCAGCTTAAAGTGCCTGCAGTTCACTGCGGGGCACATGCTGAGAAGTTGTGAGAGGAGCCATAGAAAGAAGATTTAAAAACCCTGCGATTATCTCATCTAAGGAACATGATCCTCTTAATTTAGACACACAGCCACCCTATATGACAGATTTACCACCCTGATGTTTCCGTTTAGCTTGTCAGTGCCTAATGCCCCCGGGACAAAGGCGCTCAATATAAATAGCTTAAAGTAAAGTACAATAAATACAAGACTCAAAGGCCCATTTGTACACTAGCACCTAAATTATGGATATATGATCCAAGTGTGTCATGAGCATATTCACCTAAATTAAGTGCAGATGATCCAGATGTGTTAAGGATACAGCTACAGGATAGTGGTTGTCTACCCATTTTCCAGGTAAATTTCGAACTATGTAACAATTTACGGTCAGACTGCCATTGAACACCCACCAGGTGGTGACAGGATGGTGCATAAATGTACCATTGGCTCCTCCCACTAGGACACTGAATAGTGCAAGAGTAGTGCAGAGAGGTTAGGTCAAGAAATTGAAGAATATGTAGATTCTCAGGTCTCAAGCGCTTCTTTTTCATTTCTCGCCAGATACAAAGGACCCAGGGCAGGCCTGAAGACAACGGACAACCAACACCCAATGGCTAGGGACTAGAGTGGGACATTTTGCCCTCCTGATAGACTTTGTTAGATGTGTAAGGCATCAAGCCCTACAAAGCGGTGGCCATCCTGGCAACGAGGGAGCAACGATCAACAGGGCCAACGTAGCAGCAACGGTAACCAACGACAGCAGCAACACCCAGTCAGCAAGCCCCTTAAAGACAAAACTGAACAATTACCCATTGCCCACCCCGTGGTCACAAGATCACAGACTAAAACAAACACTGCCCCAACAAGCCCTGCCCCACCAAGCCCTGCACTACCTGAATAAAGAACGTTGTAAAAATATGTGAAAAATTACACCACACTGTGTAGACAGGTGCGTGTGCTCTTTTCTTTTTGTCTCGCACATGCAGATTGTTGCGTATATATGCTGTTCGAATTGTGTAGGAAATTTCTTTAATGTTATCTCCCATTAGTCACCCTGAGGCCTACTCATTTGCCCATTCTGAAGTTTTTTCCACTCAATTTGCCCACTGTGTCAGAAAACTCAGACCCCTTAGGGCATGATTGCCTGAAGTATATTTCCTTGCTTCCATTGAATACAAAGCGCAAACTTTTCCCCACCTTGAATACAGTGCATATACTGTCCGACCAACATTGAGAAACCCTCAACAAGAAGTGTCCGGGGGGAGGTTTCATTTTTGCCCTTAGTGATTGTTTAGTTCGCGGAGCTTGAGGTTACTAACAAGTACTAACGTATTAACGCCTTTCTTGCGATTTTCAGGCGGGCAACTTTATCATCTCATCAGCTGCAAGGACCCAGCAGCATAAGTGGTTATGGGCAAGCAAATACAGTCTTTTATTCTTATGATGGGACTATTAATGATGAACTAAATAATGGGGGGTGGTCATTTGAAAATGATATGTAATAGTGAGCATTACCGCTGTATCCCCTACTAACATTCCCTAACCTAAGCAGGAAGACTTACGGCGTCAGTGGGAGAGGAAAAGCTGCTGTAAAAATAAGGAGAGGTGAGGGCACACACAAAGGGAGTAAAACATACACATAACACACATAACAGAAGTAACCAACAACGTGCACACATGTACTAAATTGGTAGGGACACCACTGGGAGAGCTGTCCTGACTACTATTTAATAACACATGCCTTGAGAGAATTGATTACAACAGAAACTACTACAGCAGAGCACGACGCCCAAGTATTTCAAAGTGTTCCAAACGTGAAGAGGATTGCAAGGGAAGACAGCAACATTGAGATTGATGAAAGAAAAAAAAAAGGGGGCAATCCCCTATGGAAGATGATTACATAAAGACACTACCCATGACGAACAACTATTGGCAGCGTATTGAAGAACAAGTGTATGTAGCAAGTGGCCAGAGAGAGAAGAGAAAAAAATAAAACGGGCAAATGCACCAGTGAGCATGAGAGCAGGAACATCAGTGCTTATGGACTACTATTGAGCATATGCCTCTAAAGCTCAAGAGAAAATACCACCGAATTGGGGAGGTGACTGTTCGTTGGTGCGCATCAGCATGCCCTTATTGGTGATGCCCAAGGAAGATGTGAAGAATGACACATTCCCCAAGTTGGAAAACAACGGAAGAGGAGAAACAGACAGAGGAGTGAAAAGTGGGGGGAATTACTTCTCGAGCGAGACAGAAGGAACATTGGATGAAGCGATTGAAGGTGATAAGGGAAGCACTATTACCGAGCACAGCATCATTATGCAAGATCAAGATACATTGCAAGATGCGACAGAACAGCAGAAGAAGAGATCGGAATGCAAATAAGAGACATGGTGAAAGGAAGAGCCGGACTAAGGGAGAAGATCGCGGTGTGCGACTTGGTTCCAGCAGTAATAAAGGTGGACACTCCCTGTGATCCGAGGAAGTACGAAGGGAAGGGAGCGTGGTGGAACGCAGAGGAGAACACTGCTACATGTACTGTTCATCAACAACAATGTGAACAATTATGGACGCTTCAAAGATTTGCAGACCGGAAGGAGGTGAATGTTGCTTGGTGGTGTGGTCGACAAGTCGACCAGACGGGGGACTGAAGAGGGAAAATCGAGATCAAACTCCTGCCCCCTCACCCCAGGCAGATGAAGAGACAGAGCAGCAGGAAAAGTAAGGCGCGCACTCATCATTTGCACCAGAATCCAGCGCACCCATGGGTGACAAATATGCTGAAAGACACTCATTTCACCAACATTGCAACTTCCATGCTACATCAGAATCAATGCAGCAATAACATAATCTACAAAACATAAGAATCCCTGTTTAAAGACTTGCAAATGCATATATGAATTAACCTGATCTAATTGCACAGTGTAAAGCCATGTTTCAGGAAAATTACAGCCAAGTGCATTTTGTCTCACTGAACACCAGCCACAGCAATGCTCCTCGCAAACCCAGGAGCAGCCAAGGTCGCGCAGTCAGATAAGATTCCTTCCCTTGAACGACAGTAAACCCTGGCAGACAAACATTTTTTAATTCTCCACAAATGCGAGTAAGCCACGGCAGAGCACCCAGAGCCCAGTGTGTTTTTTTTTTTTCTTTCTTTCTGGGCACAAAAGACATTTTTTGCAAAACTCGCACACCATTTGAAACATAATTGTAACAAGAATGGCTCAGCCCTAGCCAATGAACACTGGGAGCTCAGGGCCGAAAAGCTTGTTTCAGCTAAAAAGTGATGGGAACAGATTCATACTGCAACAATTTTAGAGTTAGGTAATGGGGGATGGCGCAGCTAAACCAACCCACTGACGCAAAAGCTTAATGTCCAATTATCAGGCTCCCTATAATGGCTACATAGGTAACCTATTACTTAGCAGCCAATAGCAGGATGAGATAGGTTTCTGGGAGCTGGTCCAATTCTGTGAGGTCAGCCTTCGGTGTTACAAAGCTGGCTTGCAAGCCAGCCCCGGGGAGACGGAGCCGGGACTTTCACTGTGCGCGAAGCTCTCTGTGTGTTTTTTTTTTCTTTCCTTGCTGCCCAGAAATAAACGCAGTTTGGAACATGTGGCTGCCTGCTGGTGTCTCTGTTGCATTTCTGTGGGCCAAATGGGAGGTGTTGGGGTCTCCCATAGCTGCTGGCCCCACAGCCCTGGTGGGGGTCCAGCTTCTCCCCAACAAATGTTACAGAGGCCTTGTAATAAATGTGTCTATATTTTTAATATAACACCTGCTTGGAGTAATTTGTAAGTGTCCTTGTTGTGTGTGCTCATTGCGGGCTTTCAGTCACCCTCACCCCTCTTGAGACTTAGTCTTGACCGCCGCCATCGCTACCCTGATTGGTCTGACTTGTCCAGAGGTTACCCTGTTCCAAGAAACTAGGCTGGACTTCTGAACCTCTGCCCCTCCCGGACAGAGTTTAGAAATCCGTCTTAACATCTTCTTACAGGATTCCGGTAATTGAAGTCGATATGCCACAGGGTTAATGATTTCCTTGAACGAAAAAAGCCTGTAAAATCGATTTATTGGGTCGCAGGTGTCGAGGCAAGAGTCTAGAGGAAACCCAGACCTTGTCGCCAATGGCATACATGGGACCGGGTCTCCTCCTGGTATCAGCGTGTCTTTTAACATCCATCCTGGCTTTTTCCAAATGACTCTTAACGTCCTTATGTACAGTGACTAGATGTTCAATCCAGGAATCAACCGAAGGAACCGGGGTGGAGTGAGGTAGGAGAGTTGGCAGGACAGATGGATGGAACCCTTGACTACAAAAGTAAGGGCTTGTCTTGATAGCAGAGTGGTCAGAATTGTATGCAAACTCAGCGACTGGGATTAGAACTGACCAATCATCTTGGAACTTGGCAGCAAAGCATCGTAAATATTGTTCTAGGGTCTGATTTACTCGTTCGGTTATCCCGTTGGACTGAGGATGATATCCTTAAGATAAGGCACATTGAATACCTAACATTTGGCACAGGTACTTCCAGAATCGGGAAATGTATTGAGGCCCACGGTCTGAAATGATCTTGGAAGGGAGACCATGCAGCCTAAAGATGTGGTTCAAAAATATCCCTGCCATTTGTTGTGCTGAAGGTAGCTTGTACAAGGCAGTCAGTCTTTCACTCATCGCCTTCCTTTATGCGGATCAGATGGTAAGCGCCCATAAGTCGAGTTCGGTAAAGATTGCAGCACCACGTACTGCTTCCAATATGTCTGAAATGAGTGGTAAAGGATAGCGGTCCTTGAGGGTGCATTGGTTAAGGTAGTCCAGGCATGGTCGGAGTTCCTTGGTGTCCTTTTTGGGCACAAAGAACAAAGAGGCCCCAGCAGGAGACTTAGAAGGACAAATGGTTCCATTGGCGAGATTGGTGTCCAGGTATTCACGTAGTGCTCTTTTCTCAGGCTCTGAAAGTATAAACATCCTTCCAAATGGTATAACTGCAGAGACTTCAGTATCAATAGCACAGTCTTCTGGTCGGTGGGGAGGTAGTGACTGAACAATGGCTGTCGAGAATACATCTGAAAATTGTTGATATATCTCAGGTACTTGGGTAACGTTGGAAACACAAATAGGGGTTCGTTCTGGGATCCGGGATTCCATGGATATAGTTTGCATCAAATTCCGGGATAGACAATGAGACAGACAAAATTCGGAACCTAGAAACAAGGATCCGGCGGCCCAGTTGATGTATGGGTTGGGTTTTTGAAGCCAGGGCATGCCCAGAACCATTGGGTAATGAGCTGCCCTTATTATATCAAAACGTAGCATCTCCTGGTGAGAGCAATAGTTCTGTGGTTTTCTGGGTTATGGGTCCAGAAGACAGTGGTTTCCCATCTATCCCTTCAACTGCTTGGATTGTTTCTTTGGATTCTCGAGTAATATTGTGCTTTAAGGCCCATTCGTGGTCCAAGAATATTCCCATAGCACCACAATCCACTAGGGCCAGGATGGAATGAGTCTCCTTATTGGTGGAAGACAAGGATGCCTGTAGTACCACCAAGGTGTTTTGATGAAGACAGTTCAACGAAGGAGAAGAAGCAGAGCAAGTACCTTTCTCCCGAAGCTGGGCTCCGTTCAAGATCAGGAGCTGGCGTTTCCCGAACGCCGAGGCAGGGCTATTGGACAGTTTCTTACGAGATGTTTATCAGAAGCCCAATACATACAGAGTCCAGTGTTGATCCTGCACAAGGAGCCAAGTTGCATAGGTTCAGGATCAAGGGAGTGAGGAGTGGTTGTTTCTTTAGGGCTAGGATAATCCACAGGAACCTTTGGTGGGACTGTTCGTGTCTTTCTTTTCTCTGCCTTTCTCTCTTGAATACGGAAGTCGATTTGTAGAGACAAATCTATCAAAGCCTGGAAGGAACCTGGATGAGCCACTCTAGCCAATTCATCCTTGATTTCTTCATTTAATCCTCGATGAAACAAGGTAACGCATTGTCACACCGCGCGCTCGCGGGCGCCACTTACTTGTCCTGGGGTCCCTGGTCCACGGCCGCAGCGGTCTCCTCCTTCATGGAGACTTTACCCGCGGTGGCGTCTCTCCTCACGCCGACCCGCGGTTCGGATGGGCGCCGTGGACGCCGCCATCTTGCGAGGATCTGCGCATGCGCGGATCGTCAGTGTTTAGACGTCCCGCGCATGCGCAGTGTCGGAACATGCGTTCCAAGCCTCGCTTTGACCCTGAGCCATAAAAGGGCACCGCATACACAGGGACGACGCGTCTCAACGCGGTTGTTACTGTGTATGCGCTGCTGGAGTCCTGGTTCTTGTTGTCCAGTTCCTCAGTTTCCTGCTCTATCCTTTTCTGCCCAATCCTGCCTCATTTCCTTATTCCGGTCTAGCTTCCTGGTCCTCCTACTCTTTCTGCTCCTTCATTCCAATACCTTGTCCTTCCCTGGTTTTTGGTAGAGTAGGTTATCTCTGGGTCCCTAGTAGTAGTGGGGATATTCCTGTCAGTTCTGCCCTCTTCAGGTTACCTCCCTTTGCCTGTCTTGTGTCCTGCCGGTACCTGTGCCTTGCTGCCTGCTGGGAGTTCCTGAGTTCTATCCTGTTATCTTCGGTGATTTCATCAAGCCTTCTCAGCCAGTGGAAACACTGTCCCGACGTCACGCAAATTCTGAGAAGTGCCACCCGTGGCGTTGGGAGTTGGTTCAGTGCCGTCCTGTGTTAACTCACCAGGAGGGGATTGGACTAATTTCTCGCGTTACCCATTCATCGGCCATCATACATCGACATACTGGCAACCTCAACTCCACGGTCTACAGGAAGCAGAGGTAACTCACGATCTCGTGAAGATTCGTTTAACACGCATGCCTCCTGGGTCCAATCTGCATCCTTAGCCAGTTGCTTAAAGCGCGTTACATAAGACAACATGTCTTGGTTTCCTTGTTGGAACTCCAGCAGCTTCTCCTGAGCACTATACACTTGTTCAGGGTGGTCAAACATGGTTTTGAAGGCCTCCACAAATCCGTCATAGTTGTCCAGGAGCGGGTCACCCATATTCACCAAGGGAGTTGCCCAGGCTAAAGCATTTCCAGAAAGATGTGAGATTATAAATCCCACTTTGGCCCTGGGTGTGGAAAAATAGTAGGGTTGAAATGTGAAATGCACCAGACAAGAATCGAGGAAGGAACGTAGTGCCTTAGAGGAACCGTCGCATTTGTCCACTATGCCCCCTACGAAGGCACTTTCCTGGATTGCTGAGTCTCTGGATAACACGAGTTGTTTTAGTGCTGCATTTTTTCGGCTTTGAGGTTTGGAACTTCAGTTGTTAAATTTGCATTCCTCTCATGAGGTCCTGGACAGCAGCCTCCATACTGAATTCTATATCAAGTCTTTGGCGTCTCAAACTGTCACACTCTGCCTCTTGTCTCACCTGTTTGTCATTTGAAGTCTTCTTTCTCTGAGGTCTTTCTTTGTTTCTGGACGTTCGGGACTTGTACAGGTACAGACGGGTATCCTTTGCCTCCACTGTGTAGACCGGACACCAGCCTCGGAGAGATGGTAAGCATTCAATATTCCAGGAAGATCAGGTGAGTAATGGTCTAAAGTCCGGGATGGGTCTAGGAACCAGGGAGGAGTTGAGGTACTCGCACAGTGCAGAAGGCAGAATGCGGGCATGGAAGGAACAGGATCGAAGGCCTGGGAAGGAAGAGGAACGAGCGGACCCTCAGGAGGGAGCGCGAGGAGCAGCACAATTAGAAACCAGGAAGGATATTTGGGAACCGTTAACTAGAAGGGGGGTAGCACGGGAGCAGAGGAAAGTTAGATACGCACTTGTCAGATACTCGGAAAGGTAGCGCTGAGGCGCGCAGAGCCGCGGGAGCATGCCTGTTTTCTAGGAAGTGGCAGTTCTTGCGGAAACACTAGGCAGCGGCTTTTCAATGTTCTCGGCCATGTTCGTAGAATAGCAGGTATACCGTTGCAGTGCTTGATGGACCATGAAGTCCAGAAAGGGCGGAAATGGTGAATCGTGACAGCATCCCCACGAGCTAGAGCTTCATGCTCAATCTGGGAATACCTCTGCTTGGTTGGAGAGTGCCCAGCTGGCATAGGCCACAGTGCATGGTGAGCCGTCCTTATTAGTCTGGGTGAGGATGGCCCCATGTCCAAACGGGCTCACATCAGCAATGACTTCTGTGTCTTTTTGGGGATCGAAGAAAAAGAGGATACTTTCTTCTGACAGTGCCTTCTTGATGTTCTCAAATTGGCACAGGACACTTAGGGGGTGCACAGACACGAGGAGCTGCTGCCCCTTTTTGGGCACTGGGATTGCCCGCACTAGTGTAACAGGTACTGCCCTTGCGTGGGTTTGCGCCCACGTGTGGTGTACCTGGTGAGAGGTGGCGCACGAGAACTCTCTAGAGAGAGCTGCGTCAACTCCTGGGTGTGTGTCCCCCTTCTTTTCCGTGGGGTGGGTGGTTGTGTGACAACTTGGCCGTACAAAAATTCTGGCAACTGTCAGTAATAACTGGTGTGTTGCTTGGTGTGGCACAGTACTTCTTATTGGCATGTACAGAGCACGTGGAAGTCCTGTCGCGGGCTGAGGGACAGTACGCTGTGTGGAACGGTAGCCCAGACGCTTCTAATCTGCAGGTGCGCGTCCTGAGCTTCCCTCGTCGCCAGGGTTATGCATAGCTCTCAACCTTTTTTGTCAGCAAGGCGGGTGAAAACACCCGATTTTCTTTTTGGCGGGTGAGAGGCCCATAGAAGTGAATGGGCGTATGAGGGACTTGGCAGGTGATTCCACTGCTTTCAAGGCGGGTGACACCCGCCAAAAGCGGGTGAGTTGAGAGCTATGGGTTATGGGGCCGTAAGCCTGGGCGGCAGGGTGTCCAGTCAACTCGTCGAAAAAAAACTGGTCGACTGCAATTTGGTCGACGCAATTTGGTCGAAAACCATTTCGTCGAAATTTTTTTTTTATTTATATATTTATTTTTTGGGTTTTCATTTAGTTAAAAAAGGGGTTTTTAGAGAAAAAAAGGGGGTTGGGGGGGACCCCCCCCAAAAAAAAAAAAAAAAAAGGGTTAAAATAGAAAAAAAAAATTTTCGACGAAATGGTTTTCGACCAATTTGCTTCGACCATTTGTCTGGTCGGCCAATTTTTTTCGACGAATTGACTGGCAACCCCTGGGCAGCCGTGGCGCAGGGCCACCGAAGGCGCGGCGCAGCGCCGCGCATAAAGTATGATATACGCAGTTCTGTTACTTCACGAGACCCACTTCGGTCGACCGGAAAAGGCGCAAAGCCGTCCTCTTTCTTTACTTATCGGTGTGATGACGTCACACGCAGTTCACGTGATAACACAGGGTCTAGCTCAAGGTGTTGTATGCTCTAGGACGTTGGCTTTTGAAGAGCCAGACATTCATGTTATTTAAAACTTTTCTGTGTTGATGAAAATGTGTATTTCTGGTTCACTCTTGGGACATAAGCCGAAACTATTGCATTGGAGCACAGATACGGAGGATTGACATATGAGGAGGGACACAGAGTCTGCAGGTGCTGCTTGGTTATATGTCGCCCCATTGCCTGCCCAAGCTAATCCCTAGGGCTATTCCCACCCATGACATGCCCACCCAACACACCTTCTGGTGGGAGGTCTTTGAGCTCGCTTTCAAGCTTTACCACCAGGCTTTGCTTAAGTGCCTGCCACTGTTTGTTAAAGCAGTCTTCTGAGAGTAAATAGCTTATTGGAGTTCCGGCCGGAGAATACATGCTGCAGGTCTCAGTGGACCCTCTGCATGGATTAGTAGGTTAACACGCCATAAAAGTAGTGAAACGGGGGTTGGAGGCTATGGGGAGGTGGTGCGGCTCTCAGAGGACTGCGCGGAACCCCTCACTGTGCAGCAACGGCAGCAGTGCCCTTCCGGACGGCGATAAGTGTAGCACTAGCGTTGTGCTTTCCCATAACCAACATGGCCGCTCAATGGCTTCACGTCGTAGACTAGCTCGGCTCTGCGGCCTTTGAGCATGCGCTCTTAAGTACCTCGCCGCCTATATTCACCTCCATTGGCTGCTCGTACCGGAAGTGGTTACCTGGCCTGATAGCTGGAGGGGGAGGAACAAAGCCAGGATTCAAGGAACACAGAGGATAAATCAAAACACCGGGTTGCTGGGAAGCTGTGTGCTTGCGACTGCCTGCAGTCGCCCTAACCCACCCCAGAACTGCCTGCAGTCACCCACCCCAGCACTGCCTGCAGTCACCCACCCCAGAACTGCCTGCAGTCGCCCTAACCCTCCCCAGAACTGCCTGCAGTCACCCACCCCAGAACTGCCTGCAGTCGCCCTAACCCACCCCAGAACTGCCTGCAGTCGCCCACCCCAGAACTGCCTGCAGTCGCCCACCCCAGAACTGCCTGCAGTCACCCTAACCCAGCACTGCGTGCAGTCGCCCTAACCCACCCCAGAACTGCCTGCAGTCGCCCTAACCCACCCCAGAACTGCCTGCAGTCACCCTAACCCACCCCAGAACTGCCTGCAGTCACCCTAACCCACCCCAGAACTGCCTGCAGTCGCCCTAACCCACCCCAGAACTGCCTGCAGTCGCCCTAACCCACCCCAGAACTGCCTGCAGTCGCCCTAACCCACCCCAGAACTGCCTGCAGTCGCCCTAACCCTCCCCAGAACTGCCTGCAGTCACCCACCCCAGAACTGCCTGCAGTCGCCCTAACCCACCCCAGAACTGCCTGCAGTCGCCCACCCCAGAACTGCCTGCAGTCGCCCACCCCAGAACTGCCTGCAGTCACCCTAACCCAGCACTGCGTGCAGTCGCCCTAACCCACCCCAGAACTGCCTGCAGTCGCCCTAACCCACCCCAGAACTGCCTGCAGTCGCCCTAACCCACCCCAGAACTGCCTGCAGTCGCCCTAACCCACCCCAGAACTGCCTGCAGTCGCCCTAACCCACCCCAGAACTGCCTGCAGTCGCCCTAACCCACCCCAGAACTGCCTGCAGTCGCCCTAACCCACCCCAGAACTGCCTGCAGTCGCCCTAACCCACCCCAGAACTGCCTGCAGTCGCCCTAACCCACCCCAGCACTGCCTGCAGTCGCCCTAACCCACCCCAGAACTGCCTGCAGTCGCCCTAACCCACCCCAGAACTGCCTGCAGGTGAGCCTAGCACTGCCTGCAATCACTCGCCCCAGAACTGCCTGCAGTCGCCCTAACCCACCCCAGAACTGCTTGCAGTCACCCTAACCCACCCCAGAACTGCTTGCAGTCACCCTAACCCACCCCAGAACTGCCTGCAGTCGCCCTAACCCTACCCAGAACTGCCTGCAGTCACCCACCCCAGAACTGCCTGCAGTCACCCTAACCCAGCACTGCGTGCAGTCGCCCTAACCCACCCCAGCACTGCGTGCAGTCGCCCTAACCCACCCCAGAACTGCCTGCAGTCACCCACCCCAGAACTGCCTGCAGTCACCCTAACCCAGCACTGCCTGCAGTCACCCTAACCCACCCCATAACTGCCTGCAGTCACCCTAACCCACCCCAGAACTGCCTGCAGTCGCCCACACCCACCCCAGAACTGCCTGCAGTCGCCCACACCCACCCCAGAACTGCCTGCAGTCGCCCTAACCCACCCCAGAACTGCCTGCAGTCGCCCTAACCCACCCCAGAACTGCCTGCAGTCGCCCTAACCCACCCCAGAACTGCCTGCAGTCGCCCTAACCCACCCCAGAACTGCCTGCAGTCGCCCTAACCCACCCCAGAACTGCCTGCAGTCGCCCTAACCCACCCCAGAACTGCCTGCAGTCGCCCTAACCCACCCCAGAACTGCCTGCAGTCGCCTTAACCCACCCCAGAACTGCCTGCAGTCGCCTTAACCCACCCCAGCACTGCCTGCAGTCGCCTTAACCCACCCCAGAACTGCCTGCAGGTGAGCCTAGCACTGCCTGCAATCACCCACCCCAGAACTGCCTGCAGTCGCCCTAACCCACCCCAGAACTGCTTGCAGTCACCCTAACCCACCCCAGAACTGCCTGCAGTCGCCCTAACCCACCCCAGAACTGCCTGCAGTCACCCACCCCAGAACTGCCTGCAGTCACCCACCCCAGAACTGCCTGCAGTCGCCCTAACCCACCCCAGAACTGCCTGCAGTCGCCCTAACCCACCCCAGAACTGCCTGCAGTCACCCTAACCCACCCCAGAACTGCCTGCAGTCACCCTAACCCACCCCAGCACTGCCTGCAGTCGCCATAACCCACCCCAGAACTGCCTGCAGTCACCCACCCCAGCACTACCTGCAGGTGTGAGCCTCAGTAATAACCCACCCCTAGCACTGCATATTCATTAGTTCCTGTGTGTTCAGCAACCCTAGCTCTCAACCCAGCAGGCTGTGTCTGTAACACACCCCTGAGCTGTGATCCTGTGACCATGCCACTGCACTGAGGGACACCTGGGTTGGATCTTTGACAATCCCAGCCTCCAGGTGTCTGCGGTCAGCCCAGAGTTACCTACCAGTCATCCGGCCTAGCATTGTGCTACAGCTGTTTCTGTCTCAGATGTAACCGTTCCACCTGCCTGACCCAGCCCCAAGGTGCATGCCTTTAACACGTCCGCACTGCATCTGCATGACAACTGGCACCCTGCACTGAAAGACAGCAATGCGCTTGTAACTAGCCCGCCCACTTTATCCGAAAAAACAGCTCGCCTGTCTGTGGATGCTGGCCTCTGAAAATTACATTGGAAACAAGAGAACAGCAAAGAATCCAGGTAAGAGACCCTCTGTCCCTGGGTTTATGCTTCTGGTGAAACAGGGTGGCAGTTTGTGTAATATCAGTCTCTTTGCAAGATGCATAGGTGTGAATCTGGGAGAGACGTTGCATTTCTGTGATTTACTGTATGGATACACAACTCTCAGTAGCATACTGATCTTGGGGCCTGAGCGTAGAGGACATATTGGCTCTGCACAGGATTCAAACTGAAGGGGAAACGGGATATTCTGTGCTAGTCTCTGGGATTTTTAAGCCCTTCCAAGTGCCATTGGGATGGTCCTTTGCACCCCCAGGGCAGAACATCCTGCTTTTTTTTTACACTTTGTAATCATCAATGCCCTGCCAATGGGAAGAACATTAATTAATGGCTGCAGTGGTTACTGTGATCAGTGTAAGGGTGGCTTTCTCAAAAGCCACAGCTCTGGTTAGTGTTATTTGATATTTCTATAGAGCCTTCTGCCATAGTTATTGCTTTGAAGCGCTGTTGGGTGGAAGGCCCTTCAGAAGACCACAGTGTGTGCAAGCATGGAAATGAGAAGAGCATTACATTGCATGTGAATAGTAAATAGAATCGGGTGACTATTGAACTACTAGCAAAGATGACTAGAGTACAACATTATACAAATCATGCCGAGCGGCATTGTGGTGCTCTGGCACAGAGATGGCTGCTATGGCAGTGACTTTGTGACAGCTGGACCGAATTGCTCATGGGACTCCTCAGCTGTATTCTATGCATAACAGTGCAGGAGGAGTCTATCAACCCCTAAGGCAACTGTCTACAGTTGAGGGCTCTGCAATACTTTACATGCAGAAGACATGCACACTAAATAACATGCAGTAAAGGCAAAACAACCTGCACGCCCTGCACTGCCACCAGCGGTCTGGCATGCTGGTCCCATTTCACTAGCTCACACTGTACCTCCCGATCCCTCACTCTCTCTCTTACATAGACACATTGAATCCCATTTAATGCTAATTGATTTATGTGCCAATGTTGTGCTCATTAAGCACGACAAGAAGCCATTCCTTTCTCAAACAGTAAAAGCAATCAGGTGGGCCTATGACAAAGGCTCTTCTGGGGTGTTTGAGTCTTGAGCTCAGGAAGACCTATAGGATGGTTTATAGGGATTTCAATTTGTCCAATATCAAGAGTGAAATAATCTCCATTCCTGGCCTGCAGTCTAGCATTGAAATATAACGCGCACAGGATCGCAAAATGACAGGCTTTACAGGACGTTTCTTTCAGAGCTAGGTTCCTGCACGTTTTCACGCAGCACAGCAACAGAGAGTGGAGTAATGATGTTAGGTGAGATAAGTGGGCAGTAGGTTGCATTACTAGATTTAGAATTATTATCGTATTTATTGAGGGCAAACCTAGCTCCGAGAAGCAACGGAGCGCTTTACAGAGGTATACAACAGTAGAGTTGAGCTCATATTACTTTGCATGTAGATTATAATTGTAGGCAGAAGTAAAATACATTTGCCAATCAATAGGGCTCATGCTATGGAACCAGGTACACATGTCTCATGTCTGTATATCTACAAAGACTTGTATGTGTACATTAGAACTCTGGAAGGCTATGCAGTGATAACACGAGTGCCATTTAGTCGGGTATTAGTAACATTAGCCATTTACAATACAGTGAAGCTATTGGCACTCACTGTGACGGTATCAAGTAATAATATCTCCACCAATAATATCCCCATATATATGGTCGTGGGGCAAGCCCATAGGCAATATTATTAATGGAGATAATTTATGGGGTTATTAGGACTGGGGGCTGCAGGGGTGTCCCCCGTTCCATGGCTTAATATGGGTGCAAAAATATGGCAATATTTTTATAAATGGCGATATTTTTGCAGGGATATTTGATATTATTTTTGTTTTATATTTTATTTGTAACGCGCTCGTACACGAGTGTTTCAGAGCGCGACAAGGCAGGGAGGGGAAACAGGGGAGAACAGAACAGCGATCTTACTAGGCCCAGTGACATTGAGAACGTGCAAGTGCATGGGAAAGGGGGAAAAAGTGCACGGAAGGGGGAGAGTGGAAAGTGCAGAGCAGAGGGGAGACGGATAAATAATAAAAACAAATATAATGGAGAAATAAATAGGGGTAGTGCAGCCAACACTTGGCAAGTGCTGTGCTTACGCCAGCAGAACTGGTTAAGTCTGATAAGTGCATGAAAGAAGAAAAAGGGGGATTTGGGGACTATATGGGTACAGATATAGTCCCCAGTGCAAATGGTGGCCAGGAGGCAGTGCAGAAAGGGTGGCAAGGTGAGCAGGTACCTGGGCCCAGGGGACAGAGGGTGGCCAGGTGCACAGTGCCAGGATTGAGCAGATCAGCAAGGGAGAGGAGGAGCAAAGGCAGAAGCAAAGAGGAAAGTCTTGAGGTGCTTCCGTAACCGGAGTTGGTTCTCTTCAAGTTTTAGAGTGGCCGGGAGGTTGTTCCAGAGGGAGGCCCCCGCGGAAAACAGAGATCTTCCCCCAGCTCGTTCCTTTGCAAAACGACCGACTGCTCCTCTACCGCTAACTCCCTCAGGATCAGAGAGCTCGAGAGGGGAGGTATTTGCGGAGGTATAGCTGAAGGTATTTTGGACCCAAACTACGCATAGGGTTGTGAACAATGCATAGGGTTTTAAATGTAATCCTTGCATCCACTGGGAGCCAATGGAGAGATTTCAGAGCTGGAGAGATACGATCCCAGGGCTTGAGGCCGAGGACAAGTCTTGCAGTCCTGTTCTGGATTAGTTGCAGAGGGCGGAGAGTAGAGGCAGGAAGATTTAGAAAGGCTGTTACAATAGTCTAGCTTGGAGAGAACCAGAGCTTGGGAGACAGTGAGCTTCTCGGGGAAGGAGAGGAAAGGAAGAGTACCTCTGAGGAGGTGCAGAAGGAAGTTTGACTTTTTAGAGACCTCAGAGATGTGGGTGGAGAAGGATAGTGTGGAGTCAAAGATGACCCCGAGGTTCTTAGCCTCACAGGTGGGGATAGGAGGAGGGCCAAGCGAGGCTGGCCAGAGAGAGATCGGAAAGGATGGGGAAGGTGTTTCCCGATGAGGGGGATCTCTGTCTTGCTGGCATTCAGACAAAGGTCATTGGCGGCACACCAAACTTCAGTGGCAGTTAGGCAGTCGGAGATGAGAGACGGAGAGGAGGTGGCCGAGGGCAGCCTGTAAATGAGTTGGGTGTCGTCAGCGTAGCACTGGAAATTTGACCATAGTGTGGCAATGCAGTGGGCGAGAGTTGCCAGGTATTGGTTGAAAAGCCAGGGCGAGAGATTAGACCACTGGGGAACACCACAGGTAGAGAGGAAGACTGAGTATAGGAAGGACCCAAGTTGGACCTGGGAGGGTCGATCGGAGAGGAAAGAGGTCAGCCAGGTCAGAGCCTGATCAGTGATACCCAGGTTCTCACGGAGACGGTTGAGCAGGATGGTATGGTTGACTGTGTCAAAGGCAGAAGAGAGATCGAGTAGGATGAGAACAGAGGGAATAGAGTCCAGGTTGGAGAGCAGATCTTCACGGATGTTCAGGAGAGCAGTTTCCGTGCTCTGAAACTAGACTGGTGGTCATGGAGACAACCAACAGAGTCAGTATGAAGATTAAGCTGCGAGATGGCCAGCTTCTCAAGGAGTTTGCCAAGGAAGGGAGTAATGGAGATTGGGCGATAGTTAGATGGACAGGAAGGATCAGCAGTGGGTTTCTTGAGGAGAGGATGCACAAGGGAGTGTTTCAGAGGGGAGGGGAAAGATCCTGAGGAAAAGGAATGGTTACAGAAATTGGCAAGGGCTGGGGCGAGGGTGTCAATGTGGTCCTTGATGGTTTGAGGAGCAGGAATGTACCTGTTTTGACGATGGAACACATGGATTCACTGTGACGCAGTGAAGTTAACTCTTTGCACCAGGTAGACTTTTTACAGCACGGCGCCCTACACCGGTAATCCTTTACCCTTTGACTCTGATGGCTAGGTCTATTGGGAGTTGTGGTGCAAACCATCTGGAGAGCGAATTGTTGCCCGAGTTGTAGACTCGGCATAGGAACAGACGCTGTTGCTCCAAATTTGATTCTTCATTACCTTCGTAGGCCTGACCTCCTACTTTTTGCATAGACTGAAGCAGTGTCGGGGACCAGTCAAAGTGTGTGTGTGTGTGTGTGTGTATATATATATATATATATATATATATATATAATTTCTGAGAATGTGTGTGGTAGGGATATAACGGTATACCGTGAACCACTTAATTGAACAATAATAAGCGTCACATTGTTTATACCGTTCATACCGTTAAGTGTGATTTTCAATCTGATTTGAAAAGGCTGCAGTAAGAAAGTGCTCCGCAGTCTTGGTCTTGCACTGTAGGATGTGCCGTCTGCCAAGTAGTTTCAGTTAGAGCAGTTTTTAATGCCATTCCATAAACCACACGTGCCTGACACAAAATCAATATGTTAGCAATAGGAAGAATAGATACAGTGCCAAGAAGGAAAAGGGTTTACTTTGGGGTGGCGGCTTTTGGGTTTATATATTTATAATGGATAATGTTCTCTAAACATATGGCAATGGGGGATTTCCCTGGTTCGATCATTGAATTTACATATAATAAGTCACACTGCGAAATTCACTCATCTGTCGTTATTCCCTGCTGCCGTACCAAAACTAAAGGCTGTAACGTGTTGTGTGCACGTGTGAGTGCGCGTGTGTGTGTGTACAAGCTTATACTACCATCATCCTCCATTGATCTGTGGCATGCAGGTTATCAAGATGGCAACATGTTCATTTTCACCAGTAGCCAGTGGGGGAGCAAAACGCCTAAATGACCACAAGAAAAGCTATTCAGTTTGCTTTGCCAGTTGCAGCAGCCCCCCCTCTCCACACGTGTGTTTGTGTTTGGTGGAAAGTATGTTGAAATGCGCAATACTGGCCCTGGGTGCCTGGTTTTGTTTGTGATGATAAATCTGTCAATTTATGACCTTTTTAGAAAATATTTGTTAAGATTAGTTAACTCCACCTGCTATACCGCGATAACCATGATATACCGTCATTTGGCAAGAAGGTTATTGTACCGTCAGAAAACTAATACCATGACACCCCTAGTGTGTGGCGGGGTAGGCGCAATTTGAACAAGTTGTGGGCACAGTGAGACACATGGCAAAACTGGGGTTGCAGGGCCATGCATTGAGACAAAAAATTAGTCATGAGCACCCCCCCCCCCCCTATGAGAACGAACACAGCAAAAATGGCCTGTTCTATAGGAAGGTACCCACTCTAGAGACCGCACTCACATTTTAGCTCATTGTACCTTTCACAGATGGGAAATAGCCATTTGCATATCAGTCTTTGTCCCACCCACATGGGCAGTCCATCACCAAAATGCTATGGCAGTACCCTTCTGAACAAGAGTACCATCAGCAACCCCATACACGTGTTTCAGGCTTGTTGGGCATCATCAGTGAAGTGGAGCTGTGCCTATCTGAGCACAGTGAGCAAGAAGGCCACGTCTGGATGACCCTAGGACACTTAGGGTGACTAAACCTAAGGCCCTTGGAAAAAATCAATACATTAGTCCTGGGCGCCCCTCTATGAGAACGATCACAGCAAAAATAGCCTGTTCTATGGTATGGTACCCACTCTAGAGTCACTTTTCTTAGAGAGGCACAGCTCCATCTCACTGATGAGGTCCGTCTAGGTCGAAACACGTGTCTGGGGTTGCTGTTGGTACTCTGGTTCAGAGAAGAATTGCCTAGCATTTCAGTGCTGGACTGCCTCTGGACAGTTCAAAGACTGATATGCAGAGATATTTCTCCTCTGTGAAAGGTACAGTGTGCTAAAGACTTGGTAGAGTCTCTCCCAGATCCATCCACCCAAGAACGGGTGAACGGGCTGTGTTCGTGCTGGTAGAGAAACTCTCAGACCCCCCCCCCCTTTTTTTTGCATGCATTGAGACATTCTGCATGATTTGCTTTGGGCACTAGCAGCATAAAGTGGGGGCATCACAAGGATATGTTGAGGAGACAACCGCATGATTTCATTTGTATTTTTATTTGTATAGCGCATATCTTAACAGAATGTTACAACAATGACATATAAACATAGTAATCATAACAATTGTGACAGAGTTCCAGTTGACGTTACATTTGTCAAGGCATCGGCAAAAGCAGTAATGTGCAGGAGCAATGCAGTACAGGCTCACAGCAGGCACGCACACGCTCAAGAGGATAGTTGTTAGTGTGAGGTAGCTAACCAAAGCTTGGCTTTGTGTTTGAATAGGTTGAATGAAGGTAGATTTCTGATGGTGAGTGGTAGGGTGTTCCAAAGCTTGGCTGCTAGGATTGGGAAACTAGCGCCGCCAGCTGTTTGGAGCTTGTATCTGGGGATCACAAGACCTTGAATTTGTGCGGATCTGAGTACTCGCGATGGTATGTGCTAAGTGAAACGAGAGGCTAGATATTTAGGGGCCTAATTGTTTACACATTTGTAAGTGAGGGCCAATGCTTTCAGAGAAATCCTTTGGGTGACTGAGAGCCAGTTGAGGTTCTTCCTAGTTTCTGAGATGTGGGCAGATCTAGGGATGTTTAGTGCAGCTCTAATGGCATTATTTTGGGAAGTCTGAAGTTTGTTGAGGTTGCCCTGGTTAGTGCCTTGATACATTGCATTGCAGTAGTCCAATTTGGACATAACCAGGGTCCTGGCCAAAGTGATGCAGTTCTGGGTGGTGAGGAATGGGCGACAAGCTGTGATCAACTTGCAAGTGTAGGCCGATGCGGCAACCACTGCATTAGTTTGTCGAGTGAGGGTGAGTGAGGAGTCGCGGTAAATTCCTAAGGTTTTGGTATCTTTGGAGACTTTAATGGGATTACCGTCAATATTGAAGGAGCTGAACGATGGGCACAGTTTGCTTAGTCTCTGTTGCGTACCCAAGATGAGAAGCTCTGTCTTGTCATCGTTGAGGCAAAGCTCATGCTGAGCCGTCCAAGCTTGGATGACAAGGTAGATGTCGTTCAGGGCTTTGGAGTCAGCAATGTAGTCACCAGTGATGGGAATGAGTATCTGGGTGTCATCAGCATAATTAGTGTAGGTGACACCCAGATAATCAAGCACATCAAACAGTGGTTTGGTGAATACATTGTAGAGAGTAGGGGAAACACAGGACCCTTGAGGGACTCCGCAGGGGACAGGTGTAGGATCAGCAGATGAGGTAGGTGAGAATACTCTCGTGTGCCTGTTGTCAAGGAATGACCTAATCCAGTTAGTGGCATTATCTGAGAAGTGGGCAGTGGATTTCAGGTGCTGACATAGAATTTGGTGATTGACCAAATCAAAGGCCGCAGATAAGTCCAGTAGGAGTAAAAGGGCCAGTTTGCTGTTGTCTTTTAGGTCCTCGATTTGAGTTTTGAGGTCCAAGAGAGCTGTTTCTGTCCCGTGCTTGGGTCTGCAGCCATATTGTCTTGTGCCAAGGAGGTTATTTGTTTCCAAGTAGTTTTGTATCTGTAGATGTGCTGCTCTGTGTAGTATTTTTAGGAAGAAAGGTACAGTAGTGATAGGTCTGTAGTTGGTTGGTGTTTCGGGGTCAAAAGTCGTTTTTTTTAGGAGCGGGGTAGCCCATGCGTCCTTTAGGTTGTTGGGTACCATTCCAGTTAGGAATGAAGAGTTAATGAAGGTGGTTATAAAGGGAGCGAGGTCATGTGCCGCTTCCTTAATGATAGGTGCCGGGCAGGAGTCACCTTGGCAGTTAGGTTTTAAGTTCCGGATGATGTTTTCAACCTCTGGGATGGTGAGTGGGGTGAAGCTGAAAGGGGTGTGAGGGAAAGAGGCCGTGTAGTCATAAAGGGTTTGGTTTGGGGGGAGATGTGGTTTGTTTGGCATTAATTTTCGATTGCAGGGTGGTTATTTTGTTGAGGAGTGCGTTTTGGATGTTGTTGCACCACGTACTGTCTTTACAACAGGAATCGGGAGCAGGGGAAGGTGATTCTAGTTCTCTAAGGATTTTAAATAACTCCATAGTGTTGGATTCCGCTTGGGGGAAATAAGCTGGTTATAGGTCTCCTTTTTGGCTTGTAAGATCGCTTCCTTGTAATTGTGGGAAGTGATGATAAGGCGATCTTTGTTAGTCACAGGGATGGCTTCTCCAGAGTGATTCAGCCTTAAGCTTTTCTTTGCGTAGAGCTCTTAACTGTGGGGTGAACCAAGAGTTCATGTGGGCTTGTTGTTTGACTTTCCGTAGTTTGAACGGTGCTATAGTATCAATAGCTTTAAGCAGAGTTTGATTGAAAGTATCTACTAAGACGGTGGGGTCGTTGTGTAGAGATGCGCAGTTGTTCAAGATAGGAAGGATGAGGGGGAGTAGTTTATCCCTGGTGATGTCTTTTTTGTTCCTTGTCGGAATGGCTGGAGCAATGGTAGGCGAGGTGTGGGGGTTGGTGGCTGGTAAGTGGAAGATGATGATGTGGTGGTCAGACCAAGCACAGGCATGGTTAGAGCTGATAATAGTGTTGGAGTTAAGATCAATGATCCAGTCAAGCGTTCTGCCCTTAGTATGGGTAGGTTCGCCAGTACATTGCTGGAAGCCCAGATTAGCTAAGGTGATAGCGACCTCAGTGGCCAAGTGATCCTTAGGGTCAGATAGACCAAGGTTAAGGTCTCCTAGTAGCAGTACCTGAGAGTTAGGCTTCGTATTATCAATCAAGATGGCCGTAATCTCATCAGTGAAGGAGCCTAGCGGTCCTGGAGGTCTATAGATGAGGTGAAGAGTTGCAGTATTAGTTGGAGAGAGGGTGAGTTTCACGGATAGTGATTCTGCAGAGCTGAGCTTGATGTTAGGGATAGTTCTTAATGTAATATTATCGGTTGTATACGAATTGTTTGTATTACAACTGTTCGAATGACAATTGACCTTTTCACAATTGACGAAATTGTGAAGGTCAATTGTAACATATGTGGGGGGAAACCCCCTGCAACCCCAAAACTATATATATATATATATATATATGTGTCAATTGTGACCCTTTAAATTCGGTCAATTGTTCATTCAAACAATTTGGCTAATACCATATTATCTCTATGTATGAACGCGACTCCACCTCTGTTTATAGAGTATCCAGTCAGGATGGCGAGGGCAAGAAGTGGGCCAGAAGCTGCATGTAGCCAAGTTTCAGTAATGGCAATGAAATCAAGGTTTTGGACGGTAATGAGGTCAGAGGTGTCCAGAGCGTGGGCCGTGAGGGATCTGGCGTTAATGAGGGCACCCTTGAGTTCTTTGGTGGAGTTGGAGCTATCGGGTGGTGGTGTCTTCTGTGTAGTGGAGTGAGTGATGGTAGTGTGGATACGCTGAGTGCATGGGGCACGGGGCAGTCTAGATCTAAGTCTGAGATTCCTAACTTGAAGAGTGCATGGTTGATTAGGTGTAGGTTTAGTGGCGAAGTGTTTGAGCCATAAGGCTGTGTCATTGAGGTATGGGTTGCTATGGAGCATGGTGGGATGAAGTATAGTAGAGTAGTGATTGATTCTAACAGCGCTTATAGTAGGGGTGCAAAGGGAGGTCACAGTAAGGAACCCTACGATGATAACGTAGATAAGGTGGCTGACGACTGGCAGTAGCCGCATGTTGTGATCCAAGTGTCCTAACCGACTGTAAGGTGTAGTACGGATGTACTTAGAAGTAAGCAGTGAGGTCTTATGCTGGTTGGGAGTCAGATTAGCCAGGAGTCAGCTGTTCTGGTGTGACACGCTAGGTAGGTACATGTGCAGGGCAATCAGTGACTCAAAGGCAACTACTCAACTATGGCAGAGTGGGTAAGTACATGTGCATGGCAATCAATGACTCAGGCAGTAGTTCAGATAAGGGCGACTGTGTAAGTAGATGACATGAGGTCACCTAGATTAGTGGGAGCAGGAAAGGCACTAATAAAAAATGCATAGCATTGCAATGAGCAGCCAGTGACTGTACTTACGTAGTTTGCGGTCCAGTATTATGTCGATCATCCACGTCTATTGCATAGAAATGTTCCTCTAGTATGAAGGAATGTCAACGTAGCGTTCCTGATAGGTTTCAGGTGGCTGATCAGAGTGCACCAGGTGCGAACATGGGGAAAACAGGGCAGTAGGCCTTATAAAGGCCTTGGAGGAGGCCGCCAGCTATTCCGCCTGCCGGCGGAAGTGTGTATTTAAATAGGGATACACACACGCGTTGCTTAGCAACGAGGCAGATGCCTAGCCTCGTTTTCAGGCCGCATCGCGCCCAACATTTTGGATTTTTGAAATGTCGGCGCGTGCGTGCCCTGTCGCAGATTCTGGCCTGGCGATAGGTTAGGCTGCTCAAAAAAAGGGGGCACAGGTAAAGGCTCAAACAGGGCCCGGGGCCCTTTTCAATAGATTTCCTGGTGATCGATCGTTGCTGCAGACACACTTGTTCTTCCAGGCTCCAGTCGAGGTCCTCAGGCTTCGCTTGGGAGACTGGTCGGCTGAGGGGGCTGTGGGGGCTCCTGCCCTCTCCACAATGGAGGCGATGTGCTTCCACAATGGAGGCACAGTGGAGGCGATTTTTCTGAATGAATGCGAACTAAAAGAATTCTTCTTGAGATAGCAGTAACAATTTGTGTTCCCAACACATCACCCTACAACAGTAGGGCACAGTAGTATGAAAGGCGCTGCACAACTGGGCATATTTTTTATTTGGACAAACATTGTTTGATTTGGGCACTAATCACAAGGAGGGAGTAGCTCTAGGTATATATTGTTGAGATAGACCATATGATTTGCCCCGGGCACCGCTAGCAAGACTCTGGCCAGCATAGGCATATAATCTTAAAACAAGGCTCGGATTTTCTTTGGGCACTAGCAGCATCGACATGTGTTTAATATTGTCAATGATGGCATGTTGCGTAACCAGCTTCATGAAAATGTGTTATACAAGGGATACACTGGTATATACTGGTGAGGAGCATGAACTGGGACAAATGTTGTCATCTCTCATGATCTGCTTTGTGTACAATGAGTATGAATGGGGGTTCCGCTTGTGTTATGGGTTGGGTCCAGGGTCCAATGGCTCAACACAAAAGGGCTAAACTGAAAGTAGCGTAAAATAATAGTGCGCCTAAAAACAAATAACATGAATGATTATTTCCACAGTGGAGACCCCCGGGTCACTCTTTCACTTTTAGTCAAGATCGCACATTGTGCGTTTCATGGGGAAAGCCACTCGCCTTTCCCTACTATAGTCCCCTAAACACTGGTGCATCGATGCCATACAAATGTCCAATACACATGCAATCCCTCATGTCTGTCCTGTTCCTATGCAGGCTGCATTGCATAGCCCAGGGCAAGTACACACACAGGAATCGTTCACAAATGTCGACCTGGGAACTGCGACGACCGAAAATGCCGATTTAATTTGTTTCTTTTTAACCCCTCCCTTACACCATATGTATGTATGTATGTATGTATGTATATATATGTGGGGGGGGGGTTTAGGGTACGATATTAATATGGGGGGGCTTCGGTGGGCCTCCCCCCCGCATATATATAAGTTGGCATTTTCGGCCGTCGCAGTGATCATATAGATCCCACACACGTGTCTACCCCTGGGATTGTCATGCCTGCGGGTCCTTCACCTGCTGGCGGGAACAGTGGACACCGTCAGTGAAGCCAAACTGAGCTCTAGTTAAGAAAGGCAGCAGGGTGATCCGTATTCTATCTATTGAGCGGGGCAACATGGAGCCTTTTGGAATTATGAGGTTCGCGATAATGAAGGACACCATTATAAATGTGTTTGTATATGCGCCTTTATGCTAAATTAGCACTGCGTTTGGAGCCTCTCTCCAATCAGGTGGCCTGCAAAGTGCCCATGAATCCACAGTCCCCGCCATCGTTCCACCATGGCCATCCGCTGACTCTCTCCCTGCTGGCATTGAGCACTGTGTGCCACGTTTCCTCTCTCCTGCTCCGACCACCCCACTCTACACCCATACCCCATTTACCTGCCATCAGACGCCTCAATCCCTGGCCCCACATGCTTCCATCCCTATCTGCTCCCGGACATAGGGGTGACAGCATAGATATGATGTGTTGAGAGGTCTCATGGTCTGCGTTTTGCAACACTAGGATGCAAATGCTTTTACAGTGGCAGTGCTGGCATACATTGCTGCCTGAGACCAGCTCAATGTGATGCTGGAAATGCATCGGAGGGACAGGGCCTCCATATCCTTGTCCTTTACTGCTTTTATCGTGTGTTCTGTTGTGTTTTCCGTGCAGGAGTTCATGTGGGACTCCTGGCGGTGCAGCTCGCTCTTTTGGTTTGGTGAACAGACCCATGGGATACGCTTATGGCACCCATGGGTAGGGGTGCAAACCTGTGGCCCTAGTGTATGTTTTTGGGCACCTGTGTGTGACCCACAGAGCAGGGTACGGGCTGGTGGCAGCTCCGTGCTGAAATGACTGGTGCCCTGAGCGTCCTCCATTGTGTGATGCCCAGGCCCTGTCATTGGAATCGGTAGATTCCTGATGGAGACAAAATGGTCCCCATGGCCTCTCGCCTTCCATCGCCTGTTTCCTTGATCTTCCCGAAGTCCCGGGAAGCCCTGCCTCTGTCCCTTCCCCCTGACTGGCTGTTGGGTGGAATTTCCATATATGGTAGTGTGGGTTCGTGCCGACCAGACTGGCTGGAGCCTTCTCAACGACCGTATGTTGTAGGTACACCTGTGGGTGGGACCTGGGTGAATGGAGTGTGTGACGAATATACATTCTATGTTGTGGCTGTCTAGTATCTGGTGGTTGACACAATGGTTGAGACAGCCCTGCCCGAAACCGGTACGAATGCAGCTTGGAGTGTTGAATGTCTCGGTACTCGTCCCAATACACAACTTGTTGTGAGTGTCTGGAGCGGAGTGAATGGCCTGAATGCACCGTGTGCCTGATTGGCTGCCTGCCTGCATGAATGACCGTAGTCTAGTCGTGATTGGATGCTTGAGTGTGACCCAGCGGAATGAATGGGAGATCAACAGTATATCTGGGGACCTCTCACTGCTAGGAATCGTGTTCAGAAGCTGAAGTCCACTACGACGAGTAACTGGAGTAACTGAAGTTTGACCTTGAAGCCCTGCTGGACGAGAAGAATTGCTGGTGCTCTCCTTCGTAATCTGAAAGCTGTTGTGCCTCAAGGACTGACCCAGAGAGGACCTGGTAAGGCGCCCTCTTCCCGAGCTACGAGGGACCATCGTGCACAGCTGATCTTTGCCTAAGTTCCCTGGTAGACAGACCTTCGACAGGCTGCCGACCCGATACAGGGATTGCTGCGGAACTCCAAGGAGAAGCACCCGGACTGTTGTTCGCCACTGTTGCCGACCGCTGTCGCCGACTGGAGCCGCCGTGCTCCTGTTGCCTAAGAACTTCATTGATCCAAGGACGCTCTCGTCCTCATCATCGCCGCTGTATCCTGCTGGAGAAGGCCTGACCGTCGCCGCGCCGAGGAGCATCCACCGGTGGGTTTCCTGTCACCCAAAGACCACAGAGACGCCGACGACTTGACGCCCTTGCTGGGCCACAGTTCTTCAACTCTTTGCGGTCCAGAACTATTGCAGGACGTTTATACTTCCCTGTCAACGAGCACCACTAGGAATGACGCGGCCACTTCACCGTCGTAGCTCGCCCTGTTCTCCGTCGGACGTTCGACGACCCGTGACTCCTGCCTGAAAGGGAGGACACTCGAGAAGGGCAGTCGATTCCCCGACGCGGAACGCCACAACACCAAGGTTCTTTGGGGTTGCAGAACTATTGGAAAGTCTAGTGTGAACAATATATGGACTGGGCTTATATCTTTCTTCTACAGGTTGCCCAGGTTGGGGGGGGGGGGGATCTCCACACAGAACTGTGTTTAACGGTAGTTACCAGTATTCTGCCTATTGCTCAACCATCTTGCTTTCCTCCCTCTCTCTACTGCTGGTTTCCTCTTTATTTTGATCTGTGTGTCATTCTGACCGTATGCACTTTAATGAGATCTGATAACGTTAGTGGTACCACTTTAGAACTGTACATATTTGCCATTGTTGATTTCTGAGTACAAAGTGCGTTATCGTGATATTGTATATAACCTTGAATATTAATTATATAAAGACTGTGTTTTAACCGATACAGTGTGTGGACATTCCTTTGTGGGTGCTTGGGGACTACACTGTACATAAGAACCAGCTCGCATCACCTCCTGAGAAGCTAGGCCTTGATTGCTCGACCACGTTTACCAATAATAGAGAATCTTAGCAGGGGTCCTCTGTGCCTCTCCTCTACCATATAGAGAGCGGAAGTACAGACCCCACCCCCCCTCCGGTCTTTACACTCAATCCCTGGCCCCACATGCTTCCATCCCTATCTGCTCCCGGACATAGGGGTGACAGCATAGATATGATGTGGTGAGAGGTCTCACGGTCTGCGTTTGGCAACACTAGGATGCACATGCTTTTACAGTGGCAATGCTGGAATACATTGCTGCCTGAGACCAGCCTCAGGACTTTTCATAAGCCCAAGAAGATGGCTGCTTAGGCCTCTTACCTTCTTTGGCCACTCATTGGGAGAACCAGATTTCCCCTGACTTCTCTAAGAATAACCAGGAGTTTTTCCTTTGTTCTCTCCCCCTACCCCCATGCCTGTCATGCTGTATGTATACTCTCCTGGCGAGGCTTGTTTGTGAGTGGTTGTGGACAGAAAGAAGTGCAGGTACTGACACTTGCCTGTGCTGTGTCGCAAGGTGTGCACGGCTTCACATAGACGCATGTGCTGCACAGGCTTCACAGCGCTGTGCAGTTTCCATCGGTGCAGACGCGGGTCATTCCATGGTTTCGCCTCTCCACTTCATCAAGGCTCTCCCACTCTTCATATTCTTCTCTTCTCAGCGCTGTATCTATCACACGTTCTCTTTCCCTCTGGCAGCCCCTCTTTCTCCCTCTGTCTCCACCCATCGCTCTTTCTTCCATGCCATTTTCTCATTGGTTATTTGTCATCTTTCCTTAGAACGCTCTCAGGCACTTGTTCACCAACACAGTCTATTCTCGCCCTCTGTGGGCATCACTCTCTACTTCCTGCCTCTGTTAGATTCCCTTCCACACTCTGTTTTCCACTTTCATCTCTTTCCCCCTAATTTCCCGCTTATTATCTTGCACTCGCTTTCTCCTTTCACTGCCCTGCTCTCTTACACACTATCCTCCTCTCTCATGCTCCATCTCCACTACCCTCTTCCTACCTCCCTCCCGCTCCAACTCTCCTTGCTAGTAGACACATTTCCTCTGCTGCCTGTCTGTAGCCCCCACTTACACACCGTGCACACTGCCACTGCTCTATGTATGCCTCTTCTAGTTGCACCCCCTTCTTTCTTCTCCTGTGTCTTTTAGCACCCCCTCTTTGTTTGTGCGCCCATCTTCTGTCACTTTCTTTTGATCTCGTTGGCTATCTTTGTCAGTTTCTCTCACTCTCTGCGTTGCTCTCTGCCACACTCTCTTTTAAGCACTGACTAATGGTGTGCCCCGCTGTTTGCTCTCTCACTCTTTGGGTTTCTCGTATTCCCCACCCCTCTTGTCTGTAGCTTGGTCACTGGGTCTCCTTTCCAGACCCCCTGTTTGTCTGTCTGTCTGTCTCCCTCTGTTTTCTTTTCATTGAAGCACATTAGACAGCGAGGTGTGTAGGTCGCACACATGCTCCCCTTAAGATTGCCTTCTTCCCAAAGTGCTCCACAAGGCGCCAATGCTTTTATCTTAATTGCTCACTGGTGCTGGTCCACTCCTTCCAAGGCGACGAAAGCCCCGCGTGTGCTGTGTGCTGCAGGCATGCTGGGCCAGGTGAGCACACACAGCACAGGCAAGTAAATGCTCGGCAGAGGAAGACTCCAGTGCAGTGAAAACAATGACATCGAAGGCTGGTGAAGAGGCGTGGCGGGAAGCAGTGCAGCCAAGGATGTGGGAGCAGAGTTCATTTCAAACAGGGGCACGTAGTGGAGTCCTGGGCGCGCAGTGGAGTACTGGTACTTTCTTTGAGCTTAGAGAAGTGAGAGTCAACTAGTACCTGTACATATACAGTGTTTCTGTTTGCGTTTCCATGTGGAGCTCTAGTTTGCATGCATGTGTGTGAAGTATTTATTCCACAGTTAGCTGCACCATAGTGGCAGTACCTGGCTATTCAAGCATTGTAGAATACACATACAATTCATGCAGCACCAGCACCAGGGAGCGATTCTATTTAACCAAGACAAGCATTCCCTGGCTATTCCTATGCAACAGTCTTAGAACTACAGTCCCCAGACGCCTTAGAGATCAGTGCTGCTTCCACTTTCCCAGGACCAGACAGGGAGGAGGCCAAATACCCTCTGGCGTGCTGCTCCAGGTGCTGCTAATGAGACTGCTTCAGCACATGGTGGGTCAGTATTAAGCAGCTGCCTTCAGGAGCACACGCCTCTTGCATTGGGCTCGCTTCCAGCCTTTTGTTGCTTTGATCCTTGGATTTCTGCCATGTCCTGTTGTTTTAAGGACCTACTCCTGAACCCCGTGCTCCCTGCCTTGCAGCCCTGCTACTCTGCCTTCACTCCCTGCACCTCTGTACTTACTACTCCGCTCCCCTGCAGCCCCGCTCCCCTGCTTGCAATCCTCTGTTGCCTGTGTACAGCCCCATGCTCTCTAACACTAATCATCTTGCCCGCGTTACCCGTCTTTAACTTCCTTGAGTCTTCAGTCCTGCCCTTGTTATCCTACTTCAGAGCTACGGTTTCCTTGTTATCAGTCTTCAATCCTACTCTTGTTATTCCAGTCCAGAGTTACAGTTCCTTGTTACCAGTCTGCAGTTTCCAGTCTCCTCACCCCTGCACTTAGATTCTAGTTTTCTTGCTTTTCTTCTTTGTTCCGGTTCTCTGTCCTGAACCTTGCTCACTTTGACTTCCCCTTTCCTCCTGGATATTTCTGTTACTGTTCTTGTCCTCACTTGTGCCTTGTGTAATTCCTTTGATCAGAGTTTGGCTGCTGGGGTTCCAGCAGGCAATCTCTGCCCCTTTCCTTTGTCGCGTTTCAGTATTGTACCTTGTGTCATTGTTAACGGCGTGTGGTTCCTGTTTCAGTTCCTGCTGCACCAATACAGGCTCAGTCTTGTGTGTACTGTTTCCTTGTTCGTGCCTTAGGATCCAGACACCCACTCTTGCGGCTCCTTTCCATGAGCATTCAGAGTGGGGCCCTGTAATATTAACCAGCTCAGAAGGCTGCAGTTTCCCTGGTTCTGTGGGAAACTCTTCCCCCATTCTCCGTACAGCCCAAGAGTGAACCTAATGTGTTTGTGTAACTTGTACTCCCTGCCCTTTTCTGTTAACTGCCTTTGTTGCCTATCCTTTCCTGTCTGCAGGACTCCTTGCAATCCTGCTTATTGTGTACTCTTCTCCCTTCGGCTTTGTGGGCATGTGTCTACCCGCAAACCCCTTTGACTGCATGAACATATTGCTGACATAACAGACTTTCCCAAAACACCACAACAAATTCTTCTTGGAACCGCCAGGTAGTACCGCTGTCATGACTTGTCTGTTGCTCACATGCTATCTATGTTGCCTTTGGGCAATTAATTCTATGGCACTAGTGCTGGATGACCCCACCTCGCAGTTATTGGTGGTGGTTCTGTCCCTTGCGCCTTGCTTGTGGTATCATTCATCTCCTGCTCAGGATGGGCCCCTCACTGGTACCTGGGTATTTCCAGGCTTTCGCCTTCGCCCTGGCTGTATCCTTCTCGGACCGCTGTGAAATGACTTCAGTTTCTGATGACGCGAGTCATTCCTTCACTACCTGTGATCATGGTTCACCTTGTAACGGCAACTAGTAGCCATGGCTTTGTTTCAAAAAGCAGTCTCTGCTTATTTCACTTTTGATTCCTCATCAGGACCCTCTCGACTATGCGATTTGGTCTTTACCAAGCTCCCTCGCCTTGCTTTCTTTTCCCGATAGTCCTCTCCCCCCTCCTCCTTGTTGTTGCTTGAGCAATGACAGTCAGGGCGGGACACTGGGCCTCATTTCGAGTTCGCCCGTAACCCTGCCGGACTCATAACATTTTACCGCCGCCTGACTTCATGGTACTACCGGGACATTACAAGTCCGGCGGCCCGGGAAGTCGGGCACCGGTAAAATGTTAGTCCCCATTCACATAGAGTCCCATAGGAGTCTATGGTAGTGGGGACTCTGAAGCAGCGGCACCGTTGCTAGCAGTGCCGGTGCTTCCGTGAAGAGTCTGCCTACCATGGCCACTGTACCCGCCAGGTTCAGACCTGTCGGGCGCAGCTGCCCCGACAGGCAAACTCGTAGTTTGCTGGTCCGGAGACAAGGGTGCATGTGAGCTTACCGGCACCCTTGTTTCTGGACCGGCAAACTTGTAATTGGGCCCCTTGTCTCATTCCCATGTTTACCAGAACCTCTGCCGGTAACATCCTCTTCAATGAGTAGGCAGCCATATGATATTATCGGAGAAAAGGGTGGGGGGCATATGCAATATCCTCTCCTCTTTCATTGGCTAATTTTCTATGTGAAAAGGTTTGCTTAATGCCCTTTTAAACCTTTCCACATCACCATTCGCTCATGGCCAGTGCGGGGTAACGTGATCGTGTTGTACCTCTAGCCTCTGGAAGAACTCTTGCATGGCCTTCCCTTGGAATAGAGGCCCATTATCAGACTTTGCCATCATCGGAAGGCTTCGAGTTTCCTCTAGTGATAGGATCACTGATTGTGCTGCCAACTCTGGGTACCTCGAGTATTCCTCTAGCGCCACTAGAAAGTGTAGGTCCGATGATAAGCCCCCGTTTGACTCTGATTGGAAACCACACCTTCTCACACAGACAAGCCTTTGTCATTGCAGGTCTCTAATATACCCATGTTGATGCCTCTCACGGTTGAGTTGTGTAGGATCAGTCCTTCTGGGGATACTAACAGTTCGTTTCGTACCTTCCCGAGTCATTGAACAGTTGCTGGATGCTTTGGTGATCTTGGAAGTCCACCCACCTTCCTGGCTTTGGTGTGTCTTTGACCAGCTGTGGATCTTCGTCACCATGAGTGGCTTGGGGACATCTCTTGGATTGTTGTGGAAATGAAGGAAAACAAGTTTTATTACATGCATGTACGGCCGTGAGCGTTAGACAGCGCCTTGAAACTGAACTAACCACTCGCTCACCACACCCAGTAAAGTTACAGCTTATATACACGGAAACTGCAGATTTTACATATCCGATACACAATTGTCCCACGCTTCCCATTGGTCAACCCATATAAAAAGACCCTAGACATTACATATATATCGCTGCTTCATTGGCTTCATTGGCTACTTCCTAATAAAAAACACACCCATTAAAATGGCTTAATTATGTCATCAGCATGAGGTACTTTGCCGTGATCGGTCCAGGCGAATCAGGTCGCTAGTTCATTATTTATTTAATTGTTCGAGGCAACTCAGACCGCGTTTGATGTGCACCTCCCTGAGACATTCCCTTAGAAACATAATAGCTCCTTCATGAGACCAGACACACTTGGCAACCAGAGATGGTCTCTTTGACCTTGCAAATTCGTTTGTTAGCAACTCCTCCTGCGACTCCCATCCTGAAAGATATCGCTGTCCTGGTATGCCTCCCTCCCTATGAGCGTGGGAAACCAGATGGCAAATAAAAAAAAAACACCGCCCTACTCCACTTGGTGGAACTCCTTTTAGCTTATTTATTTGCTAAAAACAGCGCAAGTTCAGATGGGATGGCCACGGCTCCTGGGGGGCAGTATAGTCTCACTTGGTGGCCACGACTCCTGGGGGGCAGTATAGTCTCACTTGGTGGCCACTGCTCCTGGGGGGCAGTATAGTCTCACTTGGTGGCCACTGCTCCTGGGGGGCAGTATAGTCTCACTTGGTGGCCACGGCTCCTGGGGGGCAGTATAATCTCACTTGGTGGCCACGACTCCTGGGGGGGCAGTATAGTCTTACTTGGTGGCCACGACTCCTGGGGGGGCAGTATAGTCTCACTTGGTGGCCACGACTCCTGGGGGGGCAGTATAGTCTCACTTGGTGGCCACGACTCCTGGGGGGGCAGTATAGTCTTACTTGGTGGCCACGACTCCTGGGGGGGCAGTATAGTCTTACTTGGTGGCCACGACTCCTGGGGGGGCAGTATAGTCTTACTTGGTGGCCACGACTCCTGGGGGGGGGCAGTATAGTCTCACTTGGTGGCCACGACTCCTGGGGGGGGCAGTATAGTCTCACTTGGTGGCCACGACTCCTGGGGGGGGCAGTATAGTCTCACTTGGTGGCCACGACTCCTGGGGGGGGCAGTATAGTCTCACTTGGTGGCCACGACTCCTGGGGGGCAGTATAGTCTCACTTGGTGGCCACGACTCCTGGGGGGCAGTATAGTCTCACTTGGTGGCCACTGCTCCTTGCGGGTAGTACAGTCTCACTTGGTGGCCACGGCTCCTTGGGGGCAGTAAAGTCTCACTTGGTGGCCAGGGCTCAGGGGGGGATAATATAGTCTCAATTGGTGGCCATGGCTCATTGGGGGCAGTATAGTCTCACTTGGTGGCCGCGGCTCCTTGGGGGCAGTGCAGTCTTTATTTGCTAAAAACAGCGCACGGCCTGAAGTTCAGATGGGATGGCCACGGCTCCTGGGGGGCAGTATAGTCTCACTTGGTGGCCACGACTCCTGGGGGGCAGTATAGTCTCACTTGGTGGCCACTGCTCCTGGGGGGCAGTATAGTCTCACTTGGTGGCCACGGCTCCTGGGGGGGCAGTATAGTCTTACTTGGTGGCCACGACTCCTGGGGGGGCAGTATAGTCTTACTTGGTGGCCACGACTCCTGGGGGGGCAGTATAGTCTCACTTGGTGGCCACGACTCCTGGGGGGGCAGTATAGTCTCACTTGGTGGCCACGACTCCTGGGGGGGGCAGTATAGTCTCACTTGGTGGCCACGACTCCTGGGGGGGCAGTATAGTCTCACTTGGTGGCCACGACTCCTGGGGGGCAGTATAGTCTCACTTGGTGGCCACGACTCCTGGGGGGCAGTATAGTCTCACTTGGTGGCCACTGCTCATTGCGGGTAGTATAGTCTCAATAGGTGGCCATGGCTCATGGGGGGCAGTACAGTCTCACTTGGTGGCCATGACTCATTGGGGGCAGTATAGTCTCACTTGGTGGCCACGGCTCCTTGGGGGCAGTAAAGTCTCACTTGGTGGCCAGGGCTCAGGGGGGGGATAATATAGTCTCAATTGGTGGCCATGGCTCATTGGGGGCAGTATAGTCTCACTTGGTGGCCGCGGCTCAGGGGGGGATAATATAGTCTCAATTGGTGGCCACGGCTCATGGGAGGCAGTATAGTCTCACTTGGTGGCCACTGCTCATTGGGGGCAGTATAGTTTCACTTGGTGGCCACAGCTCAGGGGGGACAGTATAGACTCACTTGGTGGCCACGGCTCATGGGGGGGCAGTACAGTCTCACTTGGTGGCCACAGCTCCTTGGGGCAGTAAAGTCTCACTTGGTGGCCACGGCTCAGGGGTGCGGGGACAGTATAGACTCACTTGGTGGCCACGGCTCAGGGGGGGCAGTACAGTCTCACTTGGTGGCCATGGCTCATGTGGGATAGTATAGTCTCACTTGGTGGCCACCGCTCCTTGGGGGTAGTATAGTCTCACTTTGTGGCTACGGCTCATTGGGGGGCAGTATAGTCTCACTTGGCGGCCATGGCTCATGTTCAGGCAGTATAGGTTCTCTTGGTGGCCATGGCTCCTTGGGGGCAGTACAGTCTCACTTGGTGGCCATGGCTCATTTGGGCAGTACAGTCTCACTTGGTGGCCAGGGCTCCTTGGGGGCAGTATAGTCTCACTTGGTGGCCATGGCTCATGGGGGGGCACTACAGGGTTTGCTACCTTAGCATTGCCGGGCTACCGCACCCTGTTCTCACTGGATTCGCCCCAAATCTGTAATCTGCGCTCCATTTCTTCCCTACCTCCCATGATTTGTTTAGTGCAGAAGAGATTAAAGCGCAGCCGTAAAGATTGCGTACGCCAGTATTGGCCTGGAAACCTTTCTAGGTAATGTGGAAAGCCTAATATCAAACAATATTCCAATAAATAGGCGATACCCACAGACCTCCTCTATGGTGTTTATCCAATCCTACTCCCACAATTTTATTTTCCACCTTGACTGGCACCATCTGTAATGGTTAATGCTTAAACCATATAGTGTCATGTAGTCATGGCACTTTGACATCCACTTCTCCAGAGCCGTGTGTCCATTAGTTGCCTTAAGTGCCACCAGATAGATGGCTCTTCTGCATAAACCATCTTTACCATCATCCTCAGATTCTTCCCTATCACTCCCGCTGCCATAGAGTGTAGACCATCCCTCGCATTTTATCACTTGGGCTGGAACTGACTGTGGGAGCTTTAACGCTCTCCTTCAGAAGACGCCCTCAAGCTACATCCAGTTGGCTTCTAAATAAAAAAAAAAACAGGGTTTCAGCTCCATATGTAATAATGGGGACTACCTTCTTGTTGTAGTATTCAATTACCGGGACCAGTGGAAAAACTCTCTATTTATTTGGGCTGCTTGTGCTGCGAGTGCAATCGTTTTAGATTTTTTTATAATTTAAAGGATTAATTTCACTCTTTGCTTCATACAAGTAAAAGTCCAAATAAATAAAATGATCAACTCTTTCCAGTGGCTTATTACCGGAATGCCAATTAAAGTTAGCGTACGGCTTTTCCCTCCCTGGTCTAAACGAGAAGATCTTTGTTTTGGTTACATTGATATTTAAATCATTTGCCCTTGTGTACATTTCCAGGCATACCAATTGGTGCTGCAGTCCTATGGGGGGTATGATCCATCAGGGCCATATCGTCCACGTACAACAGATAGTTCACTACAGGACCGCCAACATCGGCAGGAAACGGGGCTTGACAAAGGCAATGGCACTATTAGACACCAATAAATTAAACAAAAGGGGCTCCAAAAGGCAGCCTTGTTTCAGTCTCTGCTCGCTGTTAATGGGGACAGAGAGACGATCCTGCCTGTTCAGCATCATTCGAACACAGGTATTTGTCTGCAGCGCAGTGAGCATCTCTAGCAAAGGTGCTGGACGATCCCATGATCGCAACTTGGCCCACAACTACTTGCTGCGATTTATACTATCGAAGGCCATGGAGAAGTCAATAAATGCAATGTAGAACACCTTTGACTACGGCCTCCTTTTTAGAACAAATCCATTGGTGGTTGTCCTCACTCCCTTACGGAAGCCAGTCTGATAGACGTCCAATCTCTGAGTCCCTCTAGCCCATTCCTGTAAGTCACGCAATAACAGAGCAGCGAGCACCTTTGAGGGGACGTCTAACCAGTGCTATCGTCCTAAAATTTACTGTCTCATCTCGAGGCCCTTTTTTATAAATCGGGCTATGATCGAGCACGAACAGGAATCTGGAATTTCTTTTAGTGTAATCACTAAAAGATAGCCAACAAAGTATTAGCACAAAAGTTAATATTTCCCTTAAGGACCACCGTTGCCAGGCTGTCTGGGCACAGGGCCCTTATCAGCCAGAGCATCCAGATATCTTTCCCAAATCCAAGGCCTATCGGTATCCTGAATAGCAGGGGCTAAATTGTGCGATTATATGCTTGTAAAATAGCGTATCCATTCTCAGACATGGGATTTATCTGGTCACTTATTGGGTGACTCCGGTCTGATTTAATTATGGACCAAATCTCTCGAGACGTCATTTTGTCACCGGATATTCAGCATATTTGAGCATCAGTTAAGAGTTGTTGATGTTTACGTTTTTGAAACCGTTTTTTAGATGATGCTTTTGAATACTGTCTTCTGGCCGAGCTTGTTTCAGCGCCCTACAGAGATCTCTTTTTTATGTGTTGCTCTTCAGGATCTTAACCATGTATATGCCGTATCCTCAGTTTCCTGGATTTCAGCATTACCATGTGTGCCTCTTCTAGGAGTTTCTGATAAGAATAGTATTTCACTCGTTCGCATAATGTTTCTTCCGGGAACAAGGCTGACAGAGTATTAATAAACAATTGTATGTTATACCAGTTCCATGCAAGCCTGTTGCCACCTAGGTTTACGTCCAACACATTACAATAGGATTTACACTCCTGTATCTGCAATTTCGGGCGCAATTTGACCTGCTTAAGTGAGGGGGGTCACTAGCTTCTGTATGGTCAATCTTCATGTGTTTGCAGTCCTCTGATGCAAAGCAATAATCTAATGTATTTACTTGGGAGCCTCTAACCTAAGTGCCATGTGATATTTCATCGCCTATTGACATTTTCATTCAGAATGCACAACCCCCCCCCCCCCCCCCCCCCCCCCCGCCTCCCCTATCTTCTTCAACTGCTTTTCTATCGACTATCCTATCCCTCTCACGGAGTCTGGTAGGAAGAAGCTCAAAAGGGATATCCTGGTTTCCAACCCAGGCCTCCCTATCGCTGATACCTACACTAGTGATTCCTCCAGACAGACCCTTACCGACATCCTCTTTGTCGTTCCCTCTCCTGGCCAATGGACCCTCCATATGGTCTGTTCTCTCACCTTTTATATCTTCTCCCATTCACGGTGGCACTCGGTGGGAGGCCCTCCTGGTCCCCTTCTACTCCTCCAAGACCATCATTAAAATCTACTTAAATGGTTTCAATTTAGTCCAGCGCCCTCAGGCCAATCTTCTTCTTTTCGAAAGACGCTTCCTGCGTCTTATCAACCTATTTTCTTCACCTGCTATTCCTATCTACCCTCCTCTGCCCCCTCTCTCCTCTTCCTCTCTGGGACCCCTGCTGCTTCTCTGGCCACCCTGCCTTCTCCTCCCTCCGTCATCTCGCTGGCACTCTCTTCTTCCCTCTGACTACCCTACCAGCCCCTCCTTCCTCCTCTGCCCATTCTCTGGCATCCCTTACAATTCCGCAAGACATACCTCATGCCTGTAACCCTCCACGGTAGTCTTGCAAAGCTGACACACTGTTCCACACTGCTACTCTTATGTCGCGGTTCGCCCATGGCTTCTATGGACACGCTGGCGCCGCCATTAATGTGCCAGCACGCAGTCTTCTGCGTGTATTCACCGGTCTAGACTATTTTCAAGATGGTCACCGCCTCTATGTATATTCCCATCTCAGGTCGATCGGAGTGTTGCAACTGTTGTTTTCATGCCGGTACGCTCGCTCAGTGATTGCCCTTCCTGGTTACCTTTGTTGCTTCCTGCTAGACCTCCTATTCGGACTGCTTCGGTTCGATTACTTATCTGCTCCTGCTCTTTGCTCACTGTGTCGGCGACTGTATTCCTTCTCCCCACAGCGTCTTTTCCACTCTGCGCTGCATACTTCCCCAGTCCCAGCAACGAGAGGCGAGACCAGTTATTAATGTTTCGCTGTCATCCGATGCCGGAGTGTCAACTCTAAAACTGGCTCCTCCTTTGGATTGTAAAATTCCACAGCCATACGGCAGCCATCAGGGTGTCAACTTTAAAGCCTGATCCTTCATAGATTGCCAATTCCACGCAGCTAGACAGCAGGCATCACGATGAAACACCACAGGTATTTTTTTTAGCCCAAGGGCTTTTTTTCCCTGTTTTTGGGTCAGCTCCTTGGAGTCAACCTGTGCCCAAGGTGTTCCTCACCTGGACAATGTGGCCTCCGGGGGAGCTTGCTCTTACCTCCATGACCGAAGAAGAAAGAAGAAAAAGAAGGCTTTGGGCAGCAAGACAAGACAGAAGAAAAATTCTTCAGCCTCGGAAAGTCTTACTTCAAACTCACATGAGGAGGAAATCGAGGAGGGGGCACCAGTTTATGACATCTTAACTCTCGCTCCGCCGTCAAACACTCCTCGGACATCTGCCGTCTTCTGGAAGAGCATGATTTGGATGTACTCGTCTATCTGGCCAATCCTGCTGCAGTCTCTACCTCTCCTGTCCCCTCCCATGCCCTCTGCACGGCTTTGGCTAGTCATTGTATCTCTAAAACCCAGGACATCCTGTCCACCCGCTCTTCCTCTCCTCATTCTTCTTCTACTTTTCCCTGTACCTCTGGCTATTCCGCGGCCACCTCTCCTCCCTTCTCTTCCTTTCCTTTGTTCACCCCTAACGAGGTCTTTTGACAAGTCCGATCTATGAAAGCCTCGTCAAAACAGGTTCTCCACAGTTCATCCAAAACCATCAAGGACCACATTGACACCATCGCTCCAGCATTGGCCGACTTTTGCAACCACTCTTTCGCCACTGGAACCTTCCCTTCCCCCCTGAAGCACTCTCTTATGCACCCTCTTCTTATGAAACCCTCAGCCGACCCCCTCCTGTCTTACACTTCACACTGAATCTGTTGGTTGTCTTCATGACCATCAGTCTGGCTTCAGAACGGCCAGAAGCACGGAAACTGCTCTGAACATCCGTGAAGATCGGCTCTCAATCCTTGATACTAACTACCCTTCTGTCCTCATCCTACTCAACCTCTCTTCTGCTTTTGATACGGTCAACCATGCTATCCTGCTCAACCTGCTCCATGATAACCTGGGTATCACTGATCAGGCCTTGGCCTGGCTGACCTCCTTTCTCTCTGACCGACCCTCCCAGGTCCAACTTCGGTCCTTCCTCTCCTCTATCTGTGGTGTTCCTCAGGGGTCTAATATTTCTCCCTAGCTGTTCAACCAATACCTGCCACCTATCACCCACCGCATAGCTGCTCTCTGCCCCAACTTTCAGTGCTATGCAGATGACACTCAGCTCGCTTTCAGGCTCCCCTCAGCCGACTCTTCTCCCTCTCTCATCCCGGATGGTCTGTTCGCAATCCAGGAGTGGTGTGCCGCCAATGATCTCTGCCTTAATGCCAGTAAGACAGAGATCCTCCTCATCGGCTCACCAGCACCTTCCTTTCCTGTCACTCTCTGGCCGCCCAATCTGGGCTCTCTTCCTGCTCCCACCTGTGAGGCGAAGAACCTCGGGGTCATCTTTGACTCCACACTCTCCTCACATCTCTGACGTCTCTAAGAAGTCAAACTACCAGCTGCACCTCCTTAGAGTTATTCTTCCTTTCCTCACTTCCCCCAGAAGCTCGCTGTCTCCAGAGCTCTGGTTCGCTCTAGGCTGGACTACTGCGACAGCCTCTTTCTAAATCTAGTTGCCTCTACTATACGTCCTCTATAACTCATCCTGAACAGGACGGCGAGACTTGTCCTTGGCCTCAAGCCCAGGAATCTTATTTCTCCAGCTCTGAAATCTCTCCAGTGGCTGCAAGGATCAAGTTAAAGAACCTCTGCATTGTCCACAAGGCTTTCCGGGGCCTGGGACCGCAATACCTCCAACTCTCGCTACGGAAATATCTTCCTACTCGAGCCGTTCGCTCCTCCACCTCCAACTCCTTGAGGGCCAGCCGCTTCTCCAAGCAACGAGTTGGGGGCAGATCTCTTTCTTCGGCTGGTTCCTCACTCTGGAACAGCCTCCCTGCCTCTCTGAAACTTGAGCAGAACCATCTCCGGTTCTAGAAGCACCTCAAGACCTTCCTCTTTGCTTCTGCCTTCACTCTTCCTCTCCTGATCTCCTGTCTGATGCATGCACTGGTCAACTGGCTACCCTCTGAGCTCAGGCCCAGGTCTCTGCCCGTTCAGCTGCATACCCGCACTGCCTCCTGGCACCCCCTGCACCTGTGGTCTGTATCTGTGACCCTACAGTCCCCTTTTCTGCACTTCTAACACCCACATTTGCCACCTGTTAGCTGCACTACCTGTTGTGTTGATTCCATGTCCTGCACTTGTCCAGCCTCCCAACCCCCCCCGCTCCTCTGTACCTGCGTGATCTCAATGTCTAAGATCGTTGTTTTTGTTCTCCCTTTGTTCCCCCTCCCTCTCCCTTGCCTTTTCGCACCTTGAAACACTTGTGTATAGGCGTTTTATTAATGCCTTATCATATCTTACTGAGACTTGGTTTACGGCCAGCTCTGACACTCTCCTTGCTGACTGTTACAAGATCCTCTCCGAACCCAGAACCAACCGGTCTGGTGGGGGCGTAGCCCTGATCTTTCCGGAGTGGATCCCTGCTTCTATCATTCCTACGCAGGCCTACTCTTCATTTGAATGCCTTGTCTGCAGTCTCTCTCTCGTCCTGTCCTGTCCCCTCTCTCACTGTGGCCACCAACTACAGGCCACCTGGCTAGGTTGCACTCTTCCTCTCAGAGTGGGCTGACTTCGCCTCCTTCCTCTTTGCCTCTCAACTTCTCCTCCTTGGGAGACCTCGGCATCCATCTGGACGCTTACTCCTCTTCGAGGCTCTTTCTCAACCTCTGTGACTCTTTCCCTTTCCATTTTACCCTCTGGCCCGACTCACTCTATAGGGCACACTCTGGATGTTCTGATCTCTTCAGACCTCCCCCTCTCCAGCTCCCTCACTACTCCTCACTCTTGGACTGACCACTTCCTTCTCTCCTCTCACCTGTCGTTTTCTGACCCCAGCACTGCCACCCACCTTCTGTCATCCGGCCCATGAAGCGCATGTCAGTGGAGGCTTTCACTGCTACTTTCTCTCCTCCTACATCTTTGGCTGATTCACACACTGACACAGCCCTCTGTAACCTTAATTGCTCTATCTCTAACACTCTTGATATCATTGTCCCTGTTATGAGGGTCAGTTTGAAGCCTGCATCCAAGTGCAACTCTTGGTATGATTGTGACCTCGCCAATCTTAATCGCAAGTGTAGGATGGCTGAGAGGAAGTGGAGGGCCATCAGGTGCATCCTCTGACAAACTGGCCTGCTGCCTGCTCTAAAGGCAATACAGACCCTCTGTCTTGTCTAAGAAAAAAAGTCTACGTTCCAAGCCTGTGTCTCTGCGGCCTCTAACAACTCAACCGAACCTTTCAAAATCTGCAGGAGCTGGCCAATCCTGCTGCAGTCTCTACCTCCCCTGTTCCGTCCCAGGCCTTCTGCACAGCTTTGGCATCTCATTTCACTACTAAAATTCAGGACATTCTGTCCTTTCTTTCCTCCTCATTCCTGGCCCTTCTCCGGTTGTTTCTCCTCTGCCTTTCTCTTCCTTCACCCTGTTCACCCCCGACTAGGTTTCTAGTCCAATCTATGACAGTCTTGTCAAACCAGGTGCAACCCTGTTCCTCCAGAACCATTAAGGACTACATCGAAACCCTTGCCCCAGCCTTGGCCGATTTCTGCAATTACTCCTTTGCCACTGGTGCCTTCCTGCCTCCCCTCAAGCACTCCCTTTTGCACACTCTTCCTAAGAAGCCATCTTCCGATCCTTCCTCCCCGGCAAACTATCACTCCATCTTCATCACTCCTTTCCTGGGCAAACTCTTGGAAAAGCTGGCCATCTTCCAGCTTAATCTACATACTGAATCTGTTGGTTGTCTCCATGATCATCAGTCTGGCTTCAGAGCAGCCAGAAGCACAGAAACTGCTCTCCTGAACACCTGCGAAGACCTGCTCTCTGCCCTTGACTCTAATCTTCCTTCCGAACTCATCCTCCTTGATCTATACTCTGCCTTTGACATGGTCAACCACGCCATCCTGCTCAACTGTCTGCGTGACAATCTGGGTATCTCTGGACAGGAATTAACCTGAGATGGGGGGGCATGGAATGAGTTAACAGGGTACTGCCCTAACTCACTCTAGATACTGTATAACACAAAAATGGGGCAGAACACATCTGTAGTGTGATTTGGTTATAGCCTAATGTGTTCGATTTCTGAAAAAACAAGAGAAAAAACAGACTGTTTTCGGAAAAAACTACTGTGGTTGAGGGAAAGGTTAATTCTAAAGGAACAGGGCTGTGAAGAAAGCACAGAAAGGATAGAGTGGAATTCTAGCTATCCCTTCCTCCTATCCACACCTTAGCCTAGGTACCGCTAATATACGCCTATTAAACCGGGGATAGGATAAGAAGGTAAACTACTTTCTTCTATCAGTTGTAAAACATCCAGCCTTGTATTTTGTGTCTTTGTAAACACAGTGCACCTGGTTTACAGGCAATTCACTAGGCCATTAAAATGGTGAATACCCTAGTGGACGGCTGTACCCAAGAACAGTGAGGCACTGCTTTTTATTGTCTGGCTATTTGTCTCTTCAATACATACACATAGTGGAAGAGAGTGGCTGATGGGCATTAATAGTACAAGGCTGGATGTTTTACAACTGATAGAAGAAAGTAGTTTACCTTCTTATCCTATCCCCTGTTTAATAGGTGTATATTAGCGGTACCTAGGCTAAGGTGTGGATAGGAGGAAGGGATAGCTAGAATTCCACTCTATCCTTTCTGTCTGTCCTTCCTTCACAGCCCTCTTCATTTAGAATTAACCTTGCCCTCAACCACAGTAGTTTTTTCCGAAAACAGTCTGTTTTTTCTCCCGTATCTCTGGACAGGCCCTGGCCTGGTTGACCTCCTTTCTCACTGATCGACCCTCCCAGGTCCAACTTGGGTCTTTCCTCTCATCTATCTTTCTCTCTCTACTTGTGGTGTTCCCCAGGGTTCTAACCTATCTCCCTGGCTTTTAATCACTACCTGGCACCTCTGACCCACCGCATCTCAACCTTTTGCTCCAACTTTCAGTGTTATGCGGATGACGCCCAGCTCTCGTTCAGGCTCCCCACAGCCTTTTCTGCTCCTTCTCTCATACCAAACCGTCTGTCCGCAATTCACGAATGGTGTGCCTCCAACAGTCTCTGCCTTAATGCCAGTAAGACTGAGAGCCTCGTCATTGGGACACCTGCTCGCGCCTTCCCTCGCTCTGTCTGGCCGCCCACTCTGTGCCCTCTACCCCTCCATCCTGTGAGGCTAAGAACCTTGGGGGCATCTTCGACTCTACCCTCTAATTCACTCCTCACATCTCTAAGAAGTCTCACTGTCAGGTGCACCCCCTCAGAGGTATTTTGCCTTTTCTCACTTTCCCTCAGAAGCCTACTGTCTCCAGTGCCCCGGTCCTCTCTAGGCTGGACTACTGCAACAGCCTCTTTCTAAATCTTCCTACCTCTACTCTGCACCCTCTTCAACTAATCCAGAACAGGACTGCAAGACTTGTCCTAGGCCTCAAGCCCAGGGATTGTATCTCCTCAAGCCTGATAACTCACCACTGGCTCCCCGTGGTTGGGAGGATCAATTTCAAGACCCTCTGCATCGCCCACAAGGCTTTCTGGGGCAGGGGACCACGCTACATAAAACTCTCTCTTCCTAGGCATCTTCCTTCTTAAGCCCTTCGCTCATCCACCGCCAAATCTCTGAGGGTCAGACGCTTCTCCAGGCAGTGAGTGTGAGGTGGGTCTCTGTCCTTGGCTAGGGCCTCCCACTGGAACTCTCTCAAACTTGAGTAGGACCATCTCGGGTTCTGGAAGCAGTTGAAGACCTTCCTTTTTGCTTCGCTTTCTCTCTTCCACTTGGGGATCTTCGTAGGATTCCAGTATAGATTAATGAGCAAAGTGCGCTGTATGAGAGGATATAAGGGTGCCATTTTAACTTTATCGCCTGAACAAATGCATAAAGCTGACCAAATAGTGCTGCTTGAACACGCTAATTATTTTTTATCCTTACGAGAGAACCTGATGCAGGACGCCCTGCATCGCCTTTGTGTGCCGGGGACAAAAATAAGGTAAAACCATCTACAATCAGAGCAGTTGGAAGCCATATCTCCTGGAGACAGATGACATTCACAGCCAGCTGATTGACACTCCCTTCTCGGAAATGATGTACAAAACATCTAGTGTTCCAGGAAATGAACTGAATCTCTTTAGTAGATTTAGCTCTTAGATTGTACTATGCCTCGTATCCAAGGCTAATGCCAGCCAGATCCAATTGTCATTATCTTCCATTCTCTTACCCCCACAGCAAAGTTAGTTATCTGCCTCTTCGTATTCTCCCCTCTAAAACATTTAATCTGTAAAGACGGGATGCTGTCAAAGCGAGAGTTCAGAAGATTTTGGGGAGGTGGCACTTTAGGGGATGTACTTATAATATGTCTAGGGAAAAATATGGAAATGTCAAAGCCCAAAGATCTAATGCAGTCAGCTATACCAGGGACTTGATCTTTAACAAGACTTGAATTAAAGTGTAATATAACCTTGTCAAGCTGATAATCATTCCAAAATTCAACACAATCGATATCCCTAAACTCAAGTTGTGCTAGAGATGGCACACTCTTTAAGAGGCGAAACATGTTTGTTCTATTCAGGGTGATGGGCTCTTAGTGCAATGGTAACGTCTCTAGAATTAGTCGATTAGAAAAAGAGGGGGCAGTGCATTTAACACTATTCTCCACTGAGAGTGCAGGCACTTGCTTTAGGCTAGCCAAACGCCTTCATTCTTCAAGAGTAACAATTGGCATCTTCGATGGCTCCCTGTTGTGGGTGGGGTGATGAGCACCCGCTCAAAATTGATATGACAAAGCTCTATCTACCCTCCGTTTCCATATCTTCCAAGTTTAAGGCAACCTATGTCTGCGTCACCCCACCTACGGGGTTCGTTGGGTCAGTTTGAATGTCTCCTTAAACCAGTTTGAGGTGAGGTTGTTCCACTTTTACAATTGAATATTGGATACGTAGTACGAGTGGCCAATAAACACATAGCCACGCTCTGGAAGCAGATAAGCCTTGCAGCTAACCACGAAGGCAGTCCTGAAGAAGTCGGCACTAACTACACATGCCACCGAAACCCAGTTGACACATAGGTGGAGATGGTAGGAAGGTTCCTACTGCATACCACGTTAAAGCTATAGGGAGACCACAAAACCTTTGTGTCCATCCCCCTGGCTTAGTCTTCATAGCACAATATTTTAGTTCTCAAGTCAGTTAACTTTCTAATTGGGGTATATTCACCCTCAGTAGTGGCCAATAAAGCAAATGTTGCCTTAAAACTGTCAGGGAATTGACTTTACCCCGCATTTTGACATTCATAAGTAGCAAGACCTTCTCTTTGCACTGATCACCCTGTCCATACCACGATCACTTACAAACAGTATGGCGCCTGGGCTGTCAGTCAATCAGGCACTATCAAATGAGGGAACAAATAGTGGAAATATTAGTAATTTGCCGCCTTCTTATTCTATCCACTATTAGACCGGCTGGAACCCAAGACAGGCAGGAACAGAAAGAACCTTCTCTGATCTTCTTTTGTCTCGTTGTTCCTCTGCTCCATGTCAGGCCCAGGCAACCAGTCTAAATCTGTTTGACAATTTAGGAAGGCAGAATTGCTTTCTAGAAAAACGTGACTGGATGGAATCAGCAACTTCTTTTCCTTTTAGCTCCTGTGATATCATAGATCGCAAGATCTCTCACGAGCATTATAAATGCTGGGCTGAGCAAATCATGTTTTGGTTTTCCTGCCCCTTTTTCTTTTCATGTTACTAAATGATGCTTGGGCATAACCTAAATTAATCCTTGCTAAGCAACCCACACCCCTCGTGTTTATTCAGTCGCTATACAAGGACCAACTACCGACATCCCAGTGATAACCGGGGGTGGGGAGGACTGTACAGAAGGCACCCTATCTGCAGTGAATTGGCCATGACCCAATAAGTGACAAAGGAACTACTTAGATCCTCGAGTCATGTTCATTTTTTTTTTTTACTACTTCTTTGTTGTTTGATTTTTCTTGTCCCCACATTAGTATTACTGCCCCCCTTTTTAGAGTTTCTATTGTGAAAAATCATAAACCCGACTATTTGGACGCCCTCCTCTTCCTGAGGAACTACTAAAATACTTTGGTCGTACCTCTGCCATTAAGATCTCAGCCACCTGAATGACACTCAGGCTTGGCAGAGACAGGAGCAAAATGCCCTCCTGTCGTGCCTCGACCGGGCTCCCATCCTCTGGCGGGAGTGGAGGATAATAACATTGTTCCATGACGATCACCTCTTCCTCGATACACAGGGAAATGTCCATGACGTTGGGAGCATTAGTCTGTATAGCAATATCCTTTCCAACATAGCCATATTTGCAATCCTCTTTAAAACCCACTGTAAAACCATCAGTGCCTATAGTGCAAGTGCAGTTGTGGCAGGAAAAGCTGCCGCACTGTATCCAGAGCCGGGTGTCTGTTCACTGTTTCTGCTGGAGGCATGACTCACCTTTAAAAGCTGATACTCATGGAGCACCCAGAGTGTAAGTGCAGTTGTGGCAGGAGAAGCTGCAGCACTGTATCCAGAGCCCAGAGTCTGTAACTGTTTCTGTTGGAGGCATGACTCACCTTTAAAAGCTGATACTCGGATACTCTCAGAGTGCAAGGGCATTTGTGGCAGGAAAAGCTGCCGCACTGTATCCAGAGCCGGTTGTCTGCTCACTGTTTCTGCTGGAGGCATTACTCACCTTAAAAGCTGATACTCGGATACTCGCAGAGTGCTCAGAGTGCAAGGGCATTTGTGGAAGTTGAGTTGTGAGCTGAGTGGTGATTAGCCATTTAATTGTCTATAATTTTTACCATGCTGGCAACTCGCAAAGTGTGTCAATTGAGAAGCGCACGCAGTGCCAGGAAGAGCCTTGTAGCAGACACAAGTAGGAATATGCAGCACATTGCATGCTATCACCTCTGCTTAAGGTATCGGGAGCGTTGAGGGAAATCCTGCACAGAACACTTTACGATCAGAGCTGAGTAAAATAACAGCACTTCTAAAGCCAGCTGCTTTAGCCACACCAACAAATCTGGCTGCAGGGACATCAGTCAGGGTGTAATTGGAAGAGTAATTTGCACCAATACCTGAAGACTCATCGATGTTGGCACCAGTTGATAGCAACTCGCTGCTAAATATGTGCTTACAGCGTAATTCACTAGGTGATTTTCTTCAAGTAATCAACCCAAAAAACCAATGATGCCCTCAGTGTGGGTAACATAATGGGTATTGCAGCAATTAGTGGGATAAATCCCCGGATTAAGAACGCATAGCGGAAAGCATATATGCGTCTTCACCTGCATTTGACCTCTCCTACAGCTCCTCAGAGTCGACAGAGAATGATCAACCTGATTCGGAAGTATTAATGATCTTGAAAGCGCTATTTAGACTCTGCCTGCAATACTTAAAACAAAAACCAACAGGTATAAAATAAATGGGCCTTATTAGCTGGTTAATGTAGTTCTGTGTGCTCATACCGAAGATCACAGCCTGACAACCAATCGACAGACATTCATTTGGGATCAATCCCAAGTAGAATCAGACGAGCAGAGCAATGAGCCCGCTGAAATGATGATTGCCCCCCAACACTCCTGACTGATTCTCCAGGCAATACCGGGGATTGTCTAACTATTGGTGACTATGAACTCGACAATGGGGAAGTAGGAGACACTATATGACTGGCTAAAGAACATAGTCCAAACCACTAGGTTTAATTAAATCGCAGGCACTCGAACAAAAAAAAAAACATGACGAAAGAAGCGTAAAGTGGTAATCTGAAAAGGAAAAAGCTTGCGTAACTGCAGTGACCATTTTGAATTCAGACCCGCTGCAGATTTCTGAAAGCCTTTGTAGTAGTCTTCCCCTCTGTTGCTCTTGAGTCTCAGTAAGCCAACATTCTTTACTTCCTGTGGGGTACACTGACCCTCATTTGCTGGCACCACCACCTTTTGCCTTCTTGGCAGTGTGGTTTTCCAAATGATGCGGTGGTAGTACCAGGGTGAAGGTGTGGGGTTCATGACCCAGATGTCTCCCATTCTTATTTTTATGTATTTTCTGCATAATTACTTTTGTGGGCACCCCTTATTGTGTTTGGCACAGTGTTAGTTACATTTTAGGATCAGGCTTAATTAAACCGTGTCTGCTGGCTAAACATTTGCCATCTTAACTTCTGTTGAGTATGGCCTGCCAGCTAGTCTCTTTTCTTTAGCCCAGTTCCACTGTGAGCACAGTGATTTGTGTTTTCATAAATTGTTTTACATCTTTGTCAAATTCTGCATTGTTAGTAGGGGGCGCATCATGAAACTGAAATGTTCAATTATCAGTTTGTTGTGTTATTACTAGTGCTAAGTTAAAGCCAGTTTCTCTTTGTTTAATTGCGTGATTAATTTAATGCAGTTTTTAATTTGCGGTAATTCATGTTTGTTGTGTCTAGCAGAGAAGGACTCATGAGCAAGCGCAGCAGCCAGAAGCATCCGGGAAGAGGTGCCCAAAAGATGATCACCCTCACAGGAGAGTGTCCAGATGGCAGGAAGGAAATCTCCCCCCCGCCATCTCCACACGAGGCAGCCCGGCTCGACGAGGCCTCCTACATCTGCAGCCAGTGTGGGCAAACCGTGCACAGTTACACCAAATTTACAAAGCACCAAGAGATGCACAAGTCAGAGGAACCATGCCAGTGTTCGGAGTGCGGGATGCGATTCCTCAACAAGACCGAGCTCAGCCTGCATGAGAGACTGCATGCATCGCGTTCAGCGTATAAATGTACCAAGTGTGTGAAAAGATTCATTTACAAGAGCCATCTGATCGAGCACCAGCAGAACCACCCAAACGCCAAGCCCGTGCTGCTCGGGAACAAGGCTCCAGAGATGTGCAGGTTTCAGTGGCCATTAAAGGAGAAGCGAGAGATCATGTACTGCTATTATTATGCCACAGCATTGCTGCCTGAAGGCTACATGCAGCTGCTCAGGTCTAAACTGGAACAGAGAGGCGTCTTCCCCTTGGCAAAGCTTCGCTGTACTTCCGATGCCAAGCTGCGGGGTGTCATTCACCAAGTCAAGGGCAAACAGTACATTACTGATGCCAACTTGGAGCTGCTGAAAAAGGCTGTCGATGAAGAGCTAGCTGGAGGGTCTAGACCAATCTGAGCTTGCTAGGCTGTGGCGGCATGGGAAATGGCCGGAAGTAGTGGGAGCAGTCCGGCTCTTTCCATCCTCCACTCAAAGGGATCTGAGCAAGATGTTGAAAGCTATTCAGAAAGATGGAGCTTTGTCTCCGGTTCGGCAGCATCCGCTGTGTCTTATCCCTGGAGCTTGCCATGACCGGCAGCCAAAATCGTGTGCCTGCCGGCAAAGGTTTGTGCACCGTTTCCCCTCTTTGGAAAGGCATGTCGCCCCTGTTCCACAGAAGCTCGATTCACCACTTCAAAAATCCTGATACCCCTCCAACAGAGGCAATGGGGTGATGGGATGGTCTCCTTGGCTGGAAACTGCAGGCTTTTTTGGATTACCAGTGGTGATGGGCTATATACCAAAGTAGCTGATTGTGAACACTTTCCTTATCTCATCCCAATGGAAGGGCACTGTACCTGTCCGAGATCTTATTTGGGTGCACAAGTGGCCGGCACCGCCCATGTACACCTCGCCCCACCTGGCCCAGAGGTCTAGGACTCAACCTTTCTCCTCTAGTTCTCTGCTGCAAAGCTCTTCTCTTGTTGGTGATGTAGCGAGGACCAGGTTTATGTCAGTCTTGCATTTCACGTCTGTGTTTAAAGGTGTTAATAGTCCTGTTAAAGGTTTGTTACAAAGGTTTTAATATGGTGTTCTAAGAAAGTGTTCAGTCTATTGTAGCATTTGATGCCCGTTACTGGTTAAAAGGGGAAGAAAAACAGGGTAAAGTGAAAGAGCGTTCAGTAGCAGACCTCAGTCTGAAGAAGGGATGGGTGTGGGCCATACAGCAAATGGACCCCACCACGTCCTGTTTTAGTTCAGTCTACAGCACACACTTTGTGTTCCACAAGTCACACATTGAAGGAGTAAGTATAGAAGATTGTAACACTGACTGGGGAAAGGCAGTGCATTGCTGGGGAAAGCCCCATTCATGGTGTAATGTCTAGGTGTGTTATCGCATCCCTTGCTAGTGCTCGACACAGTCTACTATGAAATAATTCTGCGCCCAGAGGCAGCGTACCATATTTAGAAACGAAGGATGCTGGGCAATTACCATTGTGTTTGCAGTTGCAGTAACCACAGAGCGCTCACTTTATGGACAAATAAATGACTTATTGATGACTTATTGATGTACATGTTTCAGCTTTGCATTTCTGAGATCTTCAGTTCACCTGGTTCTGAATTCAAAATGTGATTATTTATTTCATTTATTTTTTTTTCCCTTCCATATCCTGTGCGCCATGGAGTGACCCGCATGAAGGTGCCTCGAGTAGGTGCGGTTTTGGAAGGATATAATTAATCAATTGATTTGGCAGGAATATGCAAGGCCAGTATGGGCAATTGACCAGCAGCATCCATGATCTGTCACACCGTTGTCTACTGAGAGCTTTGTGCAACACTGCTCTTCTTTAGGATATAGCATCACAGATAGACCTCAGATCACCCTCATCTCCCAGGCCTCAGAATATGGAGAGAAGAATGACCACACAGACCTGGTTGATGCTGGAAATGCCTTATGGAAGGACAGAGCCTCCTAGTCCTTGCCCTACCACTTCTCTGTGTGTGGGTTCTCTGTTTTCATCCACTGAGGTCCAGCCTGGATCTCTAGCAGTGCAGCTCTTCATGTTTTCCTTTTGGCAAACAACACGCATGGGATACCCTTATGCCACCCATGGGTGGGGGTATACCCTTGTACCTCTTATGTGTGTTTTCTGGCATCTGTGTGTTGCCCACAGAGCAGGGTACGGGCTAGTGGCAGTGACATGCTGACTTGGCAGTGGCTCCGAGTGTCCTCCATTTTTGGGACACCCAGGCCCTGCCATAGGAATCAGTGTATTTCTGACAGAAAGCAAGATGGCCCCTTTGGTTTCTATTTCTTTTTACCTTGTGTCCCCAAAGTCCTGGGGAGCCCTCCCTCTGCTCCTTCCTCCTGACTGGCTGTTGGGTGGAAATGCCATATATGGCTCTGGGGCTGCCTCCTGTCAGACGGACTGGAGCCTTCCCAGGAGCTGTGTGTTGAGGGCATACCCTAGGTGTGAGACCGGTATGAATGGAGTCTGAAGTGAACTCACATTCTGTGTTGTTGGTGTCTGTTTTCTGTGTGTGACACAATGACTGAGACAGCCCTGACTGAAACTGACATGAATGCAGTGCAGTGTGCTGTAAGGCTGGGTACTTACCCCAATCCACATTTGCTATGGTTGTCTGAGTTGAGTGAATGGCCTGATTGCCTGTGAGCTTGATTGGCTGCCTGCCTGCATGACAGCCCTTCTGCATAATTGGTTGTCTGAGCCTGGCTCAGCCTGAGTGAATGGGAACCAATGTGTATAAAAAGGGCCCTCTCACTCATCAATTTGTTCAGAAGCTGAAGCAAGAAGAAGCTGTTCCTTGAATTCCAGCTGGAGGAGAAGTCTGCTGCTGCATTTTCTTAGTGCAATCCAAAAGCTGCCGTGTTCTTCCAAGGACTGATCCAGAGAGGACCTGCAAAGGAGAACTCTCTCGAGTTACAAGGGACAATCATGCAACCTGCTACTGTGGAAGCCAGTCCTGTGTGCTTGCCGTCTGGAGAAGGGGTCTTTGTGAGTTCTGAAGAGGAGTGCCTGGATATCTCAAGTTGAAGAAGTCCATTGGTGTCACCCAGGGTCTGGAGGTGCATTTTGTGATCGCAGGAAGCCGTTGCTGTCTACCGCACAGAAGAGGGGGTACCCTGTCATAGTGCTACTGGACACCCCAAGCTGCGAAAGTTCCAAACTGCCTAAGAACATTTCAACAGACATCCTTGTCATCATCACTGACCACTTTTTCCTGCCGGAGAGAGTCCATAGTTGCTGTGTGCAGAGGAAGGTCTGCCGGTGGGTTCCCTGCCACCAGAAGCTAACGAAGAGGGTCCAGAATTGGAGGGCATCCGAGGTTCACTCCAGTGGTCAAGCCGAGGTCGCCAGAAACTGTACAGAGATGTGTGCTGCGGCTGCAGCACTGAAGAACCGAACGTCGGATGAATGTTAAAGATGAACTCTCTAGGGTACCCCAGTCTCCCAACCTGAAGGAGATGATTGCCTTGACCTTACAGATTGATTATCGACTACGCAAACGTAGTCCCGAAAGAGAAGGGGGAGACTACAGAGAGCTCTGGATGTACCTCGTACCACTCCTCGAAGCACTGCAGAAGAGGAGCTGGCCGATGCAAATTGGCGTGTCTCGGGGTCCTCTTACCCCAGAGGAAAGGAACCGCCACAGAACTTGGTGCCTTTGCATGTATTGCTGCTCAAATAAACATCTAGTCAGAGAATGTACAGTAGGGCCTCCTAGGCCAGCTGGTAACGCAAGACCCCGTCCGTAGAGGGAATGACGGACATGGGGGAATTCCTATGTTCCCAGACACCTATTCCTTAGGATTCTCTCATGGTGGTGATTAAGGTAGAGATACATCTCCCTGACCACATACTCCATGATGTACCAGCTCTCATTGATTGCGCAGCTACTCTCGGAAGTAGTGTATCTGGACGACATATTGATTTTTTTCCAAAGACCTACAGGAACATCACCTTCACGTCTCTGAAGTATTGTCCAGATTAGCGAAAAATCACCTATATGCCAGGTTTAAGATTGAGAAAGTCAATTCCATCAACCTGAAATAAGTTATCTTGGGTTTATTCTTTCTCGTATAGGAGCCTCCATGGATCCTGTGAAGGTACACACAATAAAACAATGGAAGGAACCCTCTTCCGTTAAGGATATACAACTATTTCTTGGATTTACGCATTTTTACAGGAAACGTATCCCTAATTTTTCTATGCAGATCCTACCCTTAACAGCACTCTTAAAGAAAGGGGTACATTTCCTTTGGAACAGATCTGCCAGTGTGGCTTTTCAGGAGTTAACTGAGATTACCTGATCAAAACATGGGCTTTGCTTTGGAAACAGATGCCTCTAACTTTGCCATTGGAGCAGTCCTCAAACAACAGTTTGAAGAAGATTGTGAACATCCCATCGCTTACATGTTTCTGACATCATCGAGCGAAATTCTGCTGTATTAGAAAAGGAGCTCATAGCCATGAAGAGGGCATGCCAGGAATGGCAAAATCTTTTACTCGGATCCAAATATCCAGTTACCATTAGAACAGATCACCGCAATTTAAAGATTTTTCAACAGCATGAATGTCAAATCACTCGCCAGGCACGCTGGGCATATTTCTTCTCTCAGTATAATCTCCTGCCCACATTTCTACCAGGGAATGAAAATCAGATGGTGGATGCCCTCTCCTATAAACCTTGGAAATGAGAAGACAAACTCTCAAGAAAGACTGCTCCCCAAGGCTTCCTTTCTGTACTTTGTATCTACTTTTCTTCAGCGAGTGCAAGAATCCTCTAGAACCCATGGTGGCACCTTTCAAGACACCATGAAAAAAACACAATTTACTGAAAGAAAGGGAGCTTCTGTTTTATGGAGATCTACTCTTCATACCCACCCCCACATTGCAACAGGAAGTAATGTATATGTGTCATGACACGAAGACGACATGTCATAGAGGTATAAAGGTCACACTGCAAACCATATCTGGCCACCTTTGAGGCCAAACACAGCAAAGGATGTCCAGGACTATGTTACAGCCTGTCTTACTTATCAGCAAAGTAAAAACTCACAAAGACTCCCTCTGGGCAAATTAACGCAACCTTTACTACCATCTCAACCTTGGCAGCACATAAGTACCAATTTCATCTGTGAACTTCCCCTCTCTTATGATCAAACCACAATAATGGTGACGGTGGATTCCCTAACTAAACATTTTGTTGCCCTGCCTCAAGATCCATCTGCCCAACTCGTGGCATGGATATTTATACAGACCATTTTTCGGCTTCACAATCTACCAACTACTATTCTCTCAGATCGTGGACCTCAACATACTGCAAGATTCGGGGCGCCTTATGCAAGTTACTGGGAATAAATCAAGCCCTGCCTTCTGATTACCACCCACAATCCAACAAACAAACCGAAAGGCTCAATCTCTCGAACAATACCTACGTTGTTTTGCCTCAGGCTTACAATACAAATGGACAGATTTGCTTCCTCATGCAGAATTTGCATATAATTCAGACCATTCAGCTATTAAAGTAAGCATGTTTTTCTGCTCTTGCGGGTTTCATCCCACCTGCCTTCCTTCCATTTGCACCACAACTGCTCCAGTTCCTTCGGTAGAAGGACTTGTGGAGAAGAGTGAAACTGGTCAAGCATTGGCCTTAAAGGTCCTGGAAGAATACTGGGTGAGAATACTGGGTGATCAGCAAGAGGAATGCTGACAAGAAACGTCTACAAGCACCATCATTGAACGTCAGTGACTTGTTCTGGTTACCCTCTCGCTATTGTGAGAAACCTGAAGGTGTCTCACCCGCTAGTCCCCGGGGATCTGTCATCCAGGTGGCTAGGACACGGCCATCGCTATTGGATCCACTTCCTGGGGGTGGACCAGTGTGGGAGGATTACCTGGATGAAGGGTCCTCGGGGAGTGGAAGTGGGATGCCGACGGGTGAGGCACGGTACCCTCTTCTCTATAGCACCTTTCCCCGTCCTGCCCCATATAATATTCAGAGGTTCTACCCGCACCCCTTTTCCAACACGAACACTTTCCTAAACTGTGACAGACAACTGACTAATATCAGAGCCATTTACCTGACATGTCCCAATACATGGGTAAGGCAGAGACAGGCAACTGAAAATAACTACACACCTGACGGCACTTTCTCTTCCCCACAGGGATAAAAGGCAGAGTACGAAAGCACACTTCGAACAAGGCCAAAAGCACGATGAAGCAGCTATTCCAGACTGGCAGTTCGAATGGAGGAGAAAGGCAGAGAGACCTGGAAGGAGGACAAGGAGGGAATTGCCCTTGCCCTTTTCAACTCAGACCCGTGAAGCCTCTGAAAGGGAAATCATAAAACCGGAAGTCCGGCTGGCGTGTGGAGTGACAGGTGTCAACGGCACACAGGGCCCTCCCGTGCTGATAGCCAAAGCAGGGAGAAGCTCTTGGTGCCGTCCTTGCCTCCTGAGACAAGAAACTCCAATAGTTCAGCACAGCCAGTGAGTCTGAGAAGACAGATAGTAAACTCAACTGTGCTGGACCCAGGGAGTCAGCATCTATCACAGCATACCCAGATTATACCTTTTTGGTGCAGAAACAGAGGATGAGCTACGGAGCTGTTAAAAGGAGGTTACGCGCAGCCAATCTCAAATATATGTTGCTGTATGAACATATATACGAAGATGAAGGTCCTGCATAAAGATTGTGTGGTCTTCTTTGAGACCCCGGAAAATGTGAACGCGTGGATGGACTTGCAAAACATGCTGATGGAGAAAGAAGACCAGAAGGGAGAAGAAAGTGATAAGTGAGGCTGCAATTTGACTTTTAATGTACTCTTGTGGGACTTGGGGGCTACTGCATAATGATCCGATAGAGACTCTTCAGCTGGAAAAATATGTTTTTATTATTATTGTTAAGTGCAGGAAACACAGAGGCAGCTTAGCCATAAGCGGTGCTAGGAATCGCACTATTGACCCACTTTGAATAGTTTAGTTAGGATACTAGCAGGGCAGTATCCTCCCGCGGCATTCCGAGTACCGGCAACAAGCCAGAGAAAGTAGCGAGATGCAGAGATGCCTGAGATTCAATATTGGAGCTGGGCAAATGTTGGGAACGGTTGGGGAGTGTTGAGGAAGGGGAGTTGGGGTATTTAAAGGGAAGTTGGCCTATGGTGATGCACGGGGAAATAAGAGTGGAAATGTGAGTAGAGAGACGGGATGGAGAGGGACTGGAGAATATGGGGGAACTTAACATAGCAACCTGGAACGTGAGCGGCTTGAACAGTTATATTAAAAGGAACCGGGTGATGGCATATTTGAGACGGCAGAAAATAGATATAGAGCTTTTGCAAGAAACCCACTTGACTAAGGAGAAACAAGACATGATAGCACGGAAAAGGAGCAGGGCTACTCTGGGCGCCACATACTCGGCAAATGCTAGAGGGGTGCTGATTTGGGTAGCAGCATCGGTCCCATTCAAACTCCTCCAGACATATGTAGACCGAGATGGCAGGATGGTTATTAAACAGGGGATTGGTCGAAAGTAGAGCAATATATTAATATGTAGGCCCTAAACCAAGATACTGCAGCTTACTTTAGATCTTTGCATCCTAAAATTAGCCCATATAGGGATGGGGCAATGGTATGGGGTGGAGATTGTTATTGTACTTTGGACCCGACGATAGATCAGATAGCAAGTTTGCTTATCCAACCCCGTCGGCCAAAGCTTTGAACACACTGTTACATACAAATAAGTTAGCTGATGTATAGAGGAGAATGTATCCACAAGACCGAGTATACTTGCACTATACCGTCCCGAAGAACCTATATACAAGGTTAGATTATGTTTTTGTGGGAGAGGAAATGTTGGGCGAGTTTACACAGGCCGAGTATAAAGCTAGGGTTCTGTTGGACCACGCCCGCTGATTGTTACATGGTAGGTTCTTCCTCCCTGGGCTAGGGTTCCTACTTGGAGACTGAGGGTTGAAGCACTGAAAGACACAGGATTCCGATCTCAGATTTGGAGGGTTCTTTGCTTTGGTCAATGCCCGGAATTCCCACCCCTTCCTCCTCCTCACCTGTTTCTGGTCCTTCTGAGGAGCTCTCTGTAGATATCGTCCTTCTATCCCTCCAGGCGCCTTCTAGCCTTTTTTTGCAGAGCTTAGGACGGACTCTTCTGGAGGCCACCTTGCCAGTTAGCAATCTGCTTGGCAGACCCACAGGGAGTCCGCCCCCAATGCCAGGGAAAAAGCCTAGCTGAAAAAAACCCTGGTAGGATGTTTCTCTGTAGCACCGTAGAACGCAAGCGGGAGCAGACTACAATACCCAGAAGTCTCTTCCGGTGACTCGGACTGTGCAGGATCCAGGAATCCGAATAGGATGATTGAAGCAAAAAGTATACTCCGGAGGGGAAGCAGCAACAGAAGAGGAACGGCGCCAAAGCAGGTAAGAAAACAGAACGGAGGCAAAGCAATGCAGAAGAGGAGGTACGAGGACGGAAGGCAGGCAGTCCAAGGAGACGGCAGCAGGCGGGAGGCACGAAGAAAAGAAAGCTGGAAGCAAAACGAGAGAAGGGAGGAGGAATAACAGCCGCGGGATACTCGCAAGGAAGGCACGTAGGAAAGTAACACAGCGTTTACACCCAAAGCGGAAGCAAGGGTTGCAACGCATCGGCGTTACTGACGGACATGTACATAAGCGTCGATCCCCTGGGGGCGTGGTAAGCAATCCAAACACTAGACCGCTGCAGACAGTTCCCATTAGCGCTTCTTCCATAGCGTCCACTTCTTCCAAGACTGACGCGCCATGACAGTATGACCTCTTCTCCACTGGCCCCCTCCGGGTTTCCCTGTATGATTTCTATGAAAAGGGCGTAGAAGTCTGGGTGCACTGAGATTTCTTGCCGGTTCCCAAGACCTCTCAGTCCAAGGGTATCCTTTCCATAGTATGAGATATTGGAGAACACTGTGTCTGTATCGAGAGTCCAGGATGCGAGAGACTTCATATTCAGGGATCTCTTCTAGGCTTCGTATGTTTTTCTTGAGCTGCCTCTTATAAGGATCATCCTTGTATTCCTTGAGAAGGAACACATGGAATACAGGATGGATCTTTCTTAAGGAGTTGGGTAACTTAAGTCGGAAAGCTACTGGATTGATTTGTTGTTCTATGACATCCGAGAACACTTCAGAGAACTAGGTGAGAGAATAGTTCGAGAACAACACTGGCAGCGTAGACTCGGCTGGTACGCAGTGGGAAGCCTTTAAAGTGGTGATTGGAGGGACAGCCATAGCCAAATCAAAGGGGATGCAAGAGATTATAACACGGGATCTACAAAAGACGGAGAGGAAGTTAGAAACTATAACGCGTGCAGGAAACTATAACGCGTGCAGGAAATCCTTAGAAGAAGCTAAGGAAGTGTCTCGACCTACAGCTGGAGTATACAGGATATTGGGAGAGGTTAGGCAAACTAAGTTACAAGAAATACATTGAGAGACAGCACGCTGAAGGGGACAAGCTGGGCAGATTTTTAGCATGGCTGTATAAGAGTGAGACCACATGGCAGACTATTAGAGCTGTGAAAGGGAAAAACAGAAAGTCATGGGAGACCCAAGAGGGGGGTTAACAAATGTTTTTTTTAACGAATATTATAAGCAACACTATAATGAATCTGTGGGTGTAGAGGAGGCTAATATACAAGAAGCAATGACTGAGATTATTCTTCCCAAGCTAAATAAAGAGGAAAGTGACAGCTTAGAAGTGTGATAAAAGAACTACCAACCAGTAAAGTCCCAGGAGCGGATGGTCTCCCCAGGGAGTTTTATAAAGGATATATGGCCAAAGTGCTGCCTCCATTATGAGCAATGCTAAACGAGGCATTAGATACAGGTAAATTGCCTGGGTCCCTGAGAGAGTCGATAATTATCCCACTCCTCAAACCAAATAAGCCGGATACGTAATGTGGATCATACAGGCACTTTTCGTTGCTGAACCAGGACGGAAAGATTCTTACTGCAGTCATGGCAAAGAGGCTTAAACCGGTCATAGGTAAACTTATAAACTCTGATCAGACAGGATACGTACCACACAGAAATATTGCAAATAACTTGCAGAGATTACACTGTATAATAGATTATACCCAGAAGGGTACACAGGAGGTGGCAGTTGTGTCACTGGATGCAGTGAAGGCATTTGACTCGGTCAGCTGGCTGTGGCTGCTGGCGGTCCTGAAAGAATTTGGTATGGGACCCACATACATTGAATGGTGTACAATGAGCCGATAGCAAGAGTCAAGACGGGCTCTACGATCTCTGAGTAATGGCAGCTTAGTAAAGGCACGAGACAGGGCTGCCCATGGTCCCCGATGCACTTCATTTTAGCACTAGAACCACTGGCGGTTTATTTACGGAAGGAATAGGGTGAAGTGGGTATAAGCACCTTGGGAGGGAGGCATCTGATATCGCTGTATGCAGATGATATGCTCCTATACCTACAGTACCCAGAGGAGAATCTACAATATGTCCTAGACGTAATGGAGCGATATGCAGCACTGTCAGGCATAACCATTAAACCCCAAAAGTCTAGTCTGTACCCCGTAGGAGTGTATGTCGGGAAACCGGTACATAAGCTGCCGATTAAGTGGGAAGTGGAGACGTTCAGATACTTGGGGGTAGATGTGTACCACGACCCTCGGTTAGAACATATACATAACACGGTGAAGGCGGTGAATAAGATTGAGAACTGTATGACATTCTGGTCTATACTACCATTAGCTATGATAGGGCGGGCAGCTTTACTGAAGATGGTTGTGCTGCCGAGACTCCTACATTACTTTGCAAATGTCCCGTTTGCGATACCTAAGACATTCTTTAGGAAATTGCATGGTATATGCAGGAGCTTCATATGGCACAATTCTAGGTGCAGAGAAGCACTGAGAAAACTCCTGAATCCGTATGAGCAAGGAGGTATAAAGTTGCCCAACTTTGAGGTATAATTTATGGCTAGTCAGATGCAATTCGTGACTAAATGGCTGTCAGACGGAATGCACGACAGATCCAGCTATATGTTACCCACAGAGCATACCTGACCCCTGACAAAATAGCCAAGTTCAGTCGAGCAAACGTACAGACATGCCCGAAGTTCGGGGTGGTATATGCAGATCTGGTACATATGTTGTGGGCATGCGCAGAGATTGGTAGATTTTGGAGGGAAGTAGCCCAAACAACGGCAAAAGCGGAGATTACCCTGGATGTGGGAATCTCCAAAGGCTTGTTTATTAGGAGGTTTCCCGAGACCTAAACAAGCTAAACATGTGAGCACACTCAAGGACTTATACATAATAGCAAAACGCAGAATAGCGATGGGATGGAAGGCACAAGCAAGGCCGGCAGTGCAAGTATGGTAGAGGGGCCTGCTGAAATGGGCCAATGTGGAGTCTGTGGTTTGGCAAGAAGTGAGAGGTAGAAGCCCAGAACAGGAGGAGGGAGGATTGGAGGCATGGAAGCAATTAGTAGCAGATCTGGCCGACTTGGAACAGGGTGCTCAAGAGTTGTAATAGACCATTAGTCGAATTACACTGTAGGGGGAAGAGTTGTTGATTGGAGAAGAGAGGCATGGGTAGATGGGTGCGATGTGGGCTGGAAGGGAGGAGGGAGTTTGCGGGGGGAGAAAACTGTTATAAAATTGAATGTTTAATGTCGGTACTGACCCACGTTTGTAAATTGGAATGTTTGTGTGTATAAAACCAATACAAATTGTTTTTAAGAAAAAAAGAAAGTACCAAAAAGGTAAATGCCACAGAGCGCTTGACAAGGTCTTATCCACCTGACCCGAATGGCATGAGTGCAAAATATAGGGATGGTGCCGGCAGTCCAACCCTTATAGGCAACAGTTTCACAGAAAAAGAGCCACTTAGCAGATGAACAAAGAAAGTCCAATTTCTTGCCAAGTTCAATCCAAGTGTCTTAAAAAGAAACAAAAAGCAATCCAGAATGTGGAAACGGGAATCCGTAGAGTAGACGGGTGAAGAGTCCATTGAAAACGATGTAGAACAATCACAGCCAAAGGGAATGAAGAGTACGCAGTCCAGGAGGAAAAGCCGAGTTCACAGGAAGCCAGGTAAGCAGTCCGTAAATCAGGGAAGCCAAGCGCCAAAACAGACAGGGATTAAGCAAAATCAATTCCAGTGGGACGGTAGCCAAGAAGGTCTGAAAACCGGGATGGGACACGAGGAAACAAGATGCAAGGCCAGGTAGTAACGGACACCCCTCCTAACACGAGTATCTAGGATGGCTTGTATCTCGTATTTGTCCTCACCATGTACTTTGATAGGAGCGGGCTTAGTAGGGAGGGCAACATGAAAAACAGCATGAACATGCCAATTCGAAGGAACCATAAGGTGAAACACAACAGGGTTGATATATTTGTCGATAAGATAAGCACCAACATACCATGGGATAAGCTTGCATTTCCCTGAGATGTGCAGATATTTGGTGGACAACCAGACCTTATCCCCGTGTTGGTAAGCTTGGGCAGGACATCAATGCTTTTTGGCCTGCCGTTTGATGTTGTCTTGGGCCTTCTGTAGATGCAATGCCACAGCCAAACGAATGCTCGAATTTGAGTAGACCTCTGCATTGGCGGCCGGTACGTCCACTGGACTGGGCAGGATATGTGGATTCTGATCATACAGGGCATAAAACTGAGAACACTGAGGAGTGATGAGCGTTGTTGTAGGTGTACTCGGCTGCCCCCAACATAGTAAGCCAGTCTGATTAGTATTGCAAACGTAAACAATGTAGATATTGTTCCATGGTTGGTCCTGTCGGTCTGACCATCACTCTGAGGGTGGTAAAACGAGGAAAAACGTGCATCAACACCCAAGGACCTGGTCAGAGCATCCAAAAACGAGACGTAAACTGTGATCCACGGTCTGTGACAAGAATGGAAGGCAAGCCAAAGAACCAAACAATATGGGCAAAAACAGGGTAGCTTATCCAGAAGCCGAGGGTAAACCCCGACCAGGGATGAAGTGTGCCATCTTTGTGAAACCGTCGACAACCACTAGAATGGTGGCCATCCTTTGTGCCAGTGGCATTTCCACTATAAAGTCCACGGAAACCATGAACCCTGTCTTATGTGGTATTGGCTTCGCTTGTACCAAGCCTACTTGTTTACCAGTGACTGTTTTATACTCCATACACACAGCGCATCTCAATATGTAATCGGCGACATCCCTTCTTATGTGGGGCCACCAACACCACCTTTCTAGCAGTTCTAAGGTTTTTTGTCGACCTGGATGAGCGACTAGTTTAGTGTCATGGGACTGTGAGAAACCTGAAGGTGTCTTACCCGCTAGTCTGCAGGGATCTGTCATCCAGGTGGCCAGGACACGGCTATCGCTTTTGGATCCATTTCCTAGGGATGGACCAGTGCGGGAGGATCACCTGGATCTGGGGTATTCGGGGAGTGGAAGTGGGACACCGACGGCAAGACGCAGCATCCCCTTCCCTATACAAACTTTACCCCATCCTACCAGGTAGTATACTTAGGGATTCGACCCCCACCCCCTTTTTCCAACACATTTTCTCACGGACAACTCACTGTGAGCGAAAACGGACTAACACCCGAGCCATATACCTGACATATACCTGACATGTCCCAACACGATGGTCAGGCAGGATCAGTCAATTACTGATCATTAGACACACCTGACTTCTATTACGCATGCCCACACGGATGAAAGGCGGAGCACGCAAGCACACTCTGAACGAGGCAAAGCACACGAGGAAGCAGTAGTTCCAAGATGGCAATTTCATACAAGGCGAAAGACGGCGAGACCGAAAAGGAATACAAAGGATGGGCCCTTGACCTTTAAACCAAAAGACTGTGACTTTTATGAGCCTTTGAGAATATAAAATGTAATACCTGGAATCTTTATTTTTTATCATTTTCATAATGAATACAGTTAAATCAACATTTCTTGATATCCCTCCACCCACCAGAATTATGCACCATTCCCTTTTAGTCGCGAATCATCTCACATTTTCAAGAAATGTCCAGAATCCTTATTTTATGTGGGCACCATTGTACCATATAATCACTCTGGAGGTAGTTCAGTACCATTCCCCAATCCTGCTTAAAAGAGTCTCTGTCTTCCTGCATGTTGTAGGTTATCCCTTCCATTGACACGAAGCTCCAAACCTTCTGCAACCATACCTGATTTGTCAAACTCTGTCTGTTTCCAATGTTGAGCAATTGTGAGCCATGCAGCTATTATTACCTCTGCTCCCAGACCCACAATTTCACTGGCCTGAACGTTAGCATGTCTGTTTTTTTATCTAGCCACAAGAATTCCAATAGGGGTGCCCATCCAGTGCCCTATCCTGCCTTGCCCATATTTCTGTCGATCATCTGCAAACCATTCTCTCACCACCCGTATTTGAGCTGCTTCAAAATACCTATAGAAATGTGGGAGTGCCAGCCCCCCTCAATTTCTTTGCGCCATCAATGTGGGCTTGTTTTGCCATATGTATGCTGACACAATTTTTGTGAGGGATCGGATGTCTTTGGAATCCGAATTGGGAGTGCCTGAAAATAATATAAAAGCTTGGGCAGTATTACCATCTTTATCACCGTTAATCGCGCCAGCCAAGATGTTGCTAGGGGGTACCATTTCTGCAGATCAGTTTTAATCTGAAGAAGTTGGGGATAATTTGCCAATATAGTTGCCCCAATGTTGTGGTCAGGATTACTCCCAAATATGTAATCCCCTTATCCGCGATCCTCAGTTGCGCCTGAGAGCCCAGTCTGGTTATTGATTCCGGGTACATTGATAAATTCAACATTTCTGATTGCTGCCTATTTATTTTTAATCCCGAGACTATCCCACAATCCTCCAGCTCTTTAATGCTAGGATAGAATTCCCCGGATCCGTCGGCGCGATTACCATGTCGTCTGCAAATGCTATGGTTTTATGCTCACCCCCGCTATTTCAATCTTATTAGATATGTCCCCCGAATTCTGGACAATAATGGTTCTAAATAAATAGCATTCAATAAGGGAGACAACGGGCAGCCCTGTTTCGTACCACATATAATTTCTATACTACCCGACACCACCCCATTTACTGCCACTCGCATTGTTGGAGAGCTATAGTTGGCTTTCATCATCTGGAGAAACCCTTTGCCAAACCCTATCTTTTCCATTGTGTGAAATAAAAAGGACCATTTGACTCTGCATCTTGGTTTTCTTTATTAAATGGCATATTCTGCGTGTGTTATCATGCGTTTGCATCTCTGGGATGTACCCCGATTGGTCTTGGTTTATAAGTTTTGGGATTCATTGGGTTATTCTGCCTGGCAGGATCTTAGTGTATAGTTTAGCGTCCAGATTTAACAGCACTATAGGTCTGTATGATCCTGGATTGTAGGATCTTGTTGAGAAAGAGCTAGCACCTTCCTGCACCCCCAAGCACTTTAGAATTATGGAAGACTTCTTTTGACTGCTTCTAGGCACTACAAGGCATCAGTGGGCACGGGGGCACTGGGAAAGCTCTCTTATGTAAATATAATCACACACACAGACATGGATGGGCACTAAAAGAAGCCAGTTAATATTTAAATATAAGGTGCAAATAACTCTTAGCTGAATACATTTGTAAATGTCAAATTTTATGCAGTTCTAAAAATCTCAATGCACGATTGAAGCAGGCTCTCTGCCGGGAAGAATGCAGCCTGTGCTAAAAATGGATTGCAGGCCTCATGCGGCATCACTAAGGCTGGCAGAGCAGCATGAAGAAACTCATCAGCGATCTGCTGTTTATGGAATACTACCAATTTTGCCTCATTCATGGATTGTGTGATTGTGCCTTTCATTCTAAATGTAGTAAAGAGTTTCTTAAGTCGTGGAGCTAAAATATCAAGATATATTTTGTAAAAGCTTGCTGGGTAGCCGTCCGGACCCGACACTTTAACTTTCGGAAGTGTACTATTCGCCTTCTTCACCTCTTACTCTTGTATCTCCCTCTCTACAATCTCTTTTTCCTCCTCCAAACTCTGAGGAAGCTTAACTTTTGCTAAGTAGATTACCCGTTTATCCGGCCGGGATTCTCCGTCGTATACGATTGATAGTACCCCTGAAATATATCAGCTATCGCTTTGTTCGCTGTCTCTAAATCCCCATTTGAGTTCTGAAGTTTTATTACCCTTTGGGCTCGAGTTTTTCCTTTCAATTGTCTAGCTAGCAGCCTATCTGCTTTATTTGCCTTCAGATAATATCTTTATTTCGTATAGAGTAAGACCATCTTCGCTTGTTTTGTACGGAGAGCATCTAGTTTGCCTTGAACATGTCTCAGAGCCCTCTGCATCTTCCTGTTTGGGCCTTTTATCAGCTCGCCTTGTATCTCTTTCAGTTTTGCTTCCATTTCCCCTTCCAGCTGCCGCCTTTGTTTGTCCCGTGTCGCGTTGATAGATATTAGTTGGGCCCTCAAGACTACTTTAAAGGCAAAATACTCCAATCTTGACAGCTTCTCCCTCAGAAACCCCTCCTGACCTGTGTTGGGAGCATACACTGTGGCAACTGTGTATGTGTATGATTCAATTGCTACATTCAAAGATATGGACCTGCCTTCTGGATCAGCATGGAAGTTCAAGACCTATATCCCCAGTATATCTTGTAGTACAATGAGCACCCACGTTGTCTTATCGAAGGCATTCGCCTGATAGATCTGAGAGAACCCCTTGATCCTCAACTTCCCCTTTTTGCCCTCTGTATGTGGGTTTCTTGGAACGTAATAATATCCAATTTTTCCACCCGCTAAACCCTTCCAACTTTGGCCTCTTAATGGGGGTATTCATACCCCTCACATTATATGATAATACCTTCAGATCCCTCATTGTATCTCCTATTCTTTGACTCACCTGTGCCACACAAACATCCGTACGGTGTCATTCCCCTCTGGTATAGTTTCCCCCCAAACTTCCCCCACCAATTAACACTGTAAACCCCTTCTTTCCCCTTCCTCCCCAACTTCCCACCCACTTCTCCCAACCCCTTCCCTGAGGAGGGCTCAGGTTCCTAGGATCGCTTGGACGTATTGCCCGCCACGCCTGGCCCTCACTTCTTCCCAGAGTCATATCGTGGGGAATACTAAACCTCACTTGGATTCCCTGTCTTCCGTCACCAAATCCTAGCCCCTTGGCTGCTTGCCTTCAAATGTGTATGCTTCCCTCCTTGAAACAATAAATTGTTCTCCCCTCTCAAATGTCATCATTATTCCATGGTAGAACCCCCCCATTGCTTAACAAAACCTGGGCGTTTGTTTGGGGTTTGCTTACCTTCTCATTTAGTATCCCCACCCTTGCCTTTCTTTGTTATATTCTTCTACTCTCCTGGGCCTATGAGCAAAGTTTCTCTCCTTTGTAGGCTTCCCCGGCCTTCTGTAGATTCCTCTGATAGGTCCTGTATCCGTACTCCCTCGTTGCAAGATGTGATCCTATGTTGATGCCCTTCCCATGAGAATAGGAGGCCGAAAGGAAAGTTCCATTTGTACTGAATATGTTTCTGTGCCAAGATTCTCACCACTCGGGCCATCTCCCTCCTTTATAATGTGGATTGGGCGAGATCTAGGTATTGTTGTACCTCTAGTCCATTGATGTTAGTTGGACCCGCTGCTTCTCGCTGCTCTTTCTGGTTGTAGGATGCCATCGCTGCTTATACATTTCTTGGGCGTGAGCCTGATTCCAACCTTCGTGGGCCCACTCGATGCACCCAATCTATTGGGATAGGTTCCTCCGCGGTACTTGTCAATATGTCTGTGAACAGTTGTTGCACAGTATTCTTCAAATCCTTATCTGTAATTGACCCAGATAGGTTCTTAATCCTTATGTTGGATCGCCGAGAGCGGTTTTCCAAGTCCTCGCATTGGGTTTCCAGATGTTAGGGCCCAAGGACTAAGTCCATTAGTGGTGGCTTGACACGTCGTGATGCAATTGAGTCTTTCTGACAATATACCCCTCAAGAGTACGAAAGGACAGATTGAGGTGAGTATTGCCCGAAAATATTTGGTACACCCTGGTTCCCAGACAGCTGGCTGCAAGAGAAAGTAACCAAGTATTAAAATATGACTCAAGACAATGAAATAACTAGGCAAGATTATGAGCAGATACTCGCAAGCAAGAATGGTGACTGGGACTGATAAGTTCCAAGCTAGATTGGCGAGTATCCTGAAACAAGAGAGGTAGCTATTACCATTAGTAAAAGATAGTAAGAAAAGGAAGAACCAGGCAGTAGTGTGCTTACCAATGATTGGTCTGGAGGAGTTGTGAAGAGGGGATTGCTGTAGTCCTGGGAAAGCAAAGTCTTGTTTCCTATTCCCGCCGGCACGAGGATGCCTAAACAAGTCTTTGATCCTTGCGCCATTGCGCTAATGTCCTTTAAGTTTAAGTCTTTGGACCGGAAAAAGAAGGAAGATGATCCAGTAACGTTCCGGTTTGGTAGCAGGCAGGTAAGACTTGAGAGGATGAGGCGAATGCAGTCCAATAAGCGTTCCGGTTTGGCAGCAGGCAGGTAAGACGTGAAGGGATGAGGCGAATGCAGTCTGATAAACATTCCGGTTTGGCAGCAGGCAGGTGAGACCTGAGAGGATGAGGCAAATGCAGTCCAATAAACGTTCCGGAGTCTACAACAGATACCAAATAAGCAAGGACAAGGGACGAGGCAAAGAAAGTCAAGAAACACACCAGGGGATCGAAGAGCAGGATAACAAGGTAACAATATACGACGCTTAGAAATTACAAATTCAGAAGCAGCGCCGTGCAGCGGGGGCGGGGTTAATATACAGATCAGCTGACCGCACGCACAACGCACCGCCGTAGACTTGAACGCCTATGTGTATGTAATGGGCACCAGCGTTTCCAGGGCAACACATAGCGTTCTCAGAAGGAACGCGTACTCCTTCTCCTGGACGAACAGGGGTTCTAAGGGTTTAATGTGAATCCTGAATTCATGCGTATACTGTTGAACCTACTGGGGAATCGGGAATGTTTCCTCCTGTGTGTACCAGGTCTATGACAAGAAAAAGAGGAATCAAACAGAACCCTGACACCAGATTATATGTCAGGCGAGAGAGACGATCAAGTGCTTCATTGCTCTTCTGCGTGTCGTCCTGGATGCTCTTTCCATTGTATCTGTTCTTTCTTCAAGTTTTGCCACATCTATTTTCAGGTCCTGAACCGACTGTTTCATTTCCGTTTTCAAAACCTCAAACTGGGATTGAAAAGATGTCATGAATTGTCCTTGGAATTCCTTAAACCAACTCTATAGGTCTTCTTTTCTCATTTCCGATGTCCCCTCCTCTCTGTTCCCCTGTTGTGGCACATCATGCTTTTATGCTCCCCACGATGCCTGGGGGGGGGGGGGGGATGTTCCCAATTCCCACATGCTTTTTATGCTTGCTTCCTGGTGCACCTGGGGGGATTTGCATCCGACCAACTCTTCTTTGCTCTTGTTCTTGGACATAACTTTGCTCGCCCTGTTTTGCTGATATGGACTACTCCGTGCCGTGCAGATTCTTAGGAAATCCCAGGGTCCTTTTATAGCAGTACCTTATATTATGTCCCTATGTCATTGAGTGGCGCTCACCCCCCTTTTTGGATCTCTTTTTGTCTCTCTTGCTTCCCTTCTATGCAGGTCCCCCCAAAGCCTGAGCCGTCGCTCCTTGTCTTTCACTGGATAGTCTGTGCTTTCTCCCCCTTCTTGGGTCACTTTTTATCACCCTGTGCCCCTTCTATGCATGGGTTCCCCATGTTACATGCAGTGCTTTGCTGGGAGGTCGGCACTTTCCTCTGCAGTTTGATCTGGGGAAGCTGCAGTTCTCTCATTTCTCCTTCCCCTACCACTGCAGCCAAATCTCGCGCAATGTATTCCCTCTCTGGTCCGCCTCCCCCGGGCTGTGCGCTTCTCCTGGCTCACAGGCAATTATCTCCAGTCCTCAGCTGCCACCTCACGCCGGTACCGCTTCTATGGCGGGTGAATTTTAGGGCCTTCCTTGACCTGTGCCCTGGTGGTGGGGTGAAGGGGCTCGTGGCTGTGATCGCTCTTCTCGTGATTGCTATTAACCCCTTCTCCCCTGCTCCGGGCCTCAATCTTGCAGACCCTCCGGTTCAGGTTTCCAGCATTCCCCTCTCGTCCGGGTCCATATGTTGCCATGCCGATTCCTTTCACACTTGCTTCTCCCCTCCTGGGGTTCCGATGCTTATGTTTGGGGTATTTCAGTACCACTTGTCATGCTGCTTCATTGCTAACTGCTCCTGCTGCCTAAAGGGGGACTGAGATGCTCTCACACACGTCTTCCTTGTACTGCTGCCATCTTGGAATCCCATCTATAGACTTAGTTGAAATACCCCCTCCTGAGTGTTATATAAGATTGGCCCCAAAATCTGGCCTGGCCTTGAAAATTCAGTCTAGATGTTCTGGCAGTCGTCATAGATCCCGAATTCCGGCGAGACATTAAGGTTCTCTTACATAACCATGGTGAAATACCATTTGAAGTACATCGTGGAGACAACGTTACACAGGGATTTCTTGAAAAAACTATATTTCCTCGTTTTAAAGAGAGTGAGCAGGAGACGCGGAGACCTTAGGCTTTGGGGAAGCTGATGAAGCTTCTAAGAATGAAGAAAAAAGGAAAGCAGTGTTTGCCCTCGCTGAGATTTCTTACAAGCAATTCCCGAAGGGCAGGGGATAGAAAAAGTAAGTCCTTTTTTCTTCCTAAAGCAAGGATTACTGTATAGAAAGGAAACGTCTACAGAAGACCTAAGCAAAACTCAGTTGGTAATCTCCAACACCCACCGAAAGATCGTACTAGAGATTGCCCATTCTCATCTGACAGAGGGACACTTAGGACAATCCAAGACCGAGGCACATATCAGTGTGAAGTTCTACTGGCCAGGTACCCATGCTAATATAAAAACCTTTATTCAGACATGTGAGATATGTCAAAGAACCAGTACTCACATTCCATTGCCGGCCCCTCTGAATTCTTTACCAATAATAGAAATCCCTTCCTCTAAGATCAGGGATGGATATCAATGGAACTTTGGAAACCTCTAAGTTGGGTAACAAATATGTACTCGTAATTGTCGGTTATGCGACCAGATACCAGAGGCATTTCCTATGCGGAACAACACCACCCAGAAGATTTTAAAACACCTTTTACCATACTTCTCTAGTGTTGGTTTTTCTAAGGAAATCCTGATGGGTCAAGGATGCAATTTCATGAGCAAGCTTGTGGGTGAAGTAAAGGAGCTACTGCATATTACCACCTTTAAAAGCTTCCGTCTACCACCCCAAACCGATGGAATGGGAGAAAGATTCAATAAAACTCTTTAAATGATCCTGAGGAAATTTGTAGACAAGGATGGGAAGGACTGGGACTGTATGATCCCCTGGACATGATTTGCAGTGAGAAAAACCTTTCATTCATCCACAGGATTCTCTCCTTTTGAACTACTCTATGGTAGGGAACCTAGAGATGTCCTAGATATGCTCACGGAAACCTGGGAAGAAAGAGAAGAGGCATGCATTTCCCTTTTGCAAACTGCTACTCCATTGTGAGAGGATATGAGACTTGTTTGAGATCTAGTGTATATTCCTATGGAAAAAGCACAAACATAACAAAAGTCAATTTAAGACAAAAAAGTTTAACATCATTTTCCGTAGGACAAAAAGTATTGGTCCTCTTACGTATTTCAGAAAACAAACTTGTTTCTAAGTGGCAGGGGGCCAGATGAAATATTGGAATGCATAGGAAACTGTACTTATAAGGTAGCCCAACCTGACAGGAAACAAAAGACCCATCTATACCATGTAAACCTCTTAAAAGAGTGGAAGGAAAATCCTTTAGCCGCCAATGCCACAGTATTATCTTGCTTGGTCAAAGAGGAAATGGCTAACTTTGAATTAATTCCCCAAGAGCTATCTAATCAGCAACAAGAAGATTTAAAGGATCTAGTTTTAGCATTTCCCAATGTATTCTCGTAGAAATCAGGAAGAGTGAAAGGCACCTAGAAGCCTGTAAGCAGATAGTGGTTGAGGAAGTAAACAAAATGTTAATATTGAATATCATCGAACCCTCTTCAAGCCCTTGTTCCTCCCCTGTAGTATTGGTCACAAGACCAGGCCATTCCTGGAGGTTTTGCATAGATTTCCACCAAGTTAAAATGCCATCTCAGATTTCTATGCTTATCCAATGCCACGCCTTAATTGATAAACTCGGGAATGCCACCTTTCTATCCAGCCTAGACCTAACCAAGGGGTACTGGTGGTCCCAGTACATGGACCTGATAAGGAGAAGACAGCCTTTTCAACACCCCTGGGACTGTTTCAGTTCAATGTCCCCCCCTTTTGACTTACATGGTGCTCCGGCCACTTTCCAACGACTCATGGATAAATTATTATAGCCCTACTCTGATTTCTGTGGAGCTTATATTGATGATATAGTCATTTATATTTAAACCTAGGAAGGCCACCTTTTCCATCTTTTTACTATTATGAGAGCCCTGAGGGAAGCCGGCCTAACTGCCAATCCATCCAAATGCAGGCTGGCCCAATCAGCCGTGAAATACCTCGGCTTCTTTGTTAGGAATGGTAGTGTCTAACATCAACGTGAAAAAGTAAAGGCCATCCAAGATATCCCTGCAACTAAAACTAAGAGAGACCATAGAGCATTCTTAGGTCTAATTGGTTATTACCGTAGGTTTATCCCTAATTTCTCGGACAGAACAGCCAAACGGACCGACAAATTAAAGAATGCTGAACCCCAGAAAATTAATTGGATTGACGAGGATGATGATACAAAAACCTAAAAACTGTGTCAGAACCCCATCCTGAAGGTAGTAGATTTCTCGAAAGCGTTTGTATTACAAACAGCTGCCTCCCTTATAGCGTTAGGAGCAGACTTGTCACAAATTTGCGATGGATTGGAACACCCAATCTTATTTACTATTTGCAAACTCTTCCCACGTGAAAATAATTACTCTGTGTTAGAATTAGAGGCCTTTGCCATCAAGTGGGCCATTACCCATCTTAGATATTACCTCCAAAAAAGAAAGTTAACACTCGTCACAGATCATTCTCCCTTTGATTGGATTAGCCAACGAAAGATTCTAACCCTCGAGTCATGCAATGGTTGTTGGACCTGCAAACCTACTGTTTCACTGTGCAGCACCGAAAAGCCAAAGATCAAGGGAACGTAGATTTCCTTTCTCGGTTTTCTTGTGGAACAGGTGCGATTACATCGCATAGGAGAAGGGTATGTGAGAAACCTGAAGCTGTCTCACCCGCTAGTCCCTGAGGAGCTGTCATCCAGGTGGCCAGGACACGGCCATTGCTTTTGAATCCATTTCCTGGGGGTGGACCAGTGCAGGAGGATCACCTGGATGGGGGTCTACAGGGAATGTAAGTGGGTCACCGGACAGTGAGACGCAATATCCCCTTCCGTATAACACCTTTAACCCATCCTACCAGGTAGGATACTTAGGGAGTCAAAATCCCCATCCCCCTGCCTTTTCCGACACAAAACACTTTCTCATGGACAACTCACTATGAGGGAAAACGGACTAACACCCGAGCCGTATACCTGACATGTCCCAACACGATGGTCAGGCAGTTACTGATCATTACACACACTTGACTTCTATCACACTTCCCCACACGGATAAAGCGGTTGCCGCCATGGGACTGTCCTTGGCTCCTACAACAAAGAAAAGCCAGTGAAGGCAACACAGCCGGTGAGTTGGGGAGACTGATACCAACCCGGGCTGTCTGGAGCCCATGGTATGAAGGAATTTGAAGAGGACAGTGCATGAAGTGTATCTAGCAAGTAATGCAAATATAATTAATGCACTAAATGAGTGACTGAACTTTGAAGCGAAGATAGATACCGTAACGAGAGTGGTCCGGCACCACGTGCATGCTCATTCGAATGTCTCTGTTAGGTACCCAAACCCAAAGGGACAAATGTAAAGATAAGGAATTGTAAAATCGAAGTGGTCCTGCAACGGGTCAAGCTAAACCCTGTGCACAAAGTCTCCAATACTTGATTGAAATTGGTCTGGGCCCAGCTGAGGAAGACCAATTGTGCTTAAAAGGGGTTCTGAGCCTGGCTGAGGGGGATCCAGAGTGAACCATGAGTCACCCCAATGAATATACTACGAACATTGTGCTAAAGTGATCTGAGCCCAACTGAGGGGGGTCAAAAAGGAATGAACATTGAACTAAAAAGATTTGAGTCAGACTGAGGGGGATCCGGGTGAATAGTGAATCACTTATAGTGAATACTTGTAGAAATCTGAAGAGGAAAAGAACTCATCGTTTTTGTTTTATTGCATCAGGCCCTCTGAATGAGGAGACTTTGAGGAGTAAAGAGACTTGCATACAGAAGGTCCCAATGTTATGATTGAACTGTATCCACATGCTAAAGAAGATTGTGCTACACTTGAGTGAACCGCCTTGTCCCATGCTAAAAACCGGGGGAAGGGAGACTAAAGGCCTAAACATCCTGACATATCATTTTGAACACTTCTTTCTTTTTGGTACATTACCCCCCACCCCCGCTGCGCTGTTTGTATTTAGAGGTAAGGATTGGCAATAGGTTTTTTAGTATAGGCCCTTTTATTTTGACAAGACACCACTAGGACTGTGTTATATTTGATGGTCGTAGCTTGCACCCATCTGTACATTTAGGTTTAGATACGCCTTTATCATACCCTTGTTGAAGTTCAATAAACACCATTGAACTGTGGTCACTTGTGTCTGTCTTACTGTTGATACCATGCCTTCCTTACAGTACCTCTTGAGCGCAGAGAGGCATGTGTTTACGTTGGGAATATATAGATGTTCATGTACATAGGGCAAACCATTGACAAGGTGTGCGTTTTGAGAAAAGTCATCGGAAGGATGCTCTTTTACTTAATGTCAGATATTGTCCAACAAAGAGGGAGAGACTGAACAAATACAGATCACGGTACCCATAGGTAGTACCAGGGTTTCATTGTGGGTTGTTTCCAGGTCCCTCCCTATCCTGGATAAGGTATTGGCTTTGCCGTACAGACGATCAGGACGGTAAGTCACAACAAAATTAAACCTGGCAGAAAACAAATGCCAACGTATTTGGCGTGCATTTAGCATGTGATAGGGCCTGCAGGTTACGGTGATCAGTGTACACGGTTATTGGGTGTTTAGCACCCAATAGATGTTGTCGCCACGCCTTAAAAGTGGCTCTGATCACCAGTAGCTCTCTCTCCATGATTGTGTTATTCCTTTCACATGTTGACAGAGTCCTGGAAAAATAGGCCACCGGATGCAGGTGATGTGTGGTGGGGGTATTTCTGTGAAACGATGGCACCGATTGCTACGGCTGAAGCATCGACTTCCACTATGTATGCCAGGGAAGGATCTGGGTGTTGCAGGACCGGGGCTGATGTGAAAGCGTCCTTTAGGGACTGGAATGCTGCTTGTGCCTCCGTATTCCAAACAAACTGGACGGAGGGTCTGGTGAGGCGAGTCAGCAGAACCACCATTCCAGAGAACGAGGTAATGAACCCCCTATACAATTTGGCAAAGCCAAAAAACGATTCTAATGCTTTCACTCTAGTGGGCGCCTGCCAATCAAGCATGGCTCAGACTATAGCATCACTCATCTGAACCCCCTGTGAGGACAGCACAAATCCCAGGAACTTGACAGAAGAGGCATGTGTCACGTGCCTGATCCACCATTAGGATGTTCGCTCTGTTTTTTCCTCACTTCCTGGTTTCTCGGTCTAGTCTTCCTGTTCAAGGTGTTGTTCCTTTCCTTTGCCTATTTAGCCACGTCCCCCTGTTACTGCGTTGCAATCCTTTCGCTTTGCTTCGGGTTTACACGCTAGCGCTTTTTTCGCCTGTTCAGCCCTTTTTGGCCTTTTGGCCTCTCTTCCTTGCTCGCTGCCTTAGTGTTCTGATCTTGATGGTCGTGCCGATTATTGAATACCTCCGTCCCCAAGTACCACACAGACAGTATTACCAAATACTGTATGTGCAATCTTTGAGGCCACAGGTGTTGTGAGCCGTCAACTGGAACCAGGAAACGCCGGAAGAACCCCTTTGACCGCTGTAAGGCAATAGACGGTTATCACACTAATGCAATATGGACACAGTAATAAGGAATTGATTGAAGCAAGGCTTACCTAGGTGAACTGTGGGCCAGGTTGTAATGCAATAGGGGCAATCAGCGGAGACAGTGGGTCGGGTTTCAGAGAGGCTAGGCTGGCAATTCTACACCTGGGCAGGTTGACAACAAGAGTCCAAAAGAGGAGTTCAAAAACACGTAATGGGGTCGAAACCAGTTCAAAGCACAAGATCCAAGCAAGGGATAGTTCGTTTGAGCAATCCGTGAAGAAGGTGCAGGGTTGAATACCTTTAGAACCAAGCAAGAAAAGTTCCAAGGCAAAGGTAACAGAAGAAGCCAGGAAGACGTAGAGTATCCAAAAAACAGTCCATGGTCGTAGAGCCAATGAATCCTTGATGAAAGCAATAACGCCAAACAGTCCTTACGAGAAGCAGCTGAGAAGCGCTGCCAACATGGTTTCCGGCGCTTTTGAATGTTAGTTGTAGTCACATGATGCAAAAACGCGGCAGCGTGGAAAATCACGTGATGACAAAGGATAAATGTGATTGACAGCCTTCATCTCACTTGACGCGTGAATGGCCGTGTTCCTCGGCGGTGCTGTAAGGTATACGAGATTTTCCACGGGAGTTGCCAGGACGATGAAGGTCGGAAAACACCTGGAAAACCAGTCATCCTTCTCCAGTGTTGAACAGAAGGTCGTTTCCTTGTGCCCCGATGTGCAGTGAGAAATGTGCCAGGTAAATGTGGGTTGCCCATTGGGTTGCCTAGTGGGTTGCCTAGTAATGGGCACACTGGGAGACGTGACAGAGCCCTCCCCCAAGGGCCCACGACCCCGTGGGCAGGAAGGATGATCCCGATGGAAATGAGCTACCAGTCTAGGGGCGTTAACATCCCTGGAAAAAACCCAAGAGCGCTCCTCAGGACCGTAACCCAACCAATCCACAAGGTATTGCAGTCGACCCTGTCTAAGACGAGAGCCCAAAATGGCACTGACCTCAAAGACATCTGGAGAGGAGACTGAAACAGGGGCAGGAGGAGAGATGATACGTGTGGGAGGAATGCAAAGCTTGAGCAGGGAGACATGGAATACTGGGTGTATACGCCATGTTGATGGAATATAAAGACGTAGCGCCACAGGGTTTAGGACCTTGAGAATCTTGTACGGGCCAACAAATCGAGGCAGCAACTTCCGGCAACCAGGGATGTGCAGGTGGCGGGTCGACAACCAGACACGGTCACCCACACGGTAATCAGGGGCTGCCGCCCGTTTCCGGTCTGCCTTTGCCTTCATAGACACTTGGGCCTCACATAAATGGAGAAGAGTCTGGTTATGAACCGAAACCAGATCGCGGGCGCAAGCCGTAGCTGCAGGAGCAGTGCAGGAGTCGCAAATCAGGGAAAGGTAGGGTTCGGGGATGCTGGCCGTATAAAGCATAGAAAGGAGAAAAGGTAGTGGAGGAATGCTGAGAGTTATTGTATGCAAACTCAGCGAGGTGGAGAAGATTAAACCAGGTATCTTGGAACTGAAGAGTCAGGCAGCGTAAGTATTGTTCTAAGGTCTGGTTCACTCTCTCCGTCTGCCCATCGCTCTCCGGGTGGTAAGCGGAGGAGTAGCGGGCGTCAATACCAAGGAGCATATTGAGGGCTTGCCAGAAACGTGAGGTGAACTGTGAGCCACGATCCGAAACCAGGACCTGTGGCAAACCAAAAAGACAAAACACTGATTTGAAGAATAATTGGGCCAATGTAGGGGCAGAGGGTATCCCTGTACAAGGAATAAAATGGGCCATTTTGGTGTATTAGTCAACGACTACCGAGATTGTGTCATAGCCCTGTCTGTGAGGTAGATCTGTGACTAGATCCATAGAAACAGTGTGCCAGGGTCTGGGGGGGTAGAGGCAAAGATTGGAGCAGACCTAGTGGTCGACCACGGCGTGTTTTGCACTGAGCACTTATGGAGCAGGAGTTCACATAGGCCTCCACATCGTGCCGCATCGATGGCCACCAGCAACAGCGCTTTAGTAGTTCCAGGGTACGTAACTGTCCAGGGTGACCATTGATGGCGGCATCGTGGGACCAAGCAAGCGCCTGATTGCGTACATCACTTGTGGGGAGAAAGAGTTTCCCGTGAATAAATGGTAACCCTTCCTGAAGTACCAAGTCCCAATCTGTCAGCTCATTTGGATGTTGTAAAACCCATTGCCTAATGGTGGATAGCATGGGTAGGGATGGTGTGCATAAACAGACTACATGACCCTTCCCTAATAGTGTTTCAGGATACAAAGACAGGGATTCCCCCCCAGGAGAACGAGAAAGAGCATCCGCCTTGCCGTGGGTAGTCCCCGGCCTATGTTTCACTACAAAATCATATGCAGCGAAGAAGAGATGCCAGCGTACCTGTCTGCTATTTACACATTTAAGGGAAGCCAGGTCTTGGAGGTTTTTGTGATCAGTGTACACTATGGTCTGATGTTTTGCCCCTATAAGGTGATGTCGCCATGTTTGCAAAGCGTTCTTAATGGCCAACAATTCTTTTTCAGTAACCGTGTAGTGATATTCGGAGGACGTAAACTTCCTTGAGTGATAGGCTATGGGATGCAGCTGCCCCGTGGCTGAACAAGGTTGAGAGAGCACTGCACCTAATGCAAAGGAGGAAGCGTCGGCCTCCAGGACAAATGGAAGATCCGAATCTGGGTGTTGAAGCACCGGGGCGGAAGTGAACCTGGACTTCAGGGCCTCAAAGGCCTTTTGATGCTCCGGTGTCCAACAGAACAGGGCAAGGGGGCTGGTTAAGGCGGTTAGCGGTGATACAATGGAGGAAAACCCAGCGATAAAGCGCCGATAAAAATTGGCAAAACCAAGAAAAGATTGTAACTGTTTCAGGTTGGTCGGGGCAGGCCAGTCTATGATAGCACGGACTTTCGAGTTGTTCATGGATAGGCCACCAGGAGTTATGTGAAAACCCTTGTTGAAGTTCAATAAACACCATTGAACTGTGGTCACTTGTGTCTGTCTTACTGTTGATACCATGCCTTCCTTACAGTACCTCTTGAGCGCAGAGAGGCATGTGTTTACGTTGGGAATATATAGATGTTCATGTACATAGGACAAACCATTGACAAGGTGTGCGTTTTGAGAAAAGTCATCGGAAGGATGCTCTTTTACTTAATGTCAGATATTGTCCAACAAAGAGGGAGAGACTGAACAAATACAGATCACGGTACCCATAGGTAGTACCAGGGTTTCATTGTGGGTTGTTTCCAGGTCCCTCCCTATCCTGGATAAGGTATTGGCTTTGCCGTACAGACCTCCTTAGTGTGGAATTCACATTTCTCGGGTTTAGCGAATAAGGCATGATTTTTGAGGCGTGTTAATACTTCTTTAACATGGACGATATGTTCCTCCAAGGATGAGGAAAACACCAGTATGTCGTCCAAGTAAGCCACTACGTATATGTCAAGAATATCACTGAACACCTTGTTGACAAATCGTTGAAACGTAGCTGGGGCGTTACATAAACCGAAAGACATCACAGTGTATTCAAACAAGCCCTGTCTGGAGCAGAATGCTGTTTTCCACTCGTCTCCCTGACGCATACGGACAAGGTTGTAAGCACCTCGGAGATCCAGTTTAGTAAAGATGGTTGCGCGTGTCAGTTTATCTAGTAGTGGGGAGATCAATGGAATGGGGTACCTGTTCTTTATGGTAATAGCGTTCAGTTTTCTGTACTCCACACAAGGACGTAAGTCCCCTTCTTTTTTCGGTACGAAAAGATGGGACTAGCAGCCGGAGAGCAGGAGGGTCGTATGTGGCCTAATCGTAAGGCTTGTTGGATGTACTCCTTTAGGGCCTGTTCCTCTGACTGAGATAGAGAATATATCCTGCCCCTTGGAATCACTGCATCAGGGACTAAATCAATGGGACAATCATAGGGTCTGTGTGGCGGTGACCCTTCTGCCGTGGCCTTGTCAAACACAGTCAAGAATTCATGATAAACCGTGGGGATACCAGCCAATACAGCCCCTACAGTATGTGTTGAGGGTACACTTTGCATTGTCTCCTCTAGACGGGAAGAGGCCATTGCCCCAAGAATACTGGCAGGGGAGGAGAGCATCTGAGATTCTATCAGGCAGAAGTTTTGACAAATATCAGATTCAAAGGTGACTTGACCCGTACCCCAATTGATTAGTGGGTTGTGTTGTCTCAACCAGGGAATGCCCAGAATGACACCGAATTGCGGGGTGGTGATAAGATCGAATGACATAGTTTCCTTATGGGTGTCTTCGATTATCAGTTTTATAGGAGCCGTTTTATACATGATAGGACCGGAAGCAAGGGAGGTACCATCAACTGCTTGCACTGGTTCTGGGTGTTCCTTCTTAATCAAGTGTAAATTGAGTTTGTGGGCCAATGCTATATCGATGAAACAGCCAGTGGCCCCAGAATCGATCACTATATGTACCTGATGTGTAAGCTCCCTAGTAGGCTTCAATGAAGCTTGTACCACGATAGGTCTGATGGGACCGAAAATGGGTTCAGTGGGGGACATGGAGGTGCTCGCCCGTACCCCCGCTCTTAGGGGCGAGCCTTCTGAAAAACCCTGATTCTTATTTCTTGGGCGTCGTGGACATTCTTTTACATAATGTCCGTTGATGCCACAGTAAAAACAAGAATTATCCGTTCTTCTGCGTTCCCGTTCAGCCTGAGTAATGGGACTCCTAATCCCACCGACTTGCATGGGTTCAGGGGCCGACAAAGTCGAGGATGTTTGACTTGAAAAACCAACCTCTGCCTTACGCTCAGATCGACATGCATCAACTTGCAGGGTTAGGTCTACCAACTCGGAAAAAACAGAGGGAAGGGCCGGGATCACTGATAGGGCGTCTTTCATAGTATTACATAGCCCTTTGTAGTACACAATAGCTTTCTTTTCCTCCGGCCATGAGGTCTCTGCAGCAAGTTGGTTAAAACGTGTTATATATTCAATAAGTGTTTGTCTGCCTTGTGAGAGCTCTAGTAGTTCCAAGTCTCGGGATTGTGCTTTATACCTGGTATCGAATACCTTAGCCATTTCAGTCACTAGAAGATTGAAATCATATAATGCTGGATGGTTATTTTCCAGTAACGGGTTCGCCCAGGTAGCTGCCACGCCAGATAAATGAGAAAGAAGGAAGGCTGCCTTGGTGACGGAATCTGGAAAAGCTTGTGGTCCACATAAAAAATGTAGTTTACACTGGTTCAAGAATCTGCAGTATTTCCTTGGATCACCTTGGAATCGTTCTGGGGCAGCAAGGGGAAAGGAAGTAGGAAGTAGTACAGGAGTGGGAGTTGTGGGCGGAGCGGGTGAAGACTGGGCTTGAGGGGCGTCTTCAATCTTGGCATCAGCCGGTAGAGGATGGCGTGTGCTTTGCAAGGTATCGAGACGGTGGTGGATTGCCGTTGTTGCGGTGACCATATCGGTCCTAAGGGCCGCAACTGCCTGCATTAAAGCGGTCACGGGGTCCCCAGCGGAGGGATCCATAATCAGGACGACCAAAAATGGCTTCTCAGTCTGTTCTGATTTTGATGGTCGTACCGATTATTGAATACCTCCGTCCCCAAGTACCACACAGACAGAATGACCAAATACTGTATGTGCAATCTTTGAAGCCACAGGTGTTGTGAGCCATCAACTGGAACCAGGAAACGCCGGAAGAACCCCTTTGACCGCTGTAAGGCAATAGACGGTTATCACACTAATGCAATATGGACACAGTAATAAGGAATTGATTGAAGCAAGGCTTACCTAGGTGAACTGTGGGCCAGGTTGTAATGCAATAGGGGCAATCAGCGGAGACAGTGGGTCGGGTTTCAGAGAGGCTAGGCTGGCAATTCCACACCTGGGCAGGTTGACAACAAGAGTCCAAAAGAGGAGTTCAAAAAAACGTAATGGGGTCGAAACCAGTTCAAAGCACAAGATCCAAGCAAGGGATAGTTCGTTTGAGCAATCCGTGAAGAAGGTGCAGGGTCGAATACCTTTAGAACCAAGCAAGAAAAGTTCCAGGGCAAAGGTAACAGATGAAGCCAGGAAGAAGTAGAGTATCCAAAAAACAGTCCGTGGTCGTAGAGCCAATGAATCCTTGATGAAAGCAATAACGCCAAACAGTCCTTACGAGAAGCAGCTGAGAAGCGCTGCCAACATGGTTTCTGGCGCTTTTGAATGTTAGTTGTAGTCACATGATGCAAAAACGCGGCAGCGTGGAAAATCACGTGATGACAAAGGATAAACGTGATTGACGGCCGTTCATCTCACTTGACGCGTGACTCGCCGTGTTCCTCGGCGGTGCTGTAAGGTATACGAGATTTTCCACGGGAGTTGCCAGGACAATGAAGGTCGGAAAACACCTGGAAAACCAGTCATCCTTCTCCAGTGTTGAACAGAAGGTCGTTTCCTTGTGCCCTGATGTGCAGTGAGAAATGTGCCAGGTAAATGTGGGCTGATCGTGGGTTGCCTAGTGGGTTGCCTATTGGGTGGCCTAGTAATGGGCACACTGGGAGACGTGACACTTAGCGGCCCTTGCCTACGTTTCCTCCTCGCTTCCTCCGCTTTCCGGTCTCGTCCCGTTCTGTTTTCTTTTTTGCCTGCCTCCTTCAGCATGCGCCCCTCCTGTGCCCTTCTCTCTCTCCGTGCCCTCCTTTCGGCTATGCTTTCTTTTCTCGTCTTTCATCTCTCCTGCTCTCTGCCTTTCTTCAGGCTGCACCCTTCTTCCCCGGTTACCGGAGACCTTGGATCCTGCCATTCTACGTCTGCCTTTGCTTGGCTTGTCTCCTCTGGCGGCATATCGTCCTTCTGGCGATCTCTTCCGCCATTCACTGCAGACCCAGTGACTGTTTTCAAGATACTTTACCTGGACTCTTTCATCTACTCACCATCTACCTTGACATCTGACCGGAAGTCTTCTGTGCCATACCACCTGCCCTGGGATCCTCTTTGTGCCACCCAAGCCATCGGCCATGTGATCTCCACCTGCTCCCTCGACCAGCCACACCTACTCCTGCTCACTTCATTCACATGGTGCCCTGACCTCACTTGCCCTGCAAATCGCGGTAAACTAGGGTTTTCTCTCCCCTCGCAGGATTTTCAAACTTAGGTGGCCTCTCCACTGGGTACCTGTTATGCTTTACTGTGTTCACTGTGTCCTGAATTTGTGGTAAACTACGGATTTTTCTCTCCCCTCGCAGGATTTTCAAACTTAGGTGGCCTCTCCACTGGGTACCTGTTATGCTTTACTGTGTTCACTGTGTCCTGAATTTGTGGTAAACTAGGGCTTGTCGCTCTCTTCCTGTCTGCTTGCGCTTGTCCTGTCCCCCCCCCCCCCCTCCTATCCCATGGTGCTCTCTATCTCCTATTTTTTCTAACTGCTTCTCCGTTGACTATCCTGCTCTCCTCACTAAATCTGGTAGGAAAAAGTTTAAAAAGGACATCCTGGTCCCCAACCCAGGCCTCCCTATCGCTGACACCTATACCAGTGCCTCATCTAAGGAAACTCTCACTGACATCCTCTTTTTCGTGCCTTCACCTGACCTATGGACCCTTCATATAGTCTCTGTGCTCAAAAATTATCCATTCAGAATGTCCTTCTTGAGTGCTCATCAGAATGTGTTTGGTCTGTTCTGTGAACTTGCGTCAAGGCCAGGAACTCCAGGTCCGATGCCTGTGCTTTATACCGGGCATCGAACACCTGATTCATACCTCCCAAAAGGGCATCAAAATCGTACAGTGCAGGATCATTTGCTTCCAGGAGAGGATTAGCCCGAGCAGTGGCTCTACCCCCCAAATATGACAGTACAAACACTGCCTTAGTGGTGGAGTTAGGAAAAGAGAGAGGGTGACAAAGGAAATGCAAACTACACTGGTTAATGAGAGTCCTGTAGGTTTTTGGATTGCCCGTTAATCGTTCTGGTGGGGCCAATGGGAACGGCTGAGGCAAAAATATTGAGGGACTCCTGGGTTTGGGGAAGAGGAGCTGGAGGGGCTGCTACAGCAACCCCATCCCTGAATTTCTCATCTGAGGGCAAAGGGTGTACTCTGCTCTGCATTACGTCCATGTGTAGGTGCAATGATGCATGGGTGGCTGCCATGTCTGCGCGGAGTGCACAGAAGGCCTGTATTACAGGAGCCATGGTGTCTGCTCCTGGATCCATCAGAGTATGGCAATATAGGGCTCCTTAATCTTTAAGGATTTAGTTTGACTCGGATAACCTCAGTCACTTATGGCGACTGGGGTCTCTGTTCACATGGATACTTTCCTCCTAGGAGCGCAGCCTGCAAAGAATAACCAAGTACCTGTCAGGCTAGGGGCGATGCACATACTTGACAGGCTCCTGCCCGGAAATCCAGAAATTCAAGAAGTACCAAGACGGTAAAGACCAGGGAGAGCTTGACAAGGTCTTATCCAGAATAGAGGACACATGACCCGCACAGCATGAGGGCGCAATTTAGGGATGGTGCAGGCAGTCCAACTCTTATAGGTAACATTTCCACAGAAAAAGAGCCACTGAGCAGATGAAACAAAATTAAGAAAAAACAGAAAGCCCAAGTTTGTACCAAGTTCAATCCAAGTGTCTTAAAAAGAAACAAAAAGCAATCCAGGACGTGGAAACAGGAATCCGTAGAGTAGACGGGTGAAGAGTCCATTGAAAACGATGTAGAGCAATCACAGCCAAAGGGAAAGAAGAGTACGCAGTCCAGGAGGTAAAGCTGTGTTCACAGGAAGCCAGGTAAGCAGTCCGTAAGCCAGGGAAGCCAAGTGCCAAAACAGACAGCGAGCCAAGGAGGTCTGAATACCGGGATGGGACACGAGGAAACAAGAAGCAAGATCATGTGCCTGCCGAGCATAACGCAACGGTTAAGGAGTGCTGACCGGCAAGTACCGAGCATTTAAATACAAGCACTGATGCGACTTGCAGCTTCTGGGTCGCATCGGCGGGCAAGACGGGTGACGAGTCACGTCTGCAAAGTCCCAGGTTTTCAGGGATGTGTAGTCCATGGTGACCACCATGATGAACGCTGCTGTAATCGCCACGTCAGCTGCCACTGCTGCGATTGCCTGAAATGGCGGGCACAGAGGTGTTGTCGCAAGCAAGTGGATCATGATATTACTTCACCAGTGACAGTGAGACTACGAGAAATGGCGGCATTGTGCAACGTTGCGAACAATGTAGAGAACATGATATGTGATATGCGAACTGTGCTTGTGAACAGTAAAAATACCCAAGTATGACAAATGGAAGGTATTCGTCCCTTCTGCCCAAGGGGGAGCCAGCCCTTTTGAGGCTAGGGAGGTGAGACTGCTCTGCAAGACCCTCTCTAGGGGTCTGGGCAAGTGGGACCTGACTGAGAGTGACTTCCCCCTTAGGGGACAAGTACTCTCATTCCCACGAAGAACTCGCTGGACCACCCACTGTATCTGCATATATGGGACAGCCTTCCATAAAGAACATCTCTTTAAGAAGAGATCTGTATATAACTGGGATGAGTGGATCACAAGAGGAAAGAGAGTATGGTGCGCAGGGGAAGCCCCCTAACACAATTACGCCTTTGAGAGGCTAACCACGAGGAAGCTGCATAACCCATGTCAGTTTGAAAAGCAAAGAATTCCACCTCAAGATGCCAGTGGCCCGGCGAAGCAGACAACGGGGAAGCCGTTGTGAGGGCGGGAAGAGAAAATCTGTCTAACGTGGTGCCATGACCACGACCATCCTGTGGTGGGCCTGACACCCATCTAACAACACTGGGACCATTAATACAGGGAGCGCTGACAGTTCCCACCCGCCAATGTTCCTCGACCACAGCAGCTGACAGAGACGCTTGGATGGAACATTGGAGAAACACAAGACAGAGAAGAGAGTACGCGAAGCAGGTTACCAGAGCGAGTGACGAGCCCCCGATATAACCCTGGAAAAAAAAAATGTACAGGAGTGACCGGGAGAGGCAGGAGGCCGCTGGGGCAAAGTAGTGTAAAACAAGGAATGTGTGAAAGCCCTAAGGGTGACATTTGAACAGTAAACTCGAATAAATCAATATGTGACGATCAAATAAAGCACTTGACAAACTGAGTGGGAAATAGAGAAAAGGTGGAAACAAATACCTAGGGGGAACAACCACAGGAGATGTGACAAATCCTTGGATGTTGTCCTTTCTCCCATAGAGGGGGACCCTTCCCATGGGGATAGGGTGGTGCGGCCACAGTGCAATCATTCCGATTGGGGTGGTGCACCGTAAGAAAATCACATGGGGGGGGCACCCTTGTGGGACGACCCTTATTGGAGTAGGGATGACAACCCAGGCAGAAGGTGGTATCCAACAAATACCCTTTTCCTAACTCCCTAATCCCTAATGCCCTATTGCCCTAAAACAGCAAGGTGCGATACTCATCGAGCACAAGGTCAGACCAGTGGCTGCCACAGCCAGGACTGTGTTACTGGAGCAACTGCAGAATATGATGAAAGAAGACACCATAGAAGCAGTGGAATATTCGGAACGGCAAAGGCCAGTGGTTCTCATAAAGGCAACCCCGCTAAAGACCCTAATGATATTATAGATTCGTGCAACTTCAATCAGAAAGTTCTTACCAATAGCTGCCCTCTTTTGAGTATAAACAAATTCATCCTGATGATGAAGGAAACAAAGTACTTTTCTAAATGAGACGTGAGAGATGCTTACCATCAGATTAGTCTCCCCAAGGATTCTAGACCACTCACCTCGTTCATCACTCCATTTGCTACATACCAATACACCCGAATGCCATGGGCTATTCTCAGCTGTTTCTATATTCCAAAGAGTGCTGGATTCATTAGTAAGCAAAATTGGAAATGTATCTTACTTTCAAGATGACATTCTTGTCTATGCAGAAGATGAGAAGACACACAACAAAGTACTCAGAGAAGTCCTAGGGAAGTTGAAGGAGTGAAATTGAGATATGGAAAATGCAAAATCAAGGCACAAGAAGTCGAGTATGTAGTATACATCATATCATCTGAGGGCATGAAGCCCAAAACAGACCTTCTACAAGTAATAGTTAATGCCTTACCTCTAAACAACGAGGTTGAGTTTTGTTCCGTTTAGGCCTACAGACTACTATACAAAGGTTGTGCTGCAGTTTTCAGAGATCAAGGCAGGATTGTGAGAACTGTTAATAAGAGGGGTACACTATTCGTGGATGGCTGTGCAAGGGAAGGCATTTGAAGCTGTCAAAATGAGGATCGTGGAAGCGCTGTGTCTAAGACCATTTATCCCACACTGGGAAGCATATATCCGTACCGATGCCAGTGCGCATGGCATTGGAGCCACGCTAATGCAGAAAAGAGGTGATGTTGAACACATAGTTGCATTTGCATCCAAGGCACAGTTGGATATGGAAAATAAATATTGTGCTGTTGAGAAAGAAATGCTATGCTGCACATGAGCAGAAGACTACCTTTGGAAATATGTGTGGGGAGCAAATTCTAGTGATGGAACATAAACCATTAATACACATGAGCCACGAAAACCGATGTGCCAAGATAATCAGTGAAAGTACAAGAGTAAACGTATGACATAATCCATGTTCCTGGATGAAGAAACTCTCAGCGAGACAGCTTGTCTAGATTATCAGATATAAAAAGAAGAAATCAAATATTTAGACGCAATGAATGTGTAGTAGGATCAGTATGAGAATTAGGAAGTGCGGAATTCCTCGAGATGAGTGAACTACATTGGAGACTGGAAACGGATGCAAGCAAAATTCATGTCGGACATCACAACAAATATTGTGATTGTAACCCTAAAGTTGCTGTTCCAAAGGGAGGGTCTGCCTAGAGAACTAATGACAGTCAATGGGGTCCAGTGGATAGCCATAGAAATATCAAACAAGTAAAAGCAGCATTATATCATCCACAAGCAAATAGGCTAGTTGAGAGAACTAACAGGTTCATAAAGGAAGCCATTTTGCTTGCCACTGTCATAAGTCTCTCCCCTTCTCACCTGTTTTTGTTGTGTCCTTGCGACCTTCTGGGATTTCTTCTTTTTCACGGTCCGGGATTTGTATAGACCCGAATGCTGATCCTCGGCGTCCAGCGTGAGGCTAGCGGGTCTGTTCCCAGGAGCGTTCAGAAGTACAGGGTAATTACCAGGATGTAATTAAGGTACGCTCGGAGGCACGGAAGTCCATGACTCCAGCACGGAAAGGGTTCCAGGAAGTTAGGAGAGGAATTTGGGGACAGGACGGGGATTCAAGGAACTGGGAACAAGGATTCAAGCGAGAGCCTTGATCGAACTCCGGCTAAACATGTTCGACTACAGGTAGCAGTAGCGTTGAGATGCGCAGAGCCGCAGGGGCGTGTCTCTTTTGTAAGGCGAGCAGCGTGGAACGCATAGACTGATCAGGAGCGTTCCGTTCCGGGCGGCCATGTTGGAAGGATCACTGCATTCAATCCCCTGCGAGTCAGGGACCAGGAGGTCCAGAAAGGATGCAGATGATGGTTCATGACAGTATGCCTCCTCTGAAAACCAGCTCCTCCGGGTTTTCAGATGAAATCGTCCAACCAGCCTGGGAGCATTCATGTTTGACACTGGTTCCCTGGTTCCCAGGTACGCTCACTGGAAGGGTAACCTTTCCACTCAACCAGATATTGTAGTTGACCACGTCGATATCTTGAGTCACAAATCCTGGAAACCTCGTATTCCAGTTGATCATTTACAATAACGGGTAGATCTAGGAGCTATTCGGGATGACTGAATGTATGGTTTTAACAGAGAAGTGTGTAATACTGGATGGATTATTTTCCAGGATTCGGGTAACCGAAGCCGAAAGGCCACTGGGTTGATGATTTCTTGTATAGAAAAGGGACTGTAATACCTGGGAGCCAGTTTATTAGGGCGCAGATGTCGAGGAAGGAGCTTTGAGGATAACCAAACCTTATCTCCTACTGAGTAGGAAGGTCCAGGTCTTCTTTTGGAGTCAGCATAACGTTTGACATCTTTTCGGGCCTTTCTAGGTATTCCTTAACCTCCTTGTGTACTGTGATGAGGTTTCCGATCCAGGAGTCTACTGCAGGCACTGGGGTAGGGTGTGGGAGTACGGAGGGTAGGACAGATGGATGGAATCCTTGACTACAGAAGAAGGGACTGGTCTTGATAGCTGAATGATCTGAATTGTTATAAGCGAATTCGGCCATAGGTATTAGGAGTGACCAATCATCCTGAACTTTGGTGGCGAAGCAACGAAGGTATTGTTCGAGAGTCTGGGTCACACGTTCAGTGGCCCCATTGGTTTGTGTGTGGTAGCCAGAAGATAAGGCACGTTGGATTCCCAGAATACGACATACTTGCTTCCAGAACTGAGATATGTACTGGGGTCCTCAGTCTGAAATGAGCTTGGAAGGCAGCCCAAGAAGTCAGAATATGTGTTCCAGGAAGATTCCGGCAAGGTCAGATGAGGACAGCAGTTTGGATAAGGGTGTAAAATGAGCCATATGAGTAAACAAATCAATAATGACCATGATTGTCGTGTAGCCTCTAGAGGGTGGTAATTCCACGATAAAATCAGTGGCGATGATTTCCCAGGGTCTTGTTGGTATTGCTGGTTGGAGTATGAGTCCTGCCGGCTTCTTATCATGTTTGTTCTGATTGCAAACTGTGCATGTTTGGACATGGATCCTAATGTCATCCTTCATCTTCGGCCACCAAAACTGTCTTTGTACTAGATGGAGAGTGTTGGTAATCCCACGATGTCCATAATGTAAGGTATCATGACATAGACTTGTGATCCTTTGTCTCAGTCCAGGAGTGGGAATGACTAAGCGATTGTCCTTGAATAGATACCCGTCCTTTGCTGTGAGATTCCATCTATTATTTCTCATGTGCTCCTTCCAGATGTCCGAAATTCGAGTTTGGCTCTGGATATTCTCCAGGAGAGTGAGTGCTTGGTCAACAAAGATTGTGTGGGGAAACATCTTTGGAAAGGTCCGATCCTCAGGGTTTTCGTAGTCTGGACGTCTGGATAAGGCATCGGCAATTATGTTATGTGTTCCGGGAACGTGATGGATTTGGAACTGGTATTGAGCAAAAAAGAAAGCCCAACGGGCCTGATGACTGTTTCTGTATTCCAGGGATTGTAGGACTTGAAGATTTCGATGATCCGTGCGGACCTGCTCTGGGTGTTTGGCTCCCAGGAGGAGATGGCGCCAATCAGTAAAGGCTTGACAAATGGCAAGCAATTCCTTTTCCAGAACGGAGTAATGGGTTTCACTGGGAGTTAGAGTGCGAGAAAGATAGGCGATGGGGTGTTCTAACTTGTCGTCCAATTCTTGTTTTAGGACAGCCCCAATGGCATAGTTGGAAGCATCAGTTTCAACAAGAAAGGGTCGATCTATGTCAGGTTGGGCTAGGATGGGGGCTTGTGTGAACTCCGACTTCAGACGGTGAAAGGCCGCGTCTTGGGTTGAGGTCCACAAGAAGGGAGTGTCTTTCTTTAATAATGAGATGATAGGGTGTACAATCTCAGAAAAGGTTGGTAAGAATTTCCGATAAAAATGTGTAAGTCCTAGGAAGGATTGTATCTGTTTCATGGTGGTTGGAGTAGGCCCGGACAAAATGGAGTCTACCTTTGAGGAATCCATACCAATTCCTTTAGGGCTAAGGACAAATCCGAGATAGTGAACAGTTGAAACGTGAAAAAGACACTTCTCAGGCTTGGCCAGGAGCTTATGTTCTCGTAGACGTTGCAAGACTGCCTTCACATGCTCTTCATGTCTTCGATGGTCCTTTGAATATATCAGTATATCGTCTAGATATACTATAACGAAGATGAACAATATATCGGAGAACATTCGATCCATGAAACGTTGGAAAACTGCTGGGGCATTAGCAAGTCTGAAGGGCATGACCAGGTATTCAAAATGGCCGAAGGGGGTTCTAAAGGCTGTTTTCCATTTGTCGCCCTCCTTTATACGAATGAGATGGTAGGCACCCCTTAGGTCTAATTTTGTAAAGATTACTGCACCTCTGACTGCTTCTAGGATATCCGAGATGAGGGGCAGGGGATAACGGTTCTTGAGAGTGCACTGATTTAGACCACGGTAGTCCAAACATGGTCTGAGCTCCTTGGTATCTTTCTTGGGAACAAAGAACAATGAAGCACCCGCTGGAGATTTGGATGGTGGTATGGTGCCATTTTCCAAGTTAGTATCCAGGTATTCTCGGAGAGCCCTCTTTTCAGGTTCAGATAATATAAACATTCTCCCCGAAAGGAATCACTGCTGAGGGTTCGGTATCAATGGCATAATCCTCTGGCCTGTGATGAGGGAGAGCTTGAACTATAGCGGTCGAAAAGACATCAGAAAAGGCTTGGTAGGCCCTGGGAATTTGGATGATGTTAGAAACGGTGGCTGGATTTTGTTGGCTCTCTAGGAAGTCTTCAGAAGGCTTCGGTAAGGTATCCAGGGATAAGCAGTGAGCCATACAATGTTCAGATCCAAGGAACAGGGAGCCTGCTGCCCAATTGATGTAGGGATTGTGCCTTTGTAGCCAGGGCATTCCAGGAACCATCGGACATTGGGCCGATTTAATGATGTCAAATTTGATCCTTTCTTGATGGTGATTTATAGAGAGTAGAATCTCTTTAGTCTGAAGGGTTATGGGTCCTGAAGAAAGAGGTCTCCCATCAATTGCCTCTACTGGTTGCATTGTTACTGGGCTTTCATGTGGGATGTTGTGAGCAGTGACCCAATCTTGATCTAGGAATACGCCCATAGCTCCACAGTCTACTAATGCCAGGATGGGGTAGGATTCTTTCTTGGAAGGTGATAGAAAGGCCTAATGAACCACAAGATTATTTTGTCCAGGAGAGTTCAAGGATGGAATTGATGTGGAGCAAACATCTCTCTCCCGACACTGTGCTCCATCTAGGATCGGGAGCTGGCGTTTCCCGAACGCTGTGTAGGAGCAATAGGACATTCTCTCACAAGATGTTTATCGGAGGCGCAATACATGCACAGACCAGTGTGGATCCGTCGCATCCTTTTTGAGGGGTAATGGGTCCACGGAAGGCTCCTAGTTGCATAGGTTCTGGGTCCGGGGTAGAAGGACCAATAGGCTCTGATCTAAGTGCATGTTCTGTGATGGTCTTTTGGAAACTTACTTTAGACTTCTTTTTCTCTGCTCTTCTTTCTTGGATTTGGAAATCTATTTGTAAGGAATGGTCCATAAGAGCCTGGAAGGAGCTTGGGTGGGCAACCCTTGCTAACTCATCTTTTATTTCTTCGTTCAGCCCCCTTCGGAAGAGAGTAAAGCTAGCTTCTGGAGACCAATCTGCTTCCTTCATGAGTTGTTTGAAACGAGTAACATAGGTGAGCATATCCTGGGACCCTTGTTGAAACTCGAGCAGTCTCTCTTGAGCACTGTACACCTGTTCTGGGCGATCAAACATTTCCTTAAGGGCTCTCACAAAGCCATCATAGTCATCCAGGAGGGCGTCGCCTGAATTAACTAGGGGGGTTGCCCAAGTCAGTGCATTTCCAGTGAGGTGTGAGATCATAAAGCCCACCTTTGCCCTAGGAGTGGAGAAATAGTAGGGCTTGAAGGTGAAGTGAACTAAAAACACGAATCAAGGAAGGCGCGGAGAGTCTTGGAGGAACTGTCATACTTGTCCACTATTCCACCCAATATCACACTTACTTTGGTTGCGGAATCACATGATAGAACTAGCTGCTTTAATGCAGCGTTCTCTGCCTTGAGGTTCTGTACCTCCGTAGTTAATTCCTGCATGCCTTGCATGAGGTCTTGAACGGCGGCTTCCATCTCTGTGTCTGTATCGTTTTAAAGGCGTCGCAATCTGTCACAAGTCTCCCCCCTTCTTACCTGTTTTTGTTGTGTACTTGCGACCTTCTGGGATTTCTTCTTTTTCACGGTCCAGGATTTGTATAGACCCGAACGCTGATCCTCTGCGTCCAGTGTGAGGCTAGCGGGTCTGTTTCCAGGAGCGTTCAGAAGTACAGGGTAATTACCAGGATGTAATTAAGGTACGCTCGGAGGCACGGAAGTCCGTGACTCGAGCACGGAAGAGGTTCCAGGATGTTAGGAGAGGAATTTGGGGACAGGATGGGGATTCAAGGAACTGGGAACAAGGATTCAAGCGAGAGCCCCGATCGAACTCCGGCTAAACACGTCCGAATACAGGTAGCGGTAGCGTTGAGACGCGCAGAGCCGCGGGGCGTGTCTCTTTTGTAAGGCGAGCAGCGTGGAATGCATAGACTGACCAGGAGCGTTCCGGGCGGCCATGTTGGAAGGATCACTGCATTCAATCCCCTGCGAGTCAGGGCCAGGAGGTCCAGAAAGGACGCAGGCGACGGTTCATGACAGCCACGGCTTCAGGCATGAATTCATATGACACAGTAATGGAAGCAATAGCAGCCCACAGTCTGTCTCTGAATGCCGCTACTGTGAAATCACCAAGCCACATTGTAAGCGGGAACAGAGCTGCTTCCACGCTAGTGCCCTGTGGTGCTCCAGTATAAAAATAGATAAACCACTAGAAATAGAAGACATCATATGGAGGATGAAGAAAAGCAAGGACTGAAAGAAGATGACGGTTGCAGGGCTATACACAGGACCAAAGAAAAAGTGAGAGATACTATAATAGTAAGACTGCCATATTAAGAAAGAATAACAGGATCCCAATTCAGTTATCCCGTTAAGGTGTTATATTTACCATGTTAGTTTACTTCAGGCATCTTGTGTTTGTTAGCAAAGGTGGGAAGCAGGGTATATTATTGAATAGCGGTTGTGGTTCCAGTTGGAATGGGTGCATGTGAGATGGGTCAGTTGTTATGTTTGGAATACAGGGTGAGTCAGTTGGAGAGAAGAGGGGATTCAGCAGGAGGTACCTGGGGGCCTCCTAACCATGTTTCTGTAACTACGAAGAACAACAAATAAAGTGCTAACTCCTGTGCAAAGTGAGGCTTTGTCTCTGTTATGTCAGAAGGTACTACAAGAAGACATAAATCACTTGTGCTTCCAGGATGGAAAGCGGTGGAACATAGAGAGAGTGTCAATGTCCGCAAAAAGAAACACAAGACAGACACGTTGAAGAGAATCCAGAAAAGTGGTCAGCACACAAGGATCAGAACAAGCGCAGTGTAGAAGATCATGGCCGTGTCCCAAGTGGGAGTGACATGACGAGGAAACCAAGTGTCCATATGGACCTGTGGAGAGAGCAATGGGAATCTGAGAGCGATCAAGATACAGAAGGTCAAAGCGAGTTCACACTGAGATCAGAAGCAACCGGTAGCTCACATTCATGTAGAACTAAGAAGCCTTCCAGGTGTGCTGATTCCATAATGGAGGGCTCCTGACAGCTCTTCCCAAGAAAAGGAGGGTGTGAGAGGGCAGCCTCGTAAGATCTCATACCTTAACAAGATCTCATGATGGCAGTGTTCGACACTGAGCGTGTTGCTTACTACAGACACACACCATAGAAGAGAGCCTGCATACAATGCTCATATAAAACGCAGTGACAACTGAAAAGAGAGTCCAGGTCTTTCACTGGCGTGTAAGGCCACGCTTGTACTAGAGCAAGGCTCCAGACCTGCAAACCATGCTCGCAAACTTACCAGGTTCAACATTAGAAGCAGCTGCAAATAACACTCTACACCAGTGGTATTCCAACCTTTTCAAGCCCAGTCTCCCTAGCCCTGGTGCAAAAATATTGTTTCTGGTGCCCCCTACCTAGGGGCTGGCCCTCCTAGAGGGCCCACCGGATGTACTGGGGGGAGAACGCTCTTTCAAATATAAGCAGATTGTCTACTGCTTATATTTCCTATTAAAATGTAATACTTTATTATATTAAAAACAGTCATCTGAATCCCTTTTTAAAGAGTATCGGCCCCCCTGGATATCCAGACCTCGGGTTTGAAGGCCTCTGCTCTACGTCATACATTCTAACAATGCATTCTAATGTGAAAATGACATTCGCGCGCTTTTGGTGACACAGTATCCCTCCCACGTGCTGCAAAATGTTGGCATGTATGCTCTGTCTACACTTCTACACACCGGATATGGACGTAATGTGCTCGACTCAAATGTATCTTTCTTGAGTTAGAAAGGTTTTATTCTCATTTTAGAAGAGATAGCAGTGAACATTACACAACAATGCCACACACAGGGGGAGAGGATACATTAAAGATAAGCATTACTGTAGGGATGGGCCTATAACAGACGTATGGGACTAGGCTGCAGGAGGTATACAAGGGGTGCCCCCGTATCATGAAATCGAACAGTAAGTATCAGAGAGAGAGTATCGGAAAGGGGGGGGAACTCTTTTACATAGTATAGGTTAAGCAAACCATCCATTTGTTTAATACAGAAGAGGAAGACATATGGACTCATTTCAAATATACTTGGTTAGTGCAGTTATGTGCACACCGTGTAAACATGGTAAAGTGACCCCCTCATCCTGCAATGCCACTAATGATAGAGAGCCACGAGGAAGCAAAAGGGCAGGGAATTAGAAGAAACGGAGAGAATCCTGGAAGGAGAAGGAAGTGGCAACCTGTTCAGGGTCACCTGCAGCAAGGCCCTGCTAGTGTGACTTGGAGGCACATCTGCACGCAGGGTGTGCATTACATCCACAGAATGGCTACGTTGCGACAGCTTTTAATGTAGACATAAAAAACCATGGATCTAATGCAACTAGTTTGGCAGCGAATGCGGGAGGGGAATACAGAAGCCCAGCCAGGAATGGGTTAAATGTTAGCTGATGATCTTGGAGACCTTGGGTGTGCGCCCCTTTAAGGGTTTGCATGATCGAGGCACGGGACCCAGTAAGCATCACTGGTCTCCGTGTCGTTTGTCCCATCGTAACGCTGGTGACGAGGCGGTTGCCATTGTGGAGCTCTCCGCGTGGCCTGCACCCTCATCCCGGTGCGCTGGGACCATGGTAGGTCTCCCGCTCCTCTCGTGGCTGCGGCCCGGGATGCTGCGGGGTCAAGGGCTTCCGGGGGGACGGAGCCAGGCCCTGTTTCACTCCCACAGACAGTCCTCACAGGGATTCCCGACAGGAGATGGGTTTCCTCCCAGACACGGCACCACCTGCTATTTGGTACACCATTGTTGACACCTCTATAAGGGTTGCATCTTTGGTAAGGAGTGTGTGGGCGCCCTCACTGTGCAGGTGCCACTCCCGAGAGGAGAAGAGAGTGTGCAGGTGCCGCTCCCGAGAGGAGAAGAGAGAGGGCCAACAGGGCTGCAGCTCCCTACTGGAGTGCGTGTGCGCCCTCAGTGTGCAGGTGCCGCTCCCGAGAGGAGAAGAGAGAGGGCCAACAGGGCAGCAGCTCCCTACTGGAGTGCGTGTGCGCCCTCAGTGTGCAGGTGCCGCTCCCGAGAGGAGAAGAGAGAGGGCCAACAGGGCTGCAGCTCCCTACTGGAGTGCGTGTGCGCCCTCAGTGTGCAGGTGCCGCTCCCGAGAAGAGAAGAGAGAGGGCCAACAGGGCTGCAGCTCCCTACTGGAGTGCTTGTGCGCCCTCAGTGTGCAGATGCCGCTCCCGAGAGGAGAGGAGAAGAGAGAGGGCCAACAGGGCTGCAGCTCCCTACTGGAGTGCTTGTGCGCCCTCAGTGTGCAGATGCCGCTCCCGAGAGGAGAGGAGAAGAGAGAGGGCCAACAGGGCTGCATCTCCCTACTGGAGGGCTTGTGCGCCCTCAGTGTGCAGATGCCGCTCCCGAGAGGAGAGGAGAAGAGAGAGGGCCAACAGGGCTGCATCTCCCTACTGGAGGGCTTGTGCGCCCTCAGTGTGCAGGTGCCGCTCCCGAGAGGAGAAGAGAGAGGGCCAACAGGGCTGCAGCTCCCTACTGGAGTGCGTGTGCGCCCTCAGTGTGCAGGTGCCGCTCCCGAGAGGAGAAGAGAGAGGGCCAACAGGGCTGCAGCTCCCTACTGGAGTGCGTGTGCGCCCTCAGTGTGCAGGTGCCACTCCCGAGAGGAGAAGAGAGAGGGCCAACAGGGCTGCAGCTCCCTACTGGAGTGCGTGTGCGCCCTCAGTGTGCAGGTGCCGCTCCCGAGAGGAGGAGAGAGAGGGCCAACAGGGCTGCATCTCCCTACTGGAGTGCTTGTGCGCCCTCAGTGTGAGGTGCCGCTCCCGAGAGGAGAAGAGAGGGGGCCAACAGGGCAGCAGCTCCCTACTGGAGTGCTTGTGCGCCCTCAGTGTGCAGGTGCCGCTCCCGAGAGGAGAAGAGAGAGGGCCAACAGGGCAGCAGCTCCCTACTGGAGTGCTTGTGCGCCCTCAGTGTGCAGGTGCCGCTCCCGAGAGGAGGAGAGAGAGGGCCAACAGGGCTGCATCTCCCTACTGGAGTGCTTGTGCGCCCTCAGTGTGCAGGTGCCGCTCCCGAGAAGAGAGGAGAAGAGAGATGGCCAACAGGGCTGCAGCTCCCTACTGGAGTGCTTGTGCGCCCTCAGTGTGAGGTGCCGCTCCCGAGAGGAGAAGAGAGAGGGCCAACAGGGCTGCAGCTCCCTACTGGAGTGCTTGTGCGCCCTCAGTGTGAGGTGCCGCTCCCGAGAGGAGAAGAGAGAGGGCCAACAGGGCTGCAGCTCCCTACTGGAGTGCTTGTGCGCCCTCAGTGTGCAGGTGCCGCTCCCGAGAGGAGAAGAGAGAGGGCCAACAGGGCTGCAGCTCCCTACTGGAGTGCGTGTGCGCCCTCAGTGTGCAGGTGCCGCTCCCGAGAGGAAAAGAGAGAGGGCCAACAGGGCTGCATCTCCCTACTGGAGGGCTTGTGCGCCCTCAGTGTGAGGTGCCGCTCCCGAGAGGAGAAGAGAGAGGGCCAACAGGGCTGCAGCTCCCTACTGGAGTGCGTGTGCGCCCTCAGTGTGCAGGTGCCGCTCCCGAGAGGAGAAGAGAGAGGGCCAACAGGGCTGCAGCTCCCTACTGGTGTGCTTGTGCGCCCTCAGTGTGAGGTGCCGCTCCCGAGAGGAGAAGAGAGAGGGCCAACAGGGCTGCAGCTCCCTACTGGAGTGCGTGTGCGCCCTCAGTGTGAGGTGCCACTACCGAGAGGAGAAGAGAGAGGGCCAACAGGGCTGCATCTCCCTACTGGAGTGCTTGTGCGCCCTCAGTGTGAGGAGGAGAAGAGAGAGGGCCAACAGGGCTGCATCTCCCTACTGGAGTGCTTGTGTGCCCTCAGTGTGCAGGTGCCGCCCCCGAGAAGAGAGGAGAAGAGAGAGGGCCAACAGGGCTGCATCTCCCTACTGGAGGGCTTGTGCGCCCTCAGTGTGCAGGTGCCGCTCCCGAGAGGAGAAGAGAGAGGGCCAACAGGGCTGCAACTCCCTACTGGAGTGCGTGTGCGCCCTCAGTGTGCGCCCTCAGTGTGCAGGTGCCGCTCCCGAGAGGAGAATAGAGAGGGCCAACAGGGCTGCAGCTCCATACTGGAGTGCTTGTGCGCCCTCAGTGTGCAGGTGCCGCTCCCGAGAGGAGAAGAGAGAGGGCCAACAGGGCTGCAGCTCCCTACTGGAGTGCTTGTGCGCCCTCAGTGTGCAGGTGCCGCTCCCGAGAGGAGAAGAGAGGGGGCCAACAGGGCAGCAGCTCCCTACTGGAGTGCTTGTGCGCCCTCAGTGTGCAGATGCCGCTCCCGAGAGGAGAGGAGAAGAGAGAGGGCCAACAGGGCTGCATCTCCCTACTGGAGTGCTTGTGCGCCCTCAGTGTGAGGTGCCACTACCGAGAGGAGAAGAGAGAGGGCCAACAGGGCTGCATCTCCCTACTGGAGGGCTTGTGCGCCCTCAGTGTGCAGGTGCCGCTCCCGAGAGGAGAAGAGAGAGGGCCAACAGGGCCGCAGCTCCCTACTGGAGTGCTTGTGCGCCCTCAGTGTGCAGGTGCCGCTCCCGAGAGGAGAAGAGAGAGGGCCAACAGGGCTGCAGCTCCCTACTGGACTGCGTGTGCGCCCTCAGTGTGCAGGTGCCGCTCCCGAGAGGAGAATAGAGAGGGCCAACAGGGCTGCAACTCCATACTGGAGTGCTTGTGCGCCCTCAGTGTGCAAGTGCCCTCCCGAGAAGAGAGAGGGCCAACAGGGCTGCAGCTCCCTACTGGTGTGCTTGTGCGCCCTCAGTGTGCAGGTGCCACTCCCAAGAACAGAGGAAAAGAGAGAGGGCCAACAGGGCTGCATCTCCCTATTGGAGTGCTTGTGTGCCCTCAGTGTGCAGGTGCCGCTCCCGAGAGGAGAAGAGAGAGGGCCAACAGGGCTGCAGCTCCCTACTGGAGTGCTTGTGCGTCCTCAGTGTGCAGGTGCCGCTCCCGTGAGGAGAAGAGAGAGGGCCAACAGGGCTGCAGCTCCCTACTGGAGTGCTTGTGCGTCCTCAGTGTGCAGGTGCCGCTCCCGAGAGGAGAGGAGAAGAGAGAGGGCCAACAGGGCTGCAGCTCCCTACTGGAGTGCGTGTGCGCCCTCAGTGTGCAGGTGCCGCTCCCGAGAAGAGAGGAGAAGAGAGAGGGCCAACAGGGCTGCAGCTCCCTACTGGAGTGCGTGTGCGCCCTCAGTGTGCAGGTGCCGCTCCCGAGAGGAGAAGAGAGAGGGCCAACAGGGCTGCATCTCCCTACTGGAGTGCGTGTGTGCCCTCAGTGTGCAGGTGCCGCTCCCGAGAGGAGAAGAGAGAGGGCCAACAGGGCTGCATCTCCCTACTGGAGTGCTTGTGCGCCCTCAGTGTGCAGGTGCCGCTCCTGAGAGAAGGAGAGAGAGCCAAACGGGCTGCAGCTCCCTACTGGAGTGCTTGTGCGACCTCAGTGTGCAGGTGCTGCTCCCGAGAGGAGAAGAAAGGGGGCCAACAGGGCTGCAGCTCCCTACTGGTGTGCTTGTGCGCCCTCAGTGTGCAGGTGCCACTCCCAAGAACAGAGGAAAAGAGAGAGGGCAACAGGGCTGCATTCTCCCTACTGGAGTGCTTGTGCGCCCTCAGTGTGCAGGTGCCGCTCCCGAGAAGAGAGGAGAAGAGAGAGGGCCAACAGGGCTGCAGCTCCCTACTGGAGTGCGTGTGCGCCCTCAGTGTGCAGGTGCCGCTCCCGAGAAGAGAGGAGAAGAGAGAGGGCCAACAGGGCTGCAGCTCCCTACTGGAGTGCGTGTGCGCCCTCAGTGTGCAGGTGCCGCTCCCGAGAGGAGAAGAGAGAGGGCCAACAGGGCTGCATCTCCCTACTGGAGTGCGTGTGCGCCCTCAGTGTGCAGGTGCCGCTCCCGAGAGGAGAAGAGAGAGGGCCAACAGGGCTGCATCTCCCTACTGGAGTGCTTGTGCGCCCTCAGTGTGCAGGTGCCACTCCGGAGAGGAAAAGAGAGAGGGCCAACAGGGCTGCATCTCCCTACTGGAGTGCTTGTGCGCCCTCAGTGTGCAGGTGCCGCTCCCGAGAAGAGAGGAGAAGAGAGAGGGCCAACAGGTCTGAATCTCCCTACTGGAGTGCTTGTGCGCCCTCAGTGTGAGGTGCCACTCCCGAGAGGAGAAGAGAGGGGGCCAACAGGGCAGCAGCTCCCTACTGGAGTGCTTGTGCGCCCTCAGTGTGCAGGTGCCGCTCCCGAGAGGAGAAGAGAGAGGGCCAACAGGGCAGCAGCTCCCTACTGGAGTGCTTGTGCGCCCTCAGTGTGCAGGTGCCGCTCCCGAGAGGAGAAGAGAGAGGGCCAACAGGGCTGCATCTCCCTACTGGAGTGCGTGTGCGCCCTCAGTGTGCAGGTGCCGCTCCCGAGAGGAGAAGAGAGAGGGCCAACAGGGCAGCAGCTCCCTACTGGAGTGCGTGTGCGCCCTCAGTGTGCAGGTGCCGCTCCCGAGAGGAGAAGAGAGAGGGCCAACAGGGCTGCATCTCCCTACTGGAGTGCGTGTGCGCCCTCAGTGTGCAGGTGCCGCTCCCGAGAGGAGAAGAGAGAGGGCCAACAGGGCTGCATCTCCCTACTGGAGTGCTTGTGCGCCCTCAGTGTGAGGTGCCGCTCCCGAGAGGAGAAGAGAGAGGGCCAACAGGGCTGCATCTCCCTACTGGAGTGCTTGTGCGCCCTCAGTGTGCAGGTGCTGCTCCCGAGAGGAGAAGAGAGAGGGCCAACAGGGCTGCATCTCCCTACTGGAGTGCTTGTGCGTCCTCAGTGTGCAGGTGCCGCTCCCGTGAGGAGAAGAGAGAGGGCCAACAGGGCTGCATCTCCCTACTGGAGTGCGTGTGCGCCCTCAGTGTGCAGGTGCCGCTCCCGAGAGGAGAAGAGAGAGGGCCAACAGGGCTGCATCTCCCTACTGGAGTGCGTGTGCGCCCTCAGTGTGCAGGTGCCGCTCCCGAGAGGAGAAGAGAGAGGGCCAACAGGGCTGCATCTCCCTACTGGAGTGCTTGTGCGTCCTCAGTGTGCAGGTGCCGCTCCCGTGAGGAGAAGAGAGAGGGCCAACAGGGCTGCATCTCCCTACTGGAGTGCGTGTGCGCCCTCAGTGTGCAGGTGCCGCTCCCGAGAGGAGAAGAGAGAGGGCCAACAGGGCTGCATCTCCCTACTGGAGTGCGTGTGCGCCCTCAGTGTGCAGGTGCCGCTCCCGAGAGGAGAAGAGAGAGGGCCAACAGGGCTGCATCTCCCTACTGGAGTGCTTGTGCGCCCTCAGTGTGCAGGTGCCGCTCCCGTGAGGAGAAGAGAGAGGGCCAACAGGGCTGCAGCTCCCTACTGGAGTGCTTGTGCGCCCTTAGTGTGAGGTGCCACTCCGGAGAGGAGAAGAGAGAGGGCCAACAGGGCTGCATCTCCCTACTGGAGTGCGTGTGCGCCCTCAGTGTGCAGGTGCCGCTCCCGAGAAGAGAGAGGGCCAACAGGGCTGCATCTCCCTACTGGAGTGCTTGTGCGCCCACAGTGTGCAGGTGGCGCTCCCGAGAGGAGAAGAGAGAGGGCCAACAGGGCGGCATCTCCCTACTGGAGTGCTTGTGCGCCCTCAGTGTGCAGGTGCCGCTCCCGAGAGGAGAAGAGAGAGGGCCAACAGGGCAGCAGCTCCCTACTGGAGTGCGTGTGCGCCCTCAGTGTGCAGGTGCCGCTCCCGAGAGGAGAAGAGAGAGGGCCAACAGGGCTGCATCTCCCTACTGGAGTGCTTGTGCGCCCACAGTGTGCAGGTGGCGCTCCCGAGAGGAGAAGAGAGAGGGCCAACAGGGCGGCATCTCCCTACTGGAGTGCTTGTGCGCCCACAGTGTGCAGGTGGCGCTCCCGAGACGTACCCCTTCCTGAGCGAAAGCCTACTTGAAAGGGACACAGCAGGCGCAATGAGGCCATTGATGCTCTTAGTTCCCTCAACAGTAAGGTCGCAAAAATGTTGCTTGATAAATCTAAAAGAGTAATTGGCCTATAGTTTTTAGGGTCAGCTTTGTCGCCTTGTTTGTGGATAGGAATAATGAGAGACCGTCTCCACGTCCCTGGAACCCTGCATGTAGCAGAAGGTGGTTGAATAGTTCCCTCAGGGGCCGAAGCCAGGCACCCATATTGCTTTTGATTAATACTGGGGGGATGTTATCTGGGCCCGGCGCCTTCGAGGACTTTGCTCTGCCAATAGCCCAAGCAATGTCTTCTTCCTCCCAGGTGTAGCCGGTGATGTCGCCTCTTGGTCCAATGACTGTGGAAGGTATGACTTTGTGTTTAGCTAAGGAGTATTTATCCTGCAGGTAGCTAGCACATACCTGCGACGTTATAGTGCTTATCATAGCATCCTCCAACCCTTTAGTTTTACCTCCCGTAATTGACCAGAATTTGGAAAAATCACCATCAATGAGGGTTCTGATAACCTCTTGCTTCATTCTCATATGCGATTCCCTTTTGGTTGATTTCAAGGTGTCTTTAAATGCAGCCACAATCCGATTCTTAGCAATTTTGTATTCAGCCACACCCTTGATGTTCAGTGACAAAGCCTTGAGTGCCTTCTTCTTAATCAATTTTGCCTCTCTCAGCCTTGGGTCAAAAGTATTCTGATGGGTTTCCCCCCCATGTAATGTGCCCTTGTTTGAGAGGCTTTTCATTCACAACTGCAAAGTCTGATTGCAGTTTTCTGCATTCAGGTTTCCCCCCAAATTACCCATCTGCAGCATCACTTGTTCCCACCCCTTCATGAAGGTCCTACATGTCTTGGCATTCCATTTCACCGTTAGGCCCCCTAATAGGTGTAATAAAGGCAGCAACGTAATCTATCTGTTGCATAGTCATTCGGAGGGCCGTGTAATTAAATATCGAGGAATGGTCACTGCCGAGGGAATCGCCTTCAACCAATCAGGGAGGAACCATAGAAGTGGTCATTCCAGGATCTATTCAGGCCCCTACACAACGTGTAGAAACCATTTGTAACCTGCACCTCCTCGGGGAATGCATACCTGCATATCCCAACTAGTGAGACACTGGTCATAACAAAAACCATGGTGCACACTGATCGAACCAACCACATCACAAAAGGAGCGTCCTCTCAATCCCTGCGTATCCACACTGATCGAACCAACCACATCACAAAAGGAGCGCCCTCTCAATCCCTGCGTATCCACGCTGATCGAACCAACCACATCACAAAAGGAGCGCCCTCTCAATCCCTGCGTATCCACGCTGATCGAACCAACCACATCACAAAAGGAGCGCCCTCTCAATCCCTGCATATCCACACTGATCGAACCAACCACATCACAAAAGCAGCGCCCTCTCAATCCCTGCATACCCACACTGATCGAACCAACCACATCACAAAAGGAGCGCCCTCTCAATCCCTGCATATCCACGCTGATCGAACCAACCACATCACAAAAGGAGCGCCCTCTCAATCCCTGCGTATCCACGCTGATCGAACCAACCACATCACAAAAGGAGCGCCCTCTCAATCCCTGCATATCCACGCTGATCGAACCAACCACATCACAAAAGGAGCGCCCTCTCAATCCCTGCGTATCCACGCTGATCGAACCAACCACATCACAAAAGGAGCGCCCTCTCAATCCCTGCGTATCCACGCTGATCGAACCAACCACATCGCAAAAGGAGCGCCCTCTCAATCCCTGCGTATCCACGCTGATCGAACCAACCACATCGCAAAAGGAGCGCCCTCTCAATCCCTGCGTATCCACGCTGATCGAACCAACCACATCGCAAAAGGAGCGCCCTCTCAATCCCTGCGTATCCACGCTGATCGAACCAACCACATCACAAAAGGAGCGCCCTCTCAATCCCTGCGTATCCACGCTGATCGAACCAACCACATCACAAAAGGAGCGCCCTCTCAATCCCTGCGTATCCACGCTGATCGAACCAACCACATCACAAAAGGAGCGCCCTCTCAATCCCTGCGTATCCACGCTGATCGAACCAACCACATCACAAAAGGAGCGCCCTCTCAATCCCTGCGTATCCACGCTGATCGAACCAACCACATCGCAAAAGGAGCGCCCTCTCAATCCCTGCGTATCCACGCTGATCGAACCAACCACATCGCAAAAGGAGCGCCCTCTCAATCCCTGCGTATCCACGCTGATCGAACCAACCACATCGCAAAAGGAGCGCCCTCTCAATCCCTGCGTATCCACGCTGATCGAACCAACCACATCACAAAAGGAGCGCCCTCTCAATCCCTGCGTATCCACGCTGATCGAACCAACCACATCACAAAAGGAGCGCCCTCTCAATCCCTGCGTATCCACGCTGATCGAACCAACCACATCACAAAAGGAGCGCCCTCTCAATCCCTGCGTATCCACGCTGATCGAACCAACCACATCACAAAAGGAGCGCCCTCTCAATCCCTGCATATCCACACTGATCGAACCAACCACATCACAAAAGGAGCGCCCTCTCAATCCCTGCGTATCCTATCCACACATGCTGCATTTAGATCTCCCGCCATGACATGAACAAGGCATTCAGCTCAAGGTGGAAATCTGCCAGTGTTGTGTTTGCATGACTCCAGTACACGTTTAGAAAGAGTACATTTTCTTTCAGGCATGGAAAGTATATGTTAATAGCCATCATATCCTGAGATTCTACCCCCACCTCGGAATGACTGCAGTGGAAGTGAAAATCCACTGCGATGGCAAGCCCCCCTTTTGGCCGACCTTTGGTGCCTTTAGTAGCACCCTTGCAGTAAGTGTGGCAACCCTCCGATTCACAAGCATCTAGGGACATGGTTTCTTGCAGCAGAATCACGCCTGCTGATTTTAAACTCTCAACGTGACCTTTGGAACCCACACACATTCCATGAAGCCATGCACAACACACGTTCCCTAAAGACTGGTCTAGTTGGATTTAGATTTCTTGAACATCTCTATTGCCGCCTGTAACCATGACCAGTCCTCCAACCATGACCAGCTCTAGTGGTCATGTGGCTGTCTTTGGTACAAAGAGTGGACCCCTCTGTGAGTATGGCACATGATGGTGGGGTCAGAAAGGACGCAGACGATTCTTGATTTTGTAGCTCCACCAAGTTATAGCCCAAAGATTTAAGGGTTTGCCCGTTTTTCCACACAGTTTGTGCTATCAAATTGATAGCGAAATAGCACACTGAGCTCTCTGCCCCTTTTTTTGGGAAGGCTCCCCTTTGGATGTCATCCGATAGCAGCGCACGTAAGGCAGGAATTGCTTGAAACCCCTTTATAATTTGACCCCTATTCGTGTGCGATTGACCGCATTTATCCGGGTTTATTGACCAACCCATAATTGTGCATTGAAACATGTCACAGGTCAATTGTGATGTGACCACTTGTGGGTGTTCGTTTTAATTGTTTCCTGCGAGGTTTTGAGTGTGATCACTCCGAGACGACGGTTGTACCCACACATTTTCCACGGCTACCGACTGTATCACCTGAGTGCTTCTCTGATCTACCTCGTTCATAGTAGGAGGTTCTATTAGAGCGGTTGTGGGGGACACAGCCTCAGCGTTGTTTGTGGTGGGGATCTCAAGAAAAGTGGTTATTTTTGATTGCTTCTTATTTTTTTAGTTGTTTTCTTGGACCCCCTATGCTTTGGTGCGTGCGGATGTAATGTCGGCTGTCCAGATGTCTATATTATATAGGGCGTGTGTGGCCCTCTTTTTTGATATCGGGGGGGCCTGTGTCATGAGGGTACAGAACAATGTTTATAACACTAGGACATAGGCTACCCCACCTGTCTGGCACTTGCCGGTAGTGTTCTGTCGCACATATAGATCGATCATAACATTTGATCTATGCTTAAATTAGAGAGCACCGACAATTGTATTTAAACATTTGACACATTTTATTATCTAATAAATCGTTAAAAACAGGGCCTATTCAGGCCGTTGTACATTAGCCATTTTCAATCCCATGTGTTATGGGTGTTTGTACAAATGAAATCATATTAAGCATTCATATGAAAAAACAATTTGCAATAAAGTCTTTTGTACTGTGGGGTTAGTACAGGTAGTGACTTAGAATGTGGTTATTATAAGCAAGACATCTGTCTAGTCGACACTTGTGGTGTTTCTCGCACAAACTGAATGATTTGAGGTTCTAATGCCGTCATCAGGACTGTGAAAGTGGACTGAGTGGTGTCACTTGTGTTCCCCGTGGGTGGAACATCTGAGCCAATGATTTCCGTGTCACAGGTACTGAGAAGAGGTGCAGCGTTCTTCTCTTAAGGTGCCTTCTGTGCGCCTTAGATTTATTGCTCCTAAGTGGATAGGGTCTTGTAATGAACATCTAGCTGGTTCCCAACCTCCGTCATGGGGTTGAGCCTTGAGGTCGATCTGAACCAGCTAGATATTCATCACATGTTTGAGTCCCGTTTTTGAGAGATGTTTTTTGGCGTGAAATAGATATAATTTGGTAGACTTTTCGAAATCAGGCGGGGCTCACAGTTTTTGTTTGGTCAAGAACTGAGCTATGCCGGTGACTCCGCGTGTAAGTTAGAGCGAGGCCATCTGTCGCTACTTCTGAGCTAGATCCCCAATCCCTCTTGTGGCCTGTGCGATTGGTCTGTTGCATAGTTGCGGAGTGATCCAATGCGCTAATGTTTTTACAATTCAAAGTAGTGCGTCTCGCCAGTCCTTGCCATTCCTTGCTTACAGTGTCAGTGACCTCCGGGGGTGGGCTCATATTGCCACATTCCACCTCTGTGGCCATGGCCGCCAGAGAGTGTTGGGCAAAAGTAACATGCGTTTTTATCAGAAGCAGCCTTCACTTTCCCATGCTTGTTTTGCGAGCTGTAGGAAATGTTTTCCAACGTTGTCCTTTGGATGGAGTTGTTTCCGAATGCCTCTGAGTAGAAGAGGTGCGTCTGTTTGTTAGACCCACACTCGTTATGCTCACTTGCTTTTATTGGGTCCTGCCCCTCCAGGGCTCCGCCACAAGTTTCATCTGCAGTAACTGCTTCCGAATTCAGGGTCCTGTTTATGTGGTTGTCAGCGTCCTTTGAGGTACAAGCCTCTTAACTCCCTCGCCTCAGGGGCTTTTGAAGCCAGTCGTCCTTTACAGTGATCATCGGCTTTACACTCTGTAATTTAGATATCGGAGCTGATGGGTCAGTTATGGAGAATACAAGGGTACTGTCTATGGAGCCAACTCAGAGAGGTAAATAGGGGTTTGTAAAGGGAGCTCTCAGCGGCCCTCAATAGTCCGAAACCTCTTGGAGGCCTTTTAATGGAGAATCTGAGCACTCACTCCTTTGTATCATGTGCCACCCTGAGTAGCACAAGTAACAGCAGAGCTATTGCTCACTCAGGTAAATCTGTTTGTATGCCACAACAAGAAAGCAGGTAATAGATCAATTAAACGAGCGAAAGAGAGAGCAATGTAGCGAATACTTTTAGGCTTGCTTGGAGCCCCACTGGCAACCCAGTCACCCACAGAGGTCACAATACAAGTGACATTAATAGAGAGAAAAAAAATGTTGACTGTTGAGAGAAAAAAAAATGTGCCTGTCTGCTCTCCACTCTCTTCTGAGAAATGCTTACTTACAGCACCTGGTTACCGATTGTCGGCTGCTTGCCGGGACCACCACCATGGACACCACCGCTTACCACTTCCTGCTTGCGGTTTACTTGCAGTCTGCAGTCTCCAATCTCCCACGAGCAGCGATCAGCTTCAATAGCATTGAGCAGTAACAATGAGTTAGAGGAAAGAACCTCTCTGCATAGAACGTTGAGCCTCAAGCCGCACCATCACCATCTGGAATCACTGAAAAGAAACAACGGCCGCTTCCGACACTCTGAAGTGCATCATTAGCCTGACTTAATCCTGACAAGTCCCATTACGCGTTTACGGCACACAGGGGGCTTTACAGGTACAAACGCCTAAACCTTCGGATATCTTCAGCCACAGAGGTTTTTCAAAATACCATCCGGGGGTCTCTGGCTGGTTTGAAAGGTGCCATAAACATAAGCAACGATATCATGGTGCTTGTCAAGTCAGAGCAAGAGCACTTGGAAAGGCTGAGAAACGTTCTGAAACGCATCCAACGGCTGGGACTCACTCTTGTAGGGGAGGCATGGTACCACAAGTATGACACTGACACAAAAGTTACAATTTGTAAAACCTTTATTAACTTTGTGAGGTATTGAAAAACTCCTACTTTGCCCTATAACTAGGATGGGGGTCGTCTCGACCATCAAATAATAAAGAAAACAGTCTTAGTCGTGTCTGTCAAATCAAAATGGCCTATGCTAACAAAACCTAATGCCTGCCCTATCTCTCGTATAAAGAAAATGTGTAAAGGAGGTATGTAAAATTAAAATCGGTGTTCGCCAAAGAATAAATGTGTCTGGATCAGCTCTCCTCCCCACGTTTGGACAGCATGGAATAAGGCAGTCTCCATAGGCAGGATGATGCACTCTGGCGCGGGCTTTAACACTTTAACAGTTTGGAACGTGGATCGCGGCCCGTCTGGCCTTCTACGTTAGAGGCTCTTGTTCCCATCTTTTCCAAATAACGAAACAAAAAGGTACTGGTCCCCATCTGTCGGGCTCAGACCTCTTAAAAATAAATTCAGCATTGGCCCCCCTCTGCCAGGCTCAGACCTTTCATTGTTCAATAACATTTGCTGGGGCACCCTTCCCCAAGCTTTTTACACTTTGGGTCTCCCTCAGTCGGGCCCAGACCACTTTTCGGATGTCGAGGACTTTCGCATGTATGGGCTTCCTTTACAGACTACCGCAGGACCACTTAGACTCAGAATTCAATGTTCAGCTTTTCCTCTTCCCTACTCCCAGGGTTAACTTTGTTTACTTTCACTTTTACAATTAATTCTCTTTTATCGCCTCAGACAATGCACCTTTCACAGAGACTTTCGAGTGGGCTACTCCTTTTTGCCAGACAATTCTGTTGCTCAGTATTGCTGATTCCACAGCTGTCTTTATCTTAAACTTTATTCACAGGTCTGCATTTCCTCGCGTCTCATCCACATGCGTACAGCCTTCACTTGCAATGTATTGTTGCAAACCTCAATCTATCTTAGCATGCACCGTTCTCTCAGGCCGCTTGCCAACTCACTGGCTTTGTGCGGTTCTTTCTTGCTTTTTTGATTTTCAATTCACAAGTCAAGTTTAGTACCGCAGTACTGTTCACCCGGGAAGGTCGCTGGTGTCCTTGAAACACAATGCAGTCTTCGATATTGGGATCTGGCCTTCTCCACGTGTCTTTCGCAGCTTTGTGGAGGCAATTACCTCCTGTAGGGACCTCTTGGTGTTTTCAACCCGCTGCTCCAGTCCCTTGGTCAGTCGCTCTGCTCCGGTAGGTTTGCCCTCGCCCTGGAAGTTCTGCTCGTACTTGTGTTCCACCTTGCTCAGAGAGTATCTCTAGGTTCCGCCTTTTATCCGTTTGAGGAGAGCAAATTGGAATCGGGGATATGTACTTGAAGTCAAGTGCCTGACTTTGCCTGACCCAATTAGCGGGACATGTCCAGTACGATGTATAAGAGTTTGTTTTTGTTGCTCTCAGTCGCCCTGTTCATTGGCCTAGTGCTTGTGCAGAAAGGGGGGGGGGAGTTGGGACAACAGATCCTAAATAATAGGAGGTGTTGGATGGGGGGAATACCACGTCTCACCATCAGCTTCCTCACCCCCACTCCCCGAAGACGCCTCACCTAGGTGATCCTCCTGCACTGGTCCACCTCCAGTGTCTGGATCCAAAAGCGACAGCTGTGTCCTGGCCACCTGAGAGAGATCCCCGGGGACTAGCGGGTGAGACGCCCTCTGGTTTCTCACACTCTGCACAAGGACAAGTGTGATTTTCTGCAAAAGCAAATTTAGTTCTTTGGATTCTTGTTCCCGGAAGGGGGGGATTTTCTCCCGGTCTGGCAAAAGTGAATGACATAAGAGAGGCGGGTGCCCCCGTGAATGTCTCTGAGGTATGCACATTTCTAGGGGTGGTTACGTACTGATGCCGGTTTATATAGAACCTAGGCACCCTGTCCGAACCCCTCCACAGTCTTACTAAAAAGACTGCAAATGGAAATGGACCCTGCTGGAGGAGAGTGCTTTTGAAGAGATCAACTGACAGCTGATGACACTATGGTGTTTTCCAACCCCGAGAAGGCGTCCGAGATGAGCATGGATGGCAGCCCGTTTGGCCTGGGGGAGGTGTTCATGCAGCCTGATTAAAGTGGATCCGATCACCTTGTGGTCTTTGCAAGTAGAGGCCACAAGCCCCTGATTGCGATCGTGACAGGGTCTTCCTCTAAGCCGCCAGCTCGTATAGAAAAGTGGCTACTTGCCCTGCAAGAGTATGACATTGAGCTGATATTCCGCCCAGGGTACACCAATGCGGCAGATTACCTGTCCCGAGACCCCATAAAGAATGAAGAGGATCAGAAGGAAAGGGAAACTGAAATACATTGTGGAAGAAATGTTTAGACAAGGGCTCCTTAAGGGATGGTTGGCACCCCTTATTCACCTGCATAAACACTCAACCCTCAGAATTAGGTTGAATTGTGAAGGTCTGTTGTCCACAAAGTTTGAGAGGAATAGTGGCTTACGCCAAGGTTGCATATTGGCGCCATATCTATTTAATGCGTGTATGGCGGACTTGGGGAGTACCTTAAGTCCTCTTCTTTCCTGGTCCCGAAGGTTTTGGGTACTAAAATGCATTGGGTTACATACTCAGATGATATTATGCTGCTAGACTGTACAAAGGTGGGTATTCAGAGAATGTTGAACAGTCTTAAGGCGTAGTGTACAACAGATGACCTAATTATAAACACCCAGAAAACCCATTTAATAACCCTAACAGCAGGGAAGCCCATAAAGAGACAATCATTATGGTTATGGGGCGAAAAGGATACGGAGGTGAATAGCTTGAGGTATCTGGCCTAAGATATTTTAAGCACTCCAAGTAAAAGAGGAATATTGGAGGCTTTTTATGCAAAGGCATTCATGGCGGCGGACCAAATGAGACATTTTAATATTTAAGTTTGGCACATTTTCCATTATCCCTCTTTTAAAATTTTACACTTCTAAGATAGTTCCCATGCTGATTTATGGGGCAGAAATCCACTTTTGTTTGTTGCAGGAAAATGTTTGCCATCTAGAAGGTTTTTTATGGAAGAACGTCCTCTGGCTCCCTAAAGCTATTGCGATTAGTGTTATTAGGTTTGAGTTCGGTCTTTTATCATTAGAGACCCATATTATATGGTAGGAGAATCCTATGTTACAAATTTAAAACCCCACGTTCGAATATGATGCTTGCGGATTTCAGAGAGAAAGATGGGTTATCAACAAATTGCTTTATTACCAGCGCAGCAAAAAAGTTAGAGGAGTGGGGGTTAGAATGAGACTTACTGAATACACCTCCTCGAAGTTACAAGCAAAAAATATGGCGAGCTGATTGGTGCCGTCGGTGATGATAAATTCCATAACCTCAGCCTGACCTATAAAAAGCTAGGGCTGTGTTCTCAATATCTTTGTGACTACCCGTCATGGAAAGTAGGATATTTGCTATTCAGATTCAGGCTTGACATCCTTCCTACAGGGGCTAATAGTGCAAAACGGAAAAGAGAAGAGTGCCTGTCGATATATGTAGATTTTGCGCCGAGAGTAGAGAGGCCTTGGAACATTTATTTTTACACTGTGAGGCCTTAAAGCTGCAACGTTTAAGATGTTTTAAAAAATTGATTAATATTTATGGCAACCATACTGGGATGATATGGAATTAGTGCTGGTCGAAATTGCCGTACTACTTGAGTATACCCCTGTTCCAATTCCAAAATCTGATTAAATTAGAATAATGGAAATAGAAAAGGCATGGGAATGTAAATACCCTCATATAATCGATTCAGTTGTTTTTTACCTGAAGGTGCACGTGGTAGAGGGTTTTATTTTAATGTTAACCTCTTTTTCATCCTTGTTTTTAAAGACTGAGTAATTTTAGGATGTTAATTGTAAAAAATGTGGTTGTTCTGTATGGTTTTAAGACTAATATTTTTGTATCAAATGTTTTTTCCTTAATGTATTGATGTGCTATGTTTTATGAAGATTGTTGTATTTGTGTAAGGTTTTAACAAGTTTTAACATTATATGCGCAATAAAGAATAAAAACATTTTTAAAAAAAGGGCAACAAAAGGATATTTGCACACTTTGGTGGAATCCATGGCCCCTGTCTACATGTTAACTGACGACATCAGGAGGGCATCGGCCGAAGACAAGTGCTTTCGGATACTCCACTCTGCGAGATCCCGTGGAGAGTGGCGCAGGGTCCTTGAGAAACTGAAGTAAGGAAGGCTCTGAAGCAGATGTGGCGAGTACAGTCGGAGCTCACGTTTATGGAAGACGGAGTCGTCCTGAGGGGCTTGAAGATGCCGAAGGTGTTGGAACTGGCACACAAGGGTCATCAAGGGGTTGTCAAGACCAAGGCACAACTCTGGTTAAGGTATGGTTTCCAGGCATGGAAGAACGATTGGATAACTTTGTCCGCAGCTGTGCGTGGTGCCAAGCGGCATTGCCCCACCAACGAGAGCCATAAGTCAATGGACAGAAGCAGTGTGCCGTGGGAAACCGTACACATGGGGCCTCAATATGAGTTTGGCGGTAACCTGCTGGTGCTTCCGGTGGGTTGCCGCCAAACTCGTGACACTGTTTCCACCACCTGATATCCCGTTGCCACTGGGACATTACAAGTTCCGGCGGCCCGGGATCTCAGGCGGCGGAAAGTGTAAGTCCCCATTCCCATGGAGTCCCCCATTGCTAATAGTGCCGGTGCTTCCATGACAACTCCCTCCTACCGTTGCCGTTGTGTCCGGAAGATCAGATCTGCCAGGTGCAACGGCCCCGGGAGGCAGAGTTGGAGTGCGGCGGTCCGGAAAGGATGCCAGTATGGTGCGCCGCTACTCTTACTTACGGACCGCCACACATGGAATGAGGCCCATGGACTTTGGGTCCACCTGCTGAGACATCCGTTTTCTGGTCCTGGTAGACCAGTGGTCGAGATGCCCAGAGGTCGAGTCCGCCTCTCTCGAAGATGTGATGCCGGCACTGGAGAAAATATTTGTCCCTCATGGCCTTCTGGTGGAGCTTTGTTCGGACAATGGAGCCCTGTTCCAAAGTAGAGGGTTTGCGGAATACCTGTGCACCTCGGAATAGCACATCAGAAGATCACACCTTTATGGCCCAGGGCCAATGGGGAGGCAGAGAGGCTAATGCGGACACTGAATAAAGTGTTCAGGATTGCACATGGGCAGGTGGAGTGCGAGCGGTGAGCTTTTTACCAGTTTTTAACTGACTACCGCAACCCCTCACTGTTCCACCGGGGAACCCCCGCAGAGGCACTATTCCAGTGGTGCCTGAGAGGGCTGCTACCGGATCACTCACCTCGAACTCCTGGCATCATAAATGATGAAGCTGTGCTGGTAGAAAGGAGGAGAGCTAATGAAAGGGAGAACAACCGGAGGAGCCAGCGACACCAGCACCTGGAGATAGGGGATAGTGTGTTGGTGCGAATGAGACACACAAGAGGAAAGCTGTCCCTTCCACATGAGCCCACCCCACTTAGAGTAATGGATAAGAAGGAATAAATGGTTACAGCATCTGATGGCCACACCCCACCACGGTGAGCAGGAATTCATGTTTCTTCCGAAAGTTGTGGCAGTCCCTGAAATCAAGCCCCGAAAGGGAGAGGGGGCCGAGTCCCTGCCTCGATGGCCTGGTCTGGACAGTGAAGGGTCCAGCTGAAAATGACTGTCGCCCAGCGGTGATGAAGATGGAGAGGTGCAATCTTGTGCGAGAGTGCTGCAGACAGCCCAGCTACCTGCGCAAATTTGAAGTAGAATTCCCATGTCTGCAAAGTGCACAGTATTGATACACATGCTATGTTGAGCAAGTTTGTTGTGTTATGTTATCATGTTATCCTCCCCATTGTGGTTCACGCCCAGTGCAAGTTGTAGCTCTCAACCTTTCATGGCCCTTGGGTGGGTGAAAATACCTGATTTTGTATTTGGCGGGTGAAAGCCCATTGATTCCTGTGTGCGTGTAGGGAGCTTGGCGGGTGAGACAGCTGCCTAAGTGGCGGGTGACATCCGCCAAAAGCGTGTGAGTTGAGAGGTATGGGTTGTGTAGTATATTACCATTCTGATAGAAGCTGCCTGATCTCTGTGGGACATGCCTGATCACATCATGGTATGTAGAATCAGAACACTAAGAACTCAGGTCTCAACAGAGTTCTAGAAGAGAGGACTGCAATTGAACCATAACTGTCCAGCTCTCTTTGCTACAAGCAGTCTCCCTCCTCTTTCTTTCCTTGTAACTAATTTGCATTATTATATACTACCCATTAAATATACTTACTGTTACAACTGTCTCCTGCCGTCCCATATATTATCCCTGTTACGGTCTACTTCATTGGCGACGAGGATGGGATCCAATTGAACTATTGCCTCATCAATGTGTACGGAGCCGCTCCGCTCATGCCCGGGCGTAGTAGCGGCCCCGTCTTCTAGTTCCTGGAGGTAACGCTTCCCATTTCGTCTCAAATATTTCACGCTAGTGCCGCGTTTCATTCACTCCTTGGAGGCATGTGTGAAATTCGATTGATGTTGCTGGGCCGTGCTACACATCACTAAGCCGTCTCAACCTTTCCTTTCGGCTTCTTCCGTTTACACTTCGCATCGGATTTCGCGCATGCGTTGAATGCGCTGAAGAAGGAAGGCACCTTTAAAGGCACAGTACGCTGTTTTTCTCCAACACAAGCCTGCGTTTTATACGCACATTGAAAGTGCTGAATAGACAGCACATCATCGAAGGCAGAATTTCCTGTTTTGTTTCCATCGCAATTTCATGGAATACTTTATGTTAACCACTATACAAGTTGAATACTCACCTTCTGATTTATATTAAGGATCCATTTCTCTACTGATAAAAGGTATTTAACAAAATTGCTCAATCAAAATTAAATACACACATACTTGTAAGGATTCTGCAGGAAAGCGCTGTGCACTTCACACTTCCTGGACATTACTGTGCCTACACACAGTATTCAGGCAGAACTTGAACTTGCGCAGTTTTGCACTTAACAGGGCCTTAACTGAATCATACATACACTATCTTGTTCTAATAAACATAAATTGTCATGGCATTTAGCAGTGTGCCTCCACCTGCTTTCTTTATGCCTAGCACTGATGAACCTGCTTTGCCTTGGAAGAGGTGGATAAAGTTCTTTGAACATTATGCAGGAGTGATTTGTGGTCCCAATTGTAGTGCAGAGAAGAGGAAGTCATTACTCTTGCACTGTTTAGGTCCTGTTGGACAAGAAAAATATGAAACACTTCCAGAATTACCAGAAGAGGAGTGTGTGGACCTAAATAAATACCAGCGAGCTGTAAAAAAAATTGACAAACACTTTGAAAAGAAGGTGAGCATAATTTTGGAACGTTACAAGTTTGGCAAACGCACACAGGAGGAGGGAGAAAGCGTGGAAAAGTTTGTCACTGCATTAAGAAAATTAGCAAAGTCATGCAATTTCAATGAGCAACTGGATGAGAGACTCAGAGACCAATTTATGTTAGAGTGTCGCAGTAGCAAAGTGAGGGAAAGATTGTGGTCGGAAAGTGATCCTTCCCTTGACACTGTTCTCCGAGTGGCAAAAGAAGTAGAACACACGGAAGAGTGTGTTAAAGAATTGGAGAATAAGATGAAACAAGTAAAAATAGGAAGCAGCAATAGTAGAATGCATGATACACCTGATGAGGAGTCGATTTCCATGATCAATGATAATACCATTAAGAGGAGATCTGTCACCAAACAATACAATTTGTTGAGAACGGACAAAAGATCAAGCAAATATGGTCAAAAAAGTTTATCATACGAAGTTTCTAAGAAAAACAGTCCAGAGAATCAATTAAGGAAATTGGGAAAAAAGCGCCAAGGAAGGTGTTACAGATGCGGCAACGTGAATCATTGGGCTGATGACCCAGATTGTCCAGCATTGAAGATCATTTGCAACAAGTGCAAAGGGAAAGGTCACTTCTCTAAATGTTGCAGGTCACGTGATAATGCCATGAACTGGATAGGAGACAATTCCGATAGTGATCGCAGTGAGAAGGAAATTCAAGAGGATTGCGTATGTACCATAACTGATGATGATGATGAAGAGGTGTTGGAAAGTCCCAGGGCTATGGTGTCCATTGATGGCAATGAAGTATGTATGATGATTGATACTGGTGCAAAATATACTCTCCTACCAAGACAATTTTGGAACAAGAATAAACATGAGTATTTACATGAGACGGATATCAATCCAAGAGCCTATGGAGGTGTGAAGATTAATGTCATCGGTTGGCATTGGGGAAAGTTGAAATTTAAGAACAGAACTGCCAAAGGCAAGATATACATCACTGGTGAAGGGAAAACTGCTCTACTCAGCTGGACTCACCAGAGCAAATTACGAGTGAAAGTGGATTCCACCAGTGAGGAATCAGTTTTGTCTATAAGTAGTGGCAATTCTGAATTGATTAATGGCAGTGATGTTATACGTAAAGCTGGTTTGCTAAAGGTTTCCCGAGATAAGATAGGATGTCTTCAAGGTTATACCCATCAGATATTACTCAAACCAGACCAAAAACCTTTAGCCCAAAGATTAAGAAGCATTCCTTTAGCTGTACGAGAAGAAGTCAGTAAGGAAATAAGGAAAATGGAAGAAGATGGAATCATAGAAAGTATTGATGCCAGCGAATGGGTCTCTCCACTTATTGTTATAAGGAAAAAATCAGGAAAACTTAGAATTTGTGTTGATTTACGCGAGTTGAACAAATGTGTCATACCTGATCGCCATCCTTTACCAAATATACAAGAAATTGTTTCTACTATTGGACCCTCTAAAATATTTTCAACGTTAGACCTATCATCTGCTTACCATCAGATTAAACTTCACAGAAGTTCAAGGAAACTGACTGCTTTCATAACTCCCGATGGTTTGTATCAATTTAAAAGAATGCCTTTTGGATTAGTGTCGGCAGCATCAGTCTTCCAGAAGGTTATGTATAGTATGTTCAAGAATACTGAAGGAGTGATTTGTTTTCAAGACGATATATTAATTCATGCCGTCACTCAAGAACTACATGACAAGAGGTTATTACATGTATGTCAAAAATTATGTGATGCAGGCATGACTTTAAGCAAGGACAAATGTAAGATAAATTGCACGGAAATCGAATATTTGGGACATAAAATTACAGCAGAAGGAATTTTTCCAAAACCACAATTGGTCAATACCATTGTGAGAATGCCGAGTCCGAGTAACAAAGATGAGATTCGTACATTTATTGGTATGGCTGAATATTACTCAAAATTTGTCAAGGATTTTGCCATCCACACCGTCCCATTACGAGAGGCGCTTAAGAGAAAATTGTTTGAATGGAACGTGGAATGTGAAAATGAATTCAATTTTATAAAAAATGCGATAAATTCTGCTCCTGCATTAAAGAATTTTTGTACTAATGACAAGATTATCATCACTACAGATGCCAGTAACATAGGCTTGGGAGCTGTGTTTTCTCAAGAGAAGGATGGTCAGGAAGCAATAATTGCTTTTGCATCAAGATTGCTTAAGGGAGCAGAGATTTCATATGCCACGATAGAGAAGGAAGCTTTAGCTATTAAGTGGGCAGCTGACAAGTTTAGAAGCTTTATATGGGGAAACCAAGTTGAGTTTCGAACCGATCATAAGCCCTTAACTCAAGTGTTCATGTCAAAGGGTCTTAATAAAGTATCCAACAGGATGAGAAGATGGGTCATGATGTTGCAAGAGTTCAACTACACTGTGATATATGTTCCAGGAATTAAGAATGTGTCTGCTGATTGCTTATCTTGCTTAACTAACATTTCCGAGATTGTCGATGAAGATGAAGACATGGAAGTTGTCTTTTGTGTGGAAACTTCTTCCATTTCTAAGGATGTTTGGGATCACGCTGAATCAAATGATAATAACATCAAGAAATTGAAAGAATTAATTCAAAGCCATGATTTTATGAAGAAATCAAAATTTGAAGAGGCCGACTTGAGTGCTTTTTGGCCTGTTGCAGATGAACTGCATGTTCACGGTAATTTTGTAATGAGAGGAGATAAAGTCATTCCTCCGACGGATCTGCGTTTGAAGATTATAGAACTGGGACATGAGGGTCATCAAGGAGTGATAAAGACCAAACAAAGAGTTAGGAATGACTATTGGTGGCCTGGTTGCGACCTGCAGATTGAGCGATATATTAGGGAATGTATCCTTTGTTGCGATGATGAAAAAAAGTGTGTGGGTTCCAGACAACCAATGGTTATTACTGACATTCCCAATAGTGTTTGGAGGGATATAAGCATGGATATTTTAGGTCCCATATGTTGCAAAGGTGTACAAAAATATTGTTTGGAAGTCATAGATCTCCTCACCAGGTGGGTAGAGATTTTAATTGCCTCTAGTATCACGGGTAAAACTGTAGTTGAATTTTTATCAAATATATGTGAGATGGAAGGATATCCGGGAAGTATTCTTTCCGATAACGGTACTCAATTTAAGTCTAAAGAAGTGGCAGACTTCTGTAAAAAATTTGCTATTGAGCACAAGACCAGCTCAATTTACCATCCCCAAACTAATGGATTAGTAGAACGTTTTAATAAAATCTTGAAAGAAACCATCAGAATGGCTTGGGCTAATGGGATGGATTGGGAGGATGCTGTCAGAGAGAAAGTAATTGCCCATTGTTTTACTCCACACGCCAGTACAGGTCTTTCTCCCTTTGAGCATAGTAGGGGAAGAAAAGCAAACACCAAATTAGCTCCCATTTGGCTTATCAAGGGGAGTAAGGAAATAGAGAAGAATCTGGTCAATGCAAAGGACAAAATTAGGGAAACGCAAAAGAGAAACAAGATAAACTATGATAAGAAAGTACGTAGCAACAAGTATGATATGTCTACAGCTGTTGGTAAGTTGGTCAAGGTGTTACTTCCTCCTGCTCTAAGAACTGGACCATGCAAATGGTCCAACCCTATTAGGGTTATAGAGGCTTTTCGTCATGCTGTCAGGACAGAGGACAAAAGGATATGGAATGTAGAAAGAATTTGGATGTGTGAAAGTAATGATCTTAACAAGAAAGAAAAGAGAGATGTAGGCCAGAATACAGTCAGAAATGTTAAAGTTTCTAGAAATTTAAGCAGTGGTGTGAAGAAATGTGGTAGTGCTGTTGATAAGAAATGTGATAGCAATTCTGAGCAATTTCAATTTTCCTTGCCAACCACCTCCAGACATGGAGGATGCATGTCCAGATCTGGCAGATCTTATCGTTTGCCGAAAAGGATGGAGGACTATGTGGAGTTTACGTGAACCAGCTGGAACCTTGTTTCATCAGCTTTTGTATATAGTTTGTGAACAATATAAAGGGAAGGAGATGTGTAGTATATTACCATTCTGATAGAAGCTGCCTGATCTCTGTGGGACATGCCTGATCACATCATGGTATGTAGAATCAGAACACTAAGAACTCAGGTCTCAACAGAGTTCTAGAAGAGAGGACTGCAATTGAACCATAACTGTCCAGCTCTCGTTGCTACAAGCAGTCTCCCTCCTCTTTCTTTCCTTGTAACTAATTTGCATTATTATATACTAACCATTAAATATACTTACTGTTACAACTGTCTCCTGCCGTCCCATATATTATCCCTGTTACGGTCTACTTCAGGTTGGCGTGACGTGGAGGTCACGTGTGGGTGTTAATAAATAAGGGTGGGCCAGTGCGCACAAGCAGTTGAGGCACTAGACCCAGTAAGTATTACAGGTCTCTGTGTTGTTTGTGTGCCGGAGCGGCCTCACCTGGACGAGGCCCTTCCCTGCCACCATAATAGACATTACTCTCACAGAGGTTAAATTAAAGGGGCTTGCGCCCTTCAGGGATTGACTGTCAAATGCGTAGTTGGGATGGATATGCTAATGAGATTCTCCATGGATTCCAAATTCCTGAGAATTTTCAAAGTGCATTTGTATGTTCCCAATGTGTGAGTCAAGCATATAGAATTGCACCAAGCTCTATGAGAAGGGGGATCTTGGTTCTTGCACCTGGATGTAATACATTGCATGGCTGCTGCTGCTGATAGGGTGTCCAGTAGATCCTTCTCTGCCAGAGTCTGGCTCTAGCGATTCTTCTTCTATGTCTATGAAAGGCTTGGGCGCTGTAGAGCGAAGCGGCGCATGCGCAGCTAGTGCTTTGTTTCGCCACTGTGAGCGCGCGCCCCGTAGGTGAAGATATGCGCATGCTCCGTCGCGTACGGGAAGAGGTCTTGCGGAGCGCCGATTGGCTGTAGGGAACAGGAAGTGGGTTGCGAGTGCCGATTGGCGGAGAAGATGAGGTCACAGAAGTCAACGTCCAATCCCCTGCGCGCGTGTATTTGCGAGGCGAAGCCCCGTAGGCTCAGGATCACACAGGCGCCCAGGGAGGCGGCCGCAGGGATTCTAGCGGCGCCGGTCAGGTCCATGCAATGCTCGGGACGTGTAGGGCAGGACTGGCCATGACGTGCGTATGGGCAAGGGGCTTGACGCCCCCCAGAAACCTGTGAACGCACCCGCTTCCCCCACCCTGTCCCTGAGACCCCGCACCTCTGCCCCTGCTCCTGTCTGAGTGAAGCCAGGGCGTCTGCTCGCGTCCCCCGAGGGGCTGCACTGGAGGGTCCTCGGCGGCACCATGGCACAGGTAGGGGGCACCGGGGCATTGCCTCTTACCTCGCCTGACCCTCAATGGAGGAGTGGGGGGCCCTCTATGGTGTGACTCCCTCATCTAACCCTTCACGTGCTCTGTGCTTTCCCTCCAGCTTTCCCTCGTGGTGCATGCATCTCTGGCGTAGCTTTGCAGCCCCCTTCCCACCCTGAGGCGAAGAGACCCGAGCTGCCCCCTTCCCACCCTGAGGCGAAGAGACCCGAGCTGCCCCTTCCCACCCTGAGGCGAAGAGACCCGAGCTGCCCCCTTCCCACCCTGAGGCGAAGAGACCCGAGCTGCCCCTTCCCACCCTGAGGCGAAGAGACCCGAGCTGCCCCCTTCCACCCTGAGGTGAAGAGACCCGAGCTGCCCCCTTCCCACCCTGAGGCGAAGAGACCCGAGCTGCCCCCTTCCCACCCTGAGGCGAAGAGACCCGAGCTGCCCCCTTCCCACCCTGAGGCGAAGAGACCCGAGCTGCCCCCTTCCCACCCTGAGGCGAAGAGACCCGAGCTGCCCCTTCCCACCCTGAGGCGAAGAGACCCGAGCTGCCCCCTTCCCACCCTGAGGCGAAGAGACCCGAGCTGCCCCCTTCCCACCCTGAGGCGAAGAGACCCGAGCTGCCCCCTTCCCACCCTGAGGCGAAGAGACCCGAGCTGCCCCCTTCCCACCCTGAGGCGAAGAGACCCGAGCTGCCCCCTTCCCACCCTGAGGCGAAGAGACCCGAGCTGCCCCCTTCCCACCCTGAGGCGAAGAGACCCGAGCTGCCCCTTCCCACCCTGAGGCGAAGAGACCCGAGCTGCCCCCTTCCCACCCTGAGGCGAAGAGACCCGAGCTGCCCCTTCCCACCCTGAGGTGAAGAGACCCGAGCTGCCCCCTTCCCACCCTGAGGCGAAGAGACCCGAGCTGCCCTTTCCCACCCTGAGGCGAAGAGACCCAAGCTGCCCCCTTCCCACCCTGAGGCGAAGAGACCTGTGAAGAGAGATGCTTTCTTATCATTTCCCAAGCAGCCCCCTTCCCACCCTAAGGTACGAGAGATGCTTTCATATCATTACCCGAGCAGCACCCTTCCTACCCTGAGGCGAAGAGACCCGTGAAGAGAGATGCTTTCTTATTTCCCAAGCAGCCCCCTTCCCACCCCGAGGCGAAGAGACCCGAGCTGCCCCCTTCCCACCCTGAGGCGAAGAGACCCGAGCTGCCCCCTTCCTACCCTGAGGCGAAGAGACCCGTGAAGAGAGATGCTTTCTTATCATTTCCCAAGCAGCCCCCTTCCCACCCCGAGGCGAAGAGACCCGAGCTGCCCCCTTCCCACCCTAAGGTACGAGAGATGCTTTCATATAATTACCCGAGCAGCACCCTTCCTACCCTGAGGCGAAGAGACCCGAGCTGCCCCCTTCCCACCCTGAGGCGAAGAGACCCAAGCTGCCCCCTTCCCACCCTGAGGCGAAGAGACCCGTGAAGAGAGATGCTTTCTTATCATTTCCCAAGCAGCCCCCTTCCCACCCCGAGGTGAAGGGACCCGAGCTGCCCCCTTCCCACCCTAAGGTACGAGAGATGCTTTCATATCATTACCCGAGCAGCACCCTTCCTACCCTGAGGCGAAGAGACCCGTGAAGAGAGATGCTTTCTTATCATTTCCCAAGCAGCCCCCTTCCCACCCCGAGGCGAAGAGACCCGAGCTGCCCCCTTCCCACCCTAAGGTACGAGAGATGCTTTCATATCATTACCCGAGCAGCACCCTTCCTACCCTGAGGCGAAGAGACCCGTGAAGAGAGATGCTTTCTTATCATTTCCCAAGCAGCCCCCTTCCCACCCCGAGGCGAAGAGACCCGAGCTGCCCCCTTCCCACCCTAAGGTACGAGAGATGCTTTCATATCATTACCCGAGCAGCACCCTTCCTACCCTGAGGCGAAGAGACCCGAGCTGCCCCCTTCCCACCCTGAGGCGAAGAGACCCAAGCTGCCCCCTTCCCACCCTGAGGCGAAGAGACCCGTGAAGAGAGATGCTTTCTTATCATTTCCCAAGCAGCCCCCTTCCCACCCCGAGGCGAAGAGACCCGAGCTGCCCCCTTCCCACCCTAAGGTACGAGAGATGCTTTCATATCATTACCCGAGCAGCACCCTTCCTACCCTGAGGCGAAGAGACCCGAGCTGCCCCCTTCCCACCCTGAGGCGAAGAGACCCAAGCTGCCCCCTTCCCACCCTGAGGCGAAGAGACCCGTGAAGAGAGATGCTTTCTTATCATTTCCCAAGCAGCCCCCTTCCCACCCCGAGGTGAAGGGACCCGAGCTGCCCCCCTTCCCACCCTAAGGTACGAGAGATGCTTTCATATCATTACCCGAGCAGCACCCTTCCTACCCTGAGGCGAAGAGACCCGTGAAGAGAGATGCTTTCTTATCATTTCCCAAGCAGCCCCCTTCCCACCCCGAGGCGAAGAGACCCGAGCTGCCCCCTTCCCACCCTAAGGTACGAGAGATGCTTTCATATCATTACCCGAGCAGCACCCTTCCTACCCTGAGGCGAAGAGACCCGTGAAGAGAGATGCTTTCTTATCATTTCCCAAGCAGCCCCCTTCCCACCCCGAGGCGAAGAGACCCGAGCTGCCCCCTTCCCACCCTAAGGTACGAGAGATGCTTTCATATCATTACCCGAGCAGCACCCTTCCTACCCTGAGGCGAAGAGACCCAAGCTGCCCCCTTCCCACCCTGAGGCGAAGAGACCCGTGAAGAGAGATGCTTTCTTATCATTTCCCAAGCAGCCCCCTTCCCACCCCGAGGCGAAGAGACCCGAGCTGCCCCCTTCCCACCCTAAGGTACGAGAGATGCTTTCATATCATTACCCGAGCAGCACCCTTCCTACCCTGAGGCGAAGAGACCCGTGAAGAGAGATGCTTTCTTATCATTTCCCAAGCAGCCCCCTTCCCACCCCGAGGCGAAGAGACCCGAGCTGCCCCCTTCCCACCCTAAGGTACGAGAGATGCTTTCATATCATTACCCGAGCAGCACCCTTCCCACCCTGAGGCGAAGAGACCCGAGCTGCCCCCTTCCCACCCTGAGGCGAAGAGACCCGAGCTGCCCCCTTCCCACCCTGAGGCGAAGAGACCCGTGAAGAGAGATGCTTTCTTATCATTTCCCAAGCAGCCCCCTTCCCACCCCGAGGCGAAGAGACCCGAGCTGCCCCCTTCCCACCCTAAGGTACGAGAGATGCTTTCATATCATTACCCGAGCAGCACCCTTCCTACCCTGAGGCGAAGAGACCCGTGAAGAGAGATGCTTTCTTATCATTTCCCAAGCAGCCCCCTTCCCACCCCGAGGCGAAGAGACCCGAGCTGCCCCCTTCCCACCCTAAGGTACGAGAGATGCTTTCATATCATTACCCGAGCAGCACCCTTCCTACCCTGAGGCGAAGAGACCCGTGAAGAGAGATGCTTTCTTATCATTTCCCAAGCAGCCCCCTTCCCACCCCGAGGCGAAGAGACCCGAGCTGCCCCCTTCCCACCCTAAGGTACGAGAGATGCTTTCATATCATTACCCGAGCAGCACCCTTCCTACCCTGAGGCGAAGAGACCCGAGCTGCCCCCTTCCCACCCTGAGGCGAAGAGACCCGTGAAGAGAGATGCTTTCTTATCATTTCCCAAGCAGCCCCCTTCCCACCCCGAGGCGAAGAGACCCGAGCTGCCCCCTTCCCACCCCGAGGCGAAGAGACCCGAGCTGCCCCCTTCCCACCCTAAGGTACGAGAGATGCTTTCATATCATTACCCGAGCAGCACCCTTCCTACCCTGAGGCGAAGAGACCCGTGAAGAGAGATGCTTTCTTATCATTTCCCAAGCAGCCCCCTTCCCACCCCGAGGCGAAGAGACCCGAGCTGCCCCCTTCCCACCCTAAGGTACGAGAGATGCTTTCATATCATTACCCGAGCAGCACCCTTCCTACCCTGAGGCGAAGAGACCCGTGAAGAGAGATGCTTTCTTATCATTTCCCAAGCAGCCCCCTTCCCACCCCGAGGCGAAGAGACCCGAGCTGCCCCCTTCCCACCCTAAGGTACGAGAGATGCTTTCATATCATTACCCGAGCAGCACCCTTCCTACCCTGAGGCGAAGAGACCCGTGAAGAGAGATGCTTTCTTATCATTTCCCAAGCAGCCCCCTTCCCACCCCGAGGCGAAGAGACCCGAGCTGCCCCCTTCCCACCCTAAGGTACGAGAGATGCTTTCATATCATTACCCGAGCAGCACCCTTCCCACCCTGAGGCGAAGAGACCCGAGCTGCCCCCTTCCCACCCTGAGGCGAAGAGACCCAAGCTGCCCCCTTCCCACCCTGAGGCGAAGAGACCCGTGAAGAGAGATGCTTTCTTATCATTTCCCAAGCAGCCCCCTTCCCACCCCGAGGCGAAGAGACCCGAGCTGCCCCCTTCCCACCCTAAGGTACGAGAGATGCTTTCATATCATTACCCGAGCAGCACCCTTCCTACCCTGAGGCGAAGAGACCCGAGCTGCCCCCTTCCCACCCTAAGGTACGAGAGATGCTTTCATATCATTACCCGAGCTGCCCCCTTCCCACCCTGAGGCGAAGAGACCCGAGCTGCCCCCTTCCCACCCTGAGGCGAAGAGACCCAAGCAGCCCCCTTCCCACCCCGAGGCGAAGAGACCCGAGCTGCCCCCTTCCCACCCTAAGGTACGAGAGATGCTTTCATATCATTACCCGAGCAGCACCCTTCCTACCCTGAGGCGAAGAGACCCGAGCTGCCCCCTTCCCACCCTGAGGCAAAGAGACCCAAGCAGCCCCCTTCCCACCCCGAGGCGAAGAGACCCGATCTGCCTCCTTCCCACCCTAAGGTACGAGAGATGCTTTCATATCATTACCCGAGCAGCACCCTTCCTACCCTGAGGCGAAGAGACCCGAGCTGCCCCCTTTCCACCCTGAGGCGAAGAGACCCAAGCAGCCCCCTTCTAACCCAGAGGTGAAGAGAGATGCTTTCTTACCATTTCCCAAGCAGCCCCCTTCCCACCCTAAGGTGAAGAGAGATGCTTTCTTATTTCCCAAGCAGCTAGAATGTTTTAATCCCCCCTACTGCTAAGGGGATGTACCAGGCACTTTTAATCCCTAGAAATAGGCCCACAAAATGAAAATAGGAAATAAAAATACTCCCAACAAAAATAGCAAACTGCCCCTCTGCTTTCCTCCACACTGCCCCATGGATAAATGTTAAAGATTATTTATGCTGCGCACCGTCATCAATGGAGTTGGTCCCCAGGCGGATCTGCAAACAAGAAGGTCGGGTGGGTGAAGATGGAGTAGGAAAGTTACACACGGCATAAAATAAGCAGTGTTGCATAGCAATTTGCTATGCAGTTCTGTAGGTTTGCTAATCCAATGGACACTTGTGTAACAAAGTTAGCTTCTTAATTGAAAGCACAACTCGCCCTGCATTCCTCTCTTGCCCTCTTTTCTCTGTTAATTTCAAGTGCTAACGGAGATAAAATGCAGCAGTAGTAATTTCCTCCACTCTAAGTGCCAAATACATGTGTTGGAGTGCTAGGCAAGAATGTATTTCTTTTTCAAATAATTGCAAATCGGGATGATACTTTTATTAAGCTTACAAATTCCTGTCTGGCAAAGACGAGTATATGTCAACTTTATATTTTTTTAAAAAGATAGTTATACAATTGCATTCCTAAAATGTAAGTTATTACATATTGCATAATTACAGTATTTATACTGTAAAACACTGCATCATTTCCATGCTTTACAGTATAGTTTAGGTTAGTGTATTCAACTTTCATAGTGTGAACTATATTTCGTTTTGTTGGGGAAGATGCATCATATTGACGAGTGAACACTTTTTTGAAAATGTACATGATCAAGTGATTTTGATGCCAAACAGTGTTCTGTAACCCGCAGGTTGCATACATCTTGCAACTGGTGCTCAAACCATGAGCGAATCCTACTAGTGGACATTCTGCTTTAGACCAGTTACTTTATTATATATATATTTTTTTATTTGTTTGTTCCAAAATGGAACTTTACAAAATTGTGTTCCTTTATTTCCGCAAGTCCTCAGGGGCCTGTGCCCAGGGTTTTCAGTGTTTCTTGGATGATCTTTACCAAGGCGATTTGCCACGTTGTTCGATCCCCTCCAATCAGTCTTAGCCACCATTGGTCCGCGTCAAAGTGTTCATTTGCGAGTAGGTGGTCGAGGTAAGATGATCTTATCGCTTGTTTTTTTGGGCAGACCATTAGTAGGTGGCGAATAGTTTCCTTTTCGGCGCCGCAGAATCGGCACTCGCTTGTTTCTGAGATACCTCGAATGTGGCGAATCTCGTTTGTTTCGATTAAGTTCAGTCTTATCCTAAGTATGTAGTTTCTGGAAGCTTTGTTTGGGAATTTTTTAATGTACCTCTGAAGTTCATTTACTTTGCACTGGGTATGAGGAAGGTGAGTTAAAAGTTTGTTTGCTGCACCATCTGCTATGGTGATCGACCAGTCCAGATTTTTGAGTTTTTCGGTCACTCTGACCGGGTTTGAAGACAGGTCAGCTTCTGTACAAGCTACAGAATCCAGTAAAACTAAATTTTCGGTTTTCCATTTTGTCAACATTTTCACTGTGTCCATTTTCATCTCCTCGCCAATCATTGTGTAGATGTTTTCTTTGTCTTGGGCGATGCACTTGCGATAGAGCAGGACCGAGTTGATATTTACCGTGCCTGCTAAAGAGGGGAGGCTCAATTCACGTCGAATCGCCGGCATTGAGGTTGAGTTTGGCAAACACAACACTTTTCTCCAAAAATGCCCTTCCAGCTTTGTCCAGAGTTTTTTTGGAATTTGAGGCATTGCTTCGGCTCCATATGTAATTGATGGTACTACTTTTTTCTTATAGAATTCAATTACCTGGATTGTTGAAAGTTTTCCGAATTTGAGATCTATGGCTTTGCCTTGTGCTGCTAGTTTTCTGATTTTTATTTTCAGGCTTTCTTGCATTGCACTTTCTGTGCGGGAACTGTCGAGGGTCACTCCCAGGTACTTGAACTCTTTTTTTTTTTTTTTTTTTTTTTTTGTTCTTTCGATCTCTGTATCTTCTAGATACCATTTGAATTTGTCCGATCTTTTCGATGCCGGTTCTAGAATTAGTATTTTTGTTTTTTCTTTGTTGATTTGTAGATTGTTTTTCACTGTGTAGTGTAACAGGTTTGTCAGTAGTCTCTGTAGGCCTATTTGGGTCTGGTCGAACAGAGCGAGGTCGTCGGCGTACATAAGGCGGCTGATTTGTACCTTGGCCAGTTTTGGCGGAAAGGTTTTTGTAAGATCTTCTGTTACACTGAAGTCGCCCATGTATGCGAGAAATAACTCCGGAGTGAGAGGGCAACCTTGTTTGACCCCCCTTACTTGTGGGGATTTCTGCTGAGACTTGACCTTGCGGGGTTAATCGTACTCTGAGAGTGGTGTTTGTATGTAAGGCCTTCAGTGGTAGAAGGATCTCCTTTGGACATTTCCATCCTTCAAGTTTTGACCAAAGTCGTGATCTATCTACCAGGTCAAACGCCTGGGAAAGGTCAACAAAGGCCACAAAAGATCTTGGTTTTCCTTCAAGGACCTTGCTTTTTAATATGCTGATGACCAGGATGTTCGCTGCTGTACCAAAATTTTTTTTAAGCCAGTTTGGAATCGATCGTGGCATGGTGCAAGTTTAGTCCAAGTTTGCAGCCTTTTAAGCAGTAAGGCTCCGAAGACCTTTCCAATGCAGACTAGGAGGGCGATTGGCCGAAAATTTGTGGGGTCACACACATCCCCCTTTTTATAAATCGGAACAATGGTTGCCTTGGTCCAGGATGGTGGAATGGATTTAGATTTTGCGCATCTCATGGAGATCTTTTTTAGTAGTTTTGACCACTCAGCTGGATTATTTTTGAGGTCCATGTTGGAAATCCCCTTTGGGCCAACCGCTCGTGAGTTTTTGTTTTTTTTAGAGTCTCGAAGATTTCTTCTTGGTCATCGAAACATAACCAGCACGAGGGGTCGTTTTCTCTAGGCTCAACATACTCTTTTGTTGCGGATTCAAAGAGCGTTGAAAAGTGGTCGATCCATTTCTGCTCCCCCATTGAATTGATCATGGAGTTTTTTATTTGATAATGTCGTGGTTTTTATAAGGGACCAAAATTCTCTTGCTTTGTTGTCGCAAATCGCCTTCAGTACTTTTTCCGAATCTTGTTGGTAGAGATTTGAGCGATGGTTTTTAACCCAATTTCTGTAGTTTCTCGAGGCTTCTGCTAGTTTTGACACCTGGTCGCTGGACTGTTTGCTTCAGTTGCCTCTTGATTTTTCGAAATTCACGTCTTTTTTGGACTAACTGGGCATCATAGGTATGTTTATGGCTGGTGTCGGTAGTTTGGGCAGACTTTTTTGTGGAAAATGCCACAAGCAGAGGCACATAGTCAGGTTCTGGATTTTCTTCCGACATGGATTTTCTTCCGACATACCCCCTTCAGACTATCTTTGTGTGAGCTTCCTTACTGCCGATGTTGAAAGTTTTAGCCGATTTCCCTGGTTATTTACTTCAATGCCAAGTGGTTCGTCGCTGGTTCTGCCGAAGTTGGTTGACCACGTTGTTATTAATTGGTTGTGGTCACTGTTTGTTGTCTTGCGCACCTGAAAAGTTGTTACGGTGTTCAAAAAGGGACGGGAGACGTAGGTATAGTCAATTGTTGCTCGCGACACTCCCTGTTCCCAGGTCGGCAAACGGTCTTTCTCTGAAAAGACCGTGTCAAGGTTTAACATGTGCCGTGAGGTCATCAGTTTGCACCAAAGTTTTCCTCTTTGAGTTGCTTTTGTCGAATTGGAGTTTTTCTCCTCTATTGAGCTGGGGCTTTTGAGGGAGATGTTAAGGTCTCCACAGATTATGAAGGACGAGACTTGGCGATTTGTCGATTATTTCTTCCATCATATGGGTGAAGTTTTTTGCATCTAAAGCTGCCGTATTCCAGTAGGTATTCAAGATCGCTATTTCTGAGCTTGGCGACCTTTCGCAGCCTTCAAGATCAATGAGTACTGCCAGTATGGATTGGTTTGACAGCAAGGTTTCTTTCATTTTTAAACCTACACCATTTCTACATTCCATGAGTAATCCGGATGATGGAATGCCTAAAAGGCCTTTTTTTGCAGGTGCTAGGACTACGTCGTAGCCGTCCAGGAAGGGTTTGTCGACGAGTCATGTTTCTTGAAGACGAATCACGTCGAATGATGCCACATCGGCGTCCTTTCGAGTCGTCAAGTGGGTGTGTCCACGAGTGTTCCAGGAACAAAGTTTTAGAACTGTGGGGAATTTGTCGGCTGGCAAGGTGTCGTTCTCGGCGCTCTCCCAACCTTCGAGTTGCTATTTGTTCAAGTTTTTTGCGAGTGCTTTTGGCAGCCAGGACCAGATTCCCTGCGGGTTTTCATTTTGTTGTTGTTTCTGATTGTTTCATGGGGGGTAAGTTGCTTGTTTGCGGCGCCTTAGGCGTACCTTTTTTTGAGGGTTCATTATTTGCTGAATTCCGTTGGTTATTTTGAGAGTTTGGGTCCCTGTTTGTCCCGCTTCTTAGGTTCCTTTCGGTTCTTCTTCCGAGGTCCGCCTGCTCCTGGGACAGTTTCTCATTGACCGGATGGTCCTTTATCTTGTTACTCGCAGTGCCTTTGCTTTTTGACGTCCTTGTGTCGTTTTCCTGGGTTTCTCTCTGCTCTTTAAGGTGTTTGTAAACTCGACGAAACCTAAAGTCAAGTTTAGATAAGTCCTCTGCTTCGTTGATTATTAGCATCTGTATTTTCTTTGAAGGAATGTGCAAGATAGTTTTTGCTCTATGGTTAGAGTGATAAGGATCCACTAGTTTCAGGTTTAATCTGGCGAAGTGCTGGGATGAATCCAAAGAGGGTTAGCACTCCTTTTCGGTTGAGAATTATTTCATCAAGATTTTCTGACCGTTGCTCTATTTTTAGAGTCCAAACGGATATTTTAGTGGGATGGTGTCGGTCATGGTATTTTTCAGTTTTCGATTTATAGTGGGGTCTCACTGACGGCTCGTTTTCTTGAGATCGGTGATCTTTTGAGCTCTTTTTATTTAACTCACCTCGTGAATAGTCACTGCTTGATTTTCTGTCTCTTTCTGTGTTTGTCGGTTCTCCAGTTTTGGGGTTTCTTGATGCAGAGATGGAGGCTCAGATCTTGAGGTGAATGATACTTTTCTTTGGCTAGTTTTGTTTTGGTCTTGAAGTGTGGTGAAGATTGTTTCTTCGTTCTTCCATTGTATAGAATGGAGGGCTCTTCTGTTGATACGGTGGGCTGCTCCTATTTTCCCTTTTCTCAACTTGGTCATTTCCAGTGTGCAAACTACTTGTCGGGTCCTTTTCTAGATGTTCGCTGATGTTCATTAGTAGGTCGTCATCCAGAAAGTCTTCTACTGTTTTTGGCGAGTATTTAGTTCCTGTGTCATTTGTGATCTTAAAGACGAGAGGAGGGTCCTGGGGAATGGAAGGGCTACCCTTTAAGGATTGGATCTTCTTTGCCTTCTGGAGTGTGGGCCCTGGTTCCGATGTATCTGTTTTCCCTGTCGATGTTCCATGTTGTAGGCAGAAGATCGGGTAAGCCTGGTCTTTGTCGTTTGGTTCGATTTGATTTGATTTCCGTTTTGACTTGGAGATGGTTCTTTTTCGGTATGTTCGATTCGATGTTTGGATGATGTTTCTTCACTAATATATATGATTTCACTTTGATCGTAGTTGACCGTGCCATTTGTAGTTGTAATACCCAAAAATACAAATTGAGGGTCCTTATAGGGCATCAGTTTGTGTGTTCACACAGGAGCTCTTAGGCTTGGGTTTATTTCTGCGCTCCTAATAGGCCTGATTGGTTTCTATTGGGAGCCTCATAGTCGGAGTCTTGGGTAACCCTCAGCTCCTGGTGATGGTTCGATGTTCGGAGTTCGCGTGTGAAGTGAGGGAGAGAAGATCTTCTCGCCGAACTTTGTCCGCCATAGAGCAACCATTCTGCATCTGCGGATATTCTCGGGTGTTGGGATCTTGAGGGTTTAGGTTTCAGGAAGACTTCCGCATGGTCCGGCGTGGATGTTATTTGGCTGCCTTGCCTGCCTGTCTCCGGGCTTTCGTCCGCTTTCATGGGTTCGAGGTTGCAGGGCTGGACTGCCTCTACGTCTCCTAAGTCTTTAGTTTGTGAAGATTCGGAGGGTTGATTTGTGGTTGGAGGCCCCAATGGTAGGGGTGGTTCGTCCGCCCCCGTTGCTGTGTTCGGTTCGGCTTGTGCGGGCTCGGCTGCCAAGGTTATAGGAGAGTTGTCTTTTGTAGTGTTTCAAAGCCCTGCTGGCTTTGAATATTGGGGCAGTCCTTCTTGTCTTCACTGCTGGTTGTAGGTCCGTCAGGGCCTCGAGTATTTCATTGTCTGTTAGTTCCATGAGGACCTCGTGTTTTCTTTTGCCCTGTCTGGCAAACAGTTCCTTTAAGGTGTTGCATATCATAGTTTTAGGGATGGATTCCGCAGGTACTCTTTGCTGAGTCTTCTTAGTTTGGCCAAGTCTTTTGGGTTTTTTTTGTCGTGTGTTTTTTATTTATTTATTTATTTTTGTGTTGGTCGGTTCGCCCTTTGAGATCTGGGCGCTGGTTTTTTTCTTTGTCTGAGGTCTTTTCTTCAGCAATCTCAGGGGGGACAGTTGTTCCTCCGGCTGTCATTTCATTTTCTTCGGGCTGTTCTGCAGTTCCACTAGTCTCCTCCGGGGGAGCTAGCAGATCTGCGCTGGATTCAGACTCGTGTGTGCGAGCCGCCCGCTGGTTCCGTGGACGGATGGGGTAGTGATCCAGAGGCTCCGGCAGACTTGGGGCCGCCCGTGTGTATCAGGGCGGGAGTCTCCGTGGCCAAATCTGCTAAAGCTGCCAGGCCATTTCGCCCTGGCTGGTCCTCCGCCCTTGAAGTCAGACTGCTTCCCAGCCTGGCTCGCGGCATGGGACGGCGATCCTGCTCGTCCGCTTGGAATCCTCTGTTCCAGGCAGACGTCCACGGTAAGAGCCAGTTCTTGTAGAGCGCAGCCGTTAGTTTGTTTTGCGGCTTTTGCCTGCCTCGCTGCTGCCGCCGCTTCCTGACCAAGCCTGTGCTCCCGTGGAGGCGATGCCGTCGCGGTCGGTCCGCCGGCCGGTCGGGGCAGCCTGTATCACAGGGCACGGGCTGGTAGCTCGAAGCGAATTCCTTGTGCGTGTCGTTTGCGGCAATGTTTTCCTTGTTTTCAGAGAGGAGTTTTGCTGGAGCTTCCGTCTCATTGTTTTCTTTTACTTGACGCTTTTTGTATATTTGGAGATTCGGTCAGCGGAAAAAGAGTCCGCCCCAGGTTGATCGCTCCTCTTTGGGGATTTCTGGCTGGTTGTTGCTGCTTTTTTTGGGCGCTGTGATCCCGTTGGTGTACAATTTTGGCCGGTGCCCGTCAGGATGGTGTTTATGGGTAGCAGAGCTTGTGGTCTCAGTTTGACCGGGTGTTTAGCGGAAAACCGAAGGGTAGCGGGCGGTTGGAGTTGCCGCAAACTTCTGAGGCGCATTGTTTCTTCATCCAATGTCTCGCTGGAGATGTTGGGGCTTTGCTGATGCCGGAGGTCAGGGGCGGTTGCCATGCCTCTGCCGGTCCTGTCAGGGACTGCAGAGACTGCAACTGACTCTGCCCAGACTCCGCTAGACCAGTTACCCTAAAAGTGAGAAGACCACAAACTACAATATCCCTCCTAGTTTGCCCTGTTCTCTGCCTGCTCTGCAATCCACTCTGCCTAGTCTTTCTTTCCTCTTACATAATGACTACACAAAGTGAACTAGATGCTTAGCAAAGTAGTGATCAATAGTTCCACCCAGTCTGCACATTTACAGATCTACTGCAATACCAAACACTGTAGTTGGCCTCCAGAGCTTGCTTTGTGATTATGATTGTATTATATATTACCACCTGCAGGAGACAGCAGGCCATACTGTTTTCACAGCCTTTTGATCATCATTTTTTATTTGTGTCCATTCATGCAGCTAACCCTTTTACAGACACTCGTCTATGGCTCGCAAAGTCTTTTCACCCACTTGCTTAGTTGAGTGATTTTATAAAGGGAGAGTAGCATTTGCAAGAGATGTTTGAAACTTTTATTTAACATTCAATGGGTGGCAGCAGCGTGCCAAACAGTGGGTTTGTAGTTACATTTTACAGAAATCGCATTTTAAATGTGCTGTCCTCCGTTGCTATGGTGCAAGTGCATTTCTCTTAGGTTGAATAGGTAAACTAAGTTACCTGACCTGCAGCTCACACTGAAGTTTAAAAGAATTTGCAAGGCCTGCCTCCTCTTGCTCATGTCTTATTTCAGCGGTACGCAAAAACTGCTGTATTGTTGCTCAGTTCATGTCTTGAGTACAAATAACTTCTGGTGACATTAACAATATAAGTAAAAATGTGCCAATCATATTGGTCTGTTTGTTAATCAAAACAAATGTTAATTAGCAAACTCTGCTAATAGATTTTTGAAAACTAATTTATGCCTTGTTAGAGAAATGGTGTTCTGTTGACAGCTTTAGTTCGGTTTCCACCGTGTGCTGAGCTTTGGTGTGAATATCGACCGATACGAGACCTCGTGTGCTGTTGGTGCGTGTTATTTGTTGTTGCAGTGTGGTGAAATGCGTGCGGTTTGCTGATGGAGAAGATGGTGGTTTCGATTTCCGTGTGAATTAGGTATGCAGACTCTTGAGCATGGGCTCGTTGGTTATATATATTGGTCTTTATAAATCTTGTTCCAAGTATCCGGTTGTCCTATAGGTATGTTTTCTTTCCTGTCCGTCTTATTGTTATGAGTGATGGCATGGCGCGTTCCCAGCTGTGTTGTGTTTGAACTTAGTGTAGTGAGAAGGGGCATGTCTTGCCCCCTTTGGCATTGGTGCTGTAAATTAGCAGTCACCCACTTCCTTGCTGTCTATTCCATTGATGGTCCATTGGTGCCTGTGTGTAGTTTGTAGTCCAAGGTGGTGTTAATATATCGTCCTTACCCTTCCATCCCGATCCATCTGCTTTTAATCTATGGTATTTTCCTATCAGATCTATCTCTGTCAGTAAATTAATATGCCGTAGATTGCTCTTCCTTAACTTCTGTTTTTGGGCGATAGCTTAGGGGGATTCGGAGCATTGTTACAGCTGTGTATATGCCCCTGTAAGCGTTCTTCTAGTGATGGGGCGAAGAGCCAGGATTTGAGGAGTTTCCTGAATAGTAGGTGGTTTTTTGTGTTGCGTATGTTCTTTGGTAGCTCGTTCCAAGTTTTTGGGGTGAGGTGAGAGAAAAAAGATCTGAATGTTCTTTTGTTGTAGGGTTTTGGTTCCAGACAGAGGTCGCTGCTTGATCTGAGCATCCTTGTTTGGTGATGTAGGCTTAATTTGTCTCTTGGGAACCCTGGCCTTGGTTGTGGATTGCTCTGTGCATAATGCACATTGAGTTCAACTTGATTCGCTGTTTTATTAGTAGCCAATGCAGTGTTTTCAGTGTTGGTGTGATGTGTTCTCTTCGTGGAAGTTTGAGGAGCAGCCTGGCCGCCGCAGTTTTGTATGCGTTGTAGTGTCGTTCAGGAATGCCCAGATAAAGACTATTGGCATAGTCTACTCTGGACATGACGAGAGCGATGACGGTGAGTGTTTAGTTGGCGAATTATAGGAATGGTACGATCCTTTTTACCAGTCGCAGGAGAAAGAAACATTTGTTGATTAGAGTGTTTACTTGTGGCTCTAGAGTACGTTTGTTGTCAATCAGGACTCCCAGGTCTTTTATAATCGACGATGGGGTTGTACAGAGTTCCCTTGGCCAAGGGATGCAGTGGTTGTCTCCTCCGTCTTTTGTGATGATCATTATTTCTGTTTTGATTAATTCGAGTTTATCCAGTTGTATATTTCATGAAGGCAGTTCTCTAATGTTGTGTGTTCTTCTCGAGTGTCTTGTATACTATTTGTGTATCATCAGCATAGTTGTAGCAGTAGCAGGTGAGGCTGTCTCTTTTGATGATCTTGATAAGTTGAGACATGTTGATGTTGAATAATAACTGGGAGAAGGATGATCCTTGTGGTACTCCGCATGAGGATTCTCTTGGGTTGGATTTGAAAGGTTTCATCCATATGGACTCTGTTCTGTTAGGAAGGATTTGGTCCATAGTAGGTCACGGTCAGTGATTCCAAATTCTTAACAATCTCGTGATGCGGATGTCGTGGTTTGACTGTGTCGAATGCCGCAGAGAGGTCTAGAAGTATCAAAGTAGTACTGTTGGCTGAATCTGCATTTGCCTTTTAGGTGAAACTATATTGAGAGGAGTGCCGATTCCTTTCCTCTCATTGGTCTAAAGCCTATTTGTGCCTGGTCTAGGTGTTGCTCTTCTATGAATTATTGGGTTGTTTGTATATGTATGTTTTGAGCAGTTTGGCTGGGTATGGGATGTTGGAGATGGATTTGTAGTTTGAGAGGTCTTCTACGTTTCCTGCTGTATCTTTGAGCAGCAGCCTGATGTATGCCGATTTGAAGGATTGTGGCACTTTCCCTGTTGAGATGGAAAGGTTGAAGACATTTCTATGGTATTCCATGGGTGTTTCTTGTGAGAGGATTGATTTGTATATGTCCGGGGGCAGGGATCCGCAGGGGAACCTGTTTTGTGGCTTTGATTTACCAGTTTTATGAATCTTTCCACTGGTATTTCGGGGAAGCTTCAGAGTTTGTTCGGTCGTTCCTCGTAGGAGTAGATGGGTTCAATTGTCGGTTCGCATGATCTGTTTTGTATGGTTTGGTGGATGTGATTGGTTTTTAAATGGTCTGCTAGATCATTGCATAGTTTATCTGATGGTATTGGCATGTACAGCCAGGTGGATTTTATATTTTGTTGATTTTAAAGAGTTCTTTTTGGGTGTTTGGTGCTTTGAAGATTTGGTTAATAATAATAATTATTGTCATAGTATTTCCATTTTGCTTTTTGTGTTTCCTTTTTGTTTGAGCGGATATGTTGAAATGAATTTTTATTTTGTCCCTGGTCGTTTCTAGTTAGTTTTCTTTTTCTTTTTTTTAATTTATTTTTTCATTCATGGCACTGAGTAGTGTGGTGAACCACTTTGCTGTTGATCTTTTGCGTGAAGGGTTTTTCTTTGGCGATCTCGTCGATTGTTGTTGCGGTGTAGAACTATTTTTATTTTTTTGTCCATGTCAGCTTCATACATGGTTGTTGCTTGTGGTTTGCTGAGTTCCAGAAGTTCAGTTGGGTTGGGGTTTTTGATGGTTCTCCAGTTTCTTTTCATGGTGATTGGTGGCTTTTCTTGCTTGTTTGTTGGAGTGGTCGGTGTGATTATGAAGGTAATAAGGTGGTGGCTCCGAGTATTTGAATCCGTGGCACTGTGGTAATGAGTTTCTTTTGTTGGTGAAGATTGCATCACGTTTATGCCATGCCATGTGGTTGCTCCTGTTCACTAGTTGTTGGGGAGAATTCTCAGAAATGTGCTAATTCCTTCCACCTCAGAAACCCCCAGCAACTTGGCTGGATTTTGAGGACTTGTTTTCTTTAACCTGGAGAGAGTAAGACCCTTTTTCCCACTCATATATTTTAATGTGATTTTTGAACTCTTGTTTCTTTTGGTTGTGGAGTCTGACAAACTCCATAGGCTTATCGTTTACATTGTCACACAGCACCTTCAGTGCAGTGACACAGGGAAGTCTTTCAGATCTCCCAAAGGTTTAAATACCTTCTCTGGGATAAACTGTTTCCCAGAGCAGTGAAGTGAAATTGACTTTACTTACATTTATAGACCCAGCACACACTATCTTTAGAATAGAGCGCTGGAGGTGTTACTTAGTATCCCCTTTGTCTAGCTTCTCATGTAACAAATTTATGTTACCCTTTCCTCACTGAATGGCTGGTGGCAGTGGTGTACTTTTAACTACCGTGGTGCGCATTTACCGCGGGCTGCGTTCGCAGCTGCAGGAAAGCACCTAAGGGGGCCATTTTTGTTAAAATGGCCCGGTCTTCTTTTTTCGCCATTTGTGGAAAGGTCCTTCTTGAGATTCACTCTGCACGCCAAACCAGGTTTGGTCCTTTTTTGTTCGCTTTGCCTTTGGCGGGATTCATGAGTGAAGCCCGCCTATGGCTCAAGGTTGTTTGCGGTCGGCCGGAAGTGAGGGAGGTGCCTGAAACTCCCTGTACTTAGTCTCTTAGGTGAAGCAAATGCACTCTGTAATGATTGGCTGGCTGGCTGGCTGACTGTCCGGCAAGGACAGCCACCCTGCAGGGTGAATGATGACTAGGCTGGAATGAATGTGAGAGAACTGAATAAAAGGTGAGGCTTTTTGCTTGGGAAGGCAGAGTCGACAACTGGACGGAGGAACCGAAGAACTTTAAGAGGACGCCTGCTGCCACTCCTGGACCGTTGGTTTGCCCGGTGAAGCCCTGCTGCTGTGCTGAAACTCCAAAATTGTATCGAGGGAGAAGCCCCTGCAAGGACGACTTCTCGGTGGGACCAATCAACTCCAAAGTAAGCCACCTGGACTTTCACTCAGAGCTGGTTGCATTTCCACAGTTGCTGCTGGAAACCGAGACGCCAGGGAGAGGAACACCAGATTGTGTGCATTGCTTTTAAGTTGGCCAATAGCTCCAGAGAGATCCTCTGGACTCCCAGGAAGCAGGACTGACCGAGCCTGAGCCCCCTCAACAGAGTCCAGGACCCCAGAAGCAAGGAAAGTCCATCTCGACAGCCAGAAACCGCAGTGTTGCTATTGGCGGTAGTCGCGAGGAGCTAAAACATCGAAGTGCCACTTGTTTGTTTGTTTATTTATTTGTAGCGCGCGCCAGACCCGAGGGTATCCGGGCGCGTGTTCAAGAATACTTTAAGCTTACATGTTACAGTTATACATTTCAGGAGGGTTACAAGGTGCATTAGCAGTAAATGATGACCATGTACGTGTTACAGTAACACATTTCAGGAAGGTTACATGGTGCATCATTAGTAAGTGATGACAGTATGCGTGGTTACATGCGCAGGTGATTGTGCACAGGGATGTGTACACAGTAAGCATTGAGTGTCAGGAGCAAGGTGGGTTAAGCGGGTGATGAACGCGGTATGCGTTCGGCTGCGGATTAACAGGTGGGTCATACGTGAATAGTCCTAGTCTAGTAGGTTATAGGTCATTTTCTTTGAGCCATTTAATGCAATTGAGTCTGAAGTGTGGATAAGATTGTACAGATCTTAAGGATGATGGGAGGGAGTTCCATAGCTGGGCCGCTTTGACAGGGAAGCTGGTGCCTCCGGCTGTGCTCAGTTTAAATGGGGGCACGGCTAGTTGGTTGGTGTATGCTTCTCTGGTAGGTCTGCTAGAAGTTCTCCTTTTGAATCTTTCTGTTAGGTATTTGGGGGCTAGGTCATTAATACTTTTGAAAGTCAGTGATGCTGTTTTGAGTTTAATTTTGTCAGCTGTGGATAGCCAATTAGATTGTCTTCTGACGTCTGAGATGTGCTCTCTTCTTGGGATTCCTAGGGCGGCTCGAAGGGCGTTGTTCTGCAGGGTTTGGATTTTTTACAGTGTGTTTATTGGACCCTGTGTATAGTGCATTGCAGTAGTCCAATTTGGATAATACCAGGGCTCTTGATAGGGTGAGGCAGCTGGCGGAGGATAGATATGGTTTAGCTGCTCTAATCGGCTTACAGGTGTAAGCGGTGCTAGAGGCCATCACATTCACCTGCTTTGTTAGGGAGAGGCAAGAGTCGAGGTAAAAACCTAGTGTTTTTACTTCTTTCGCTACTTTAATGGTGTTGCCATCTATGACAAATGATGAGTAGTTATCGTTCAGTTTTTTGATATTTTGTGTGTTCCCCAGTATGATGAGTTCCGTTTTGTCATCATTCAGGCATAGACCATGACGGGCCATCCATGCCTGAATGATGAGGTATATTCTGTTCACCAAGGCCAAATCCTGTTCATAATCCCCCGAAAGTGGGATGAGAATCTGAGTGTCATCTGCATAGTTTGTGTAGGTGACACCAAGAAGGTCCAGATCATCGAACAGGGGCTTTGTGAAGATGTTATACATGGTTGGAGAGACACAGGATCCCTGGGGGACGCCACATGTGATGCGTACTGGGTCAGCCGCTGCGGAGGTGGAGAAAACCCATATGGTTCTGCCACTTAGGAACGACCTGATCCGTGAAATGGCATGTGTGGAGAAGTGGGCCGCGGTTTCCAGGTGGGTACAGAGCACATCATGATCCACCAGGTCAAATGCCGCTGAGAGGTCCAGTAGGAGGAGTAGGGCAGTTTTTCCAAGATCTCAGCTCATCGACCTGGGTTTTGAGATCGATGAGCGCAGTTTCAGTGCCATGTTGAGGCCTGAAGCCTGACTGTCTGGTACCTAATAGTTGGTGCATCTCCAGATATTTTTGGATCTGTAGGTAGGCCACTCTATCTAGGATTTTTTGCAGAAATGGTACCGTGGTGATTGGCCTGTAGTTAGTCGGGATGGCGGGGTCCAGGGTTTGCTTTTTAAGGAGGGGGAGGACCCATGATTGCTTAAGATTGTCTGGTATAGTGCCTGATGCAAAGGAAGCATTAATAAGTTTGGTGATAAATGGAGAAAGGTCTCTGGCCGCGTCTTTTATCAGTTGGGCTGGGCATATGTCGCCTCGACAGTTAGTTGGTTTGAGCGAGAGTATTATTTTTTCAAACTCCAGGATTGTTACTTTGGTGAAGTTGAATTTGTGTTCTGGCTTGGTGGAGGTGGGTGGTTTACCGCTTGGGATTGGTTGAGGTGGGTATAGTGTTTGTTTCTTTTTCTCAATTTTGGTTTGGAGTGTGGCAATTTTGTTGTTTAGAGCTTTTTGGATGTTGGAGCACCACGTTTTATTTTTATCGCAGTTGTCTGGAGCAGGGATAGGGTTTTCCAGTTCCTTTTAGTATAAGAAATAGTTCTTTGGTTCCAGACTTAACCTATGATATTCTGTTGTTGAAGTTTTCTTTTTTGGCCTTCCTTATTTAATTTTTGTAGATCTTAGAGGCACTGATGAGAGCTATTTTGTTAGTCTCTGATGGATTTAGTCGCCAGGTGGATTCGCATTTGCGTTTTTCAATTCTTAGGGATTTGAGGTGAGGGGTGAACCAAGTATTTAAGTGTGCTCTGGGCTTGCTTTTTCTCATTTTCAACGGGGCGATAGTGTCCAAGGCTGTGGCCATGGTTGAGTTGAATACGTTCACTAGGGCTGTTGGGTTTAGCGATTCAGATAAGGAATATAGGGTTGGGAGGATAAGTGGTAGCAGTTTGTCTGTGGTTACTTGTTGGAAAGATTGCTGGTTGCGAGCGTTGACCGGCCCATTTCAGTACAGGAGTCCCCAGAAATCCTCCCTCGTGTCCCCTCGACTGAGGCCCAGGAACAGTGAGATCTGCAAAGCTGCACAGGAACAGAAGTCATCTGCTGCACCTTTTCTTCAATACAAAGGTACTGTAAAGTCTGAGAGAACTTGTCTCTCATTGTAGAGTTGCTTGCATCTTCTACTACTCACAAGTCTAAACAGCTTGTGGCCCTACAGTGATTCATTCTTTTCTTCAAAGACTTCTGAAACATTGTGCAAATACTTTTCTACTTACCTACCAGAAGTGCTTCAGCCCATGTAAGACTTTTGCCCATTGACTGGCTTAAACCTACCAAATGACTCTCCTTAGGGGATCCAAAAGTATTTGCCTGCTTAAGAATATTTGTGGTCTCTTGTTTGTTCTAATAACCTTTTCCTTTGACCAAGTTCTGAGAGTATTGTAAATGCAAACAGTAAGATATTAATGTCCCCCAGCAACCTATGTATTGAAGTCACCCGAGGGTGTAGGTTGTGACTGTGGGCCATCCCAAAAGGGTCTTTACTGATTTAGAAACTAGTGTATTGGTGTGTTGCTTTTATATTGCTCTCTTCTGAGGAAGGCTTATTCTACCTGACGGATAAATTAATAATTGTTTATGCAAGAAACCTTGTGTGTAAGAGTTTATTTGAATACTTGCCACTGTGAATCTCTCTGTACCTCCACTACAGCTCACATTGACCCCTCTTTATATAAAAACCTGGCTGCTCAAAGCGCTACCAACCTGTGTAGTACAAGCTTATTACAAAGGTTGGGTTCCTATTGCCAGGTGTTCAGGGTTGTTGTAGTGCACCCAAAGGGTTCTGCATACAATCTTTGCCTAACACTAGATTCAAGGTTGCTAGTTGGCTGGCTAGAGATTTTTGTGTGGCTGTGGTTTCTTCATCGAACCCGATGTTGAAGTCTCTGAGGATTATCAGGTGATTGTGCTCAATGGCTAGGTTGGTGATTGCTTCCGAGAAGGCGTCTACGAAGGTTGAATTCTAAGTTGGCGGTCTGTATATCAATATGAATTGTAGGTTTGTTCTGGGGTTTGCTGATAGGCGTAGGATTAGAGATTCGCTTTTATCGATGTTTAGTGGATTTTCCAGTTTAATTTCCTGCTGTTCCTTGTGGATGATTGTCAGACAAGCAGTTTTTGAGGGTGATATTGTAATGCCGTCTAGCCATGTTTCAGTTAGGATGTCAATACCTCTGTCACATAGGTCATAGATTTCGTTGCCATGTTTGGACATTGACCATGCGTTGATTAGATTGCAATGGATCTTTTTGCTGTGGTTTTGTTCCTTGTTATGGTTTGTGGATGCAATGGATTTTTTGGTGTGGTTTTGTTGTTCCTTGCTTTGGTTTTTGGCTGTTGGCTGTTCAATTGGGGTGCTTCTCTCTGATGCCGATTTGGTTGAAGATAAGCGAAGGCTGCTTCTTCGTTGAATCGGTCTGTTAGATTGATGGTTGGGGTTGTTGGCTTCTAGGGCTTCGTTGTCGCGTGTGATGTGAATATCAGTAGTGCCCTTCTGTTCTGGTTATGTATGGAGTGAGGGGGTTGGTATCATCCGAATATCTTCTTTTTCTTGTTGTTTGCAGGAATTCTTTGCTAGTCTCGAGATGTCAGTGTCGTTGGGGTGTCGAGGCTCTGCAGATGTTGCGAAGTAAGGTATAAGGATCTTTCTCTTGCAATGTTTGTACTGTTGATAGTATTTGGCGCAGTGTGTTCTGTAGTCAGGTCAACTTCTACTGGAGGTAGTTACATTTGTGCATCCATATTAGTTGTTCCATGTTCCTGCTCTCTTTGTCGGTGTCCATTTCTACGTCAGGCATTTTAAGTCCTCAGTGGCTGGAGTTGGTCTGGGCGTAGAGTTTACAGGGCAGGGCAGTTGCCCACCTGTTGTGTCTTGTGCTAGGACGGTATTGAGGTTTCTTCTTATGTTGCGGTGACTGGGTGTTCTCCGAGGGGGGTGTATCCGTTCAATCGCTGGGTTACGGTATTCCTCTTTCTGTGAGATGGCTGTTCAGGGAGATTGGGGAATAGTAGGCGTAGGACGTGTGACTCGGCTGTTTGGCGCTATGGTAGTGATAATCGGGGGTGGGGGGAATCTAGGATTCAATTATGGCGGTACTGATGGAATGCCCAGGGGTTAAATGTAACAAGATGGTGGGAGCCTAGGTTTCCCCGTTTTTAAATGGGAGGCTGCTCTTAAATTTGCGATCTCCGAGGGTTGGGGAGTATACTACGATTCAGTGAGTTCCAACAATAGATAAAACACCTTGCGGATTAAGTTCTAGACGACTGGAGAGGGGTCTAGGCTTCCCAGTCAGGTAATGATCAGATTTGGGGTGCCTAGATAATTGAGATGCTTAGGTTTGCTATACCTAGAATGGTCTAGGTTTCAAATGACAAGCAGGTCGTGCTTGGAGAGGAGCAGGCAGTAATTGGAGCAACTCGAATTGAGATACCTGGATAATGGGAGAAAGGCCTAGATTTCTAAGGGTGGCAAGTAGCAATTAGAGCACCTGGACTTGACACACCTAGACAGTGGGAGACAGGCCTAGGTTACAAACAGTAATTGGATTAACTAGATGTGCGATACGGGTTAGAGGCCTAGGTTTAGCAGTCAGTAATTGGATTTGAAAGACCTTGATAACTGGAGAAAAGCCCAGGGTTCAGAAAATGACAAGCAAGCAGTATTTGCTGCAACTATAATTGAGATACCTGGATTGCAGGAGAAAGACCTAGGTGTCAAATAATTGCAGGCAGAATTGGAAACACCCAAAATTGTGACACCCAGACAGTGCGAAAGACTGCCTAGGTTTCAGAGAATAGCAGCCAGTGATTGGAGCTGCTAGATTTGTGACACCTAGGCAGAGGGAAAATGTCCAATATTCAGGTGTGCAACTATCAATACTGTCCAATTTGGCCCAGACTAATGTCCAAAGTACTATCTTAAAGTCGTACTCTCACAGGCTAGTTTGCACAGTGTTATCTTGAAGTGGCACTCTCTGGATTTGATTCACATCCAGAGGTAACATCAGCCAATCTCTAAGGGTGCGACGCAGTGGGGCACTCTCTAGATGTGAATCAAGGCAATGCTAACTATTCTCTAACAGTGCGGTGTAGGCTAGTACTCACAGTATTATCTTAATATGGTGCTCTCTAGATGTGACTCAAAACAATTCTCTAAGAGTGCGGCGCAGTCTATTGTTCATAGTATTACTTCACTGTGGCCCGGGTGATAGTCGCAAATCTCCTCAATTGTGCGGAGGGAGGGTCAGTGTTACTAGCCATATAGGTTTTGAAGGTAGGTAGAGTGGCAGGACTTCCGGAATAGAGTAATTGCTCTACTCCTGACCCTACCTTGGTAGTCGCTGCTGGTTGACGGCTGGCCACTGGCTTCACCTGCAGACACACCCTGGAACCGCCTCTGTTTGTACCGCCCTTAGCCGCAGGGGCTGCACGGGCAGAGGGCTGCTCTTGCAAGAGGCACTAAGAGGGAGCAATGGCCAATCAGCAAGGAGCTGGGTGGGAGGAGGGCGGACGGAGCAGGGAAGGTAGGAAGCGGGCTGGGAGCACATTAGATTCACTTGAGTATTTTTTTATTTAACAAAAAAAAGATTTGCTTGGATCGGGGTTGAGCGTGCGGCCCTCACCTGTGGCTATCATTATTACTACTGATCTGAAGAGGTAAACCTGCATCTTTTAATATGCTTGACTAACTAGGTGGAAAGAAATGTTTATTACAAAAAAATTCTGTTTGCCAGTTGTTGAAATATATTTTTACTCGCTAATTGAACTTCTCAAGTCCTTCCTCTTCTCTCTTGCTCTCTAAATTCCTCTTTCTCTCCAGCCTCACTCCTCCATCTCTCCCCAGCTTTTGCTGACTTGTCGCCTGGCTCACCTCCAGAGCCTCACCAGTCCCAGGCTCCCCTGCCAGTCTTTGTACTTGCCTACGGGCCTCTGCACTGCGCTTAGCACTACTGCATTTTCAGCATAAGTTCCATGAGGGGGGTAACCTCTCTGCACTTAACCCAGCGCCCTGCTGGATTGGACACACTTTGCCCCCTCCCCACCCCCCCTCCATTGCACTTCCGTCTGTACACTTGCATGACCTGAATTCACTAAGCCTAGTAAATTCTGTCTCGTCTCCACAATCCCCTGCTTCCAACCCCCCCCCCCCCCCCTTTGTCTCCGCTCCCTAATCTGGTTGGGCCAGATAAACTTCATGCACTTGCCAATAGGAGAAATGTTGTCAGCCCTAGTACGCTAGCTACTTTTTTTTTTTTTTTGTTCATTCGGAAACCTCGAGGTCTTAAAAGGACTACTGTATTCCCTTGCTCCCTTCCCGTCTTGAAGCGCTTTGAAGCACTTCACTTTTGTGTATAAGAGGTGTACACGTTTACAATTACAAAACAGGTCCCACAAACCGGCAGGGTTGGTGATGGTCATTGAAATGCACAACTGTGCCGTCTCTCTTGCACAAGTTACCAACGCAGATAAAACAGACCCCCCCCCCCGGCTCCATCATAAACTTCAGATACAACCTGATGACCCTACTCTTCAAAGAACCAATCGCTCTTCTCAAGCCTCCATCTACACTCTACCCATCCTTGCTACCGGCAAGCCCTTGGGTGGGTCCCCTAGGTCTGTTGCTTACCCACTAGGTTTGCACTTTATCAGTCTCAGAAAGCAGAACATCAGCAATGATTTCCTCTGGAAGCTTGCTTTGCTTGAACCGGCTGCCCAGATCTCTTTCCTGTTTAGGTTTTTCTGGGGGGTCAGAGGGTTTGAACTATACAATTGTTTTGCCCCTTATTGTGGGTCGGAGGGTTCACGCATATTGCCAGTCTTCCTCTCCTTCTATACCTGCCCCTACTACCTATGCTTATTCTGTTTTTTTTAATCATCTAAATAAAATGTAATTTTCAGTTTTGAGATGGTATTTGCACTTTTTCTGAAACTTGTTTTGTAGCAAATGGCAGCATTCGTAATTGCTAGTAGCTGTTTTGCCCCAGCCTATAAAAGTCTGGTAGCTTAACACTGGGAGCTACTTTTCGTTCCCCATGCCATCTGAAGCCATTCAAATATCCTGATTTGTCATTAGCTCTGTGTTTTGTGGAATGTGTATACAGAAGCATTGGGACAAATACAAATGACCTTTAAAGCATCGATGGGTCATATATGAAGGACAACATGTATAGTTTAACTGCTATAGCAGGTTTGCAGACTGCATTGTACTACCTCCACACCCAGATGGCTCCTGCTTGCTGTGTGATGCTGGATACACAGAGGTGCCTATAGCTCCCTGACACTGGCAGGAAGTTCAAGGGCAGCATTGTCCATCTTGACCTCATGTTTGTGCTGTGGCCGTTGGTTGGGATCCTGGCACTCTCGTTTTTCTGATGTTCTTTCCTTGTGTTTTCTACTTCAGTTCCTGCCTTTAGTGTTCTGCTAGTGCATTGGAAGAGGGAATCGCAGAATTCTCGAGTAGGGCTGAGCTAAAGGGATGGAGGGGAACTGACTTCACCCGCAAAAGATCAGAGCACCCCTAGCAATACAGGACCCATGTCTGCCGTCCTGCTTCCCAATCCCAGAATCCTTCCAACCATCTCCACACCACAAAATCCTCAACTTGCCTTGCATCCCACCGCCCCCCCACGCATACAATCCTGGCATAATTTACAGCACAGAAGAGAAAAGGTTTGAAGCCTGGCTTCATTAAATCACCCTGATGTCCCGCATGCTACCTCACCGAAACACTCTGCATCTCTGGCAGCCTCTGATCCACCTGAAGTAAGGACGTGTACAAACTTCATCTCCCCTTGTGCAGGAAAGCAAGAACCAGAAGACAGGCCTTCTGCGCCCTAAGGCTCTGAAACCTTCTCACCGTCGCCACCAGATCCGCCCCATCACTTATACATTTCAGGAAGGAGCTCAGTACCCTTCAAGGAATGGCTCATCCCTAACACCTGGGTCCACACACCCCACTCTCCACCCTTCCCACTGTTACATCACCTGGTTTCCAAATTGCTCACCCTCCCTCTCTGCATTGTTTGCTTTGTCCTCCACGCTATGGTTTTGTAAAAACGCTCTGTTGCTTCCCGAAGCTAGGTCCACACTCAATAAACACCATGATCAAAATAATAATTGGTGTTAATCATACCTATTCCATATGACTGGCAGCCACATCCTGTAGTACCCGCCATGCCCTGAAACAAACTACACTTGCAGCTTAGAGATGATTGTAAAAATGTACACAAAGCCAACCTAACACATTTCTAAATCCTAATGTGGTGCAAAAAGAGTAGGATTGCAGATTTGTTTGCCCATCATACATGGATAACTCTAACAGAATGCAACTGGATTTTCAATTATGCCCCTGCTTGTTATCCTTGTTTGGAACTTTTAATAATGCATGATCTAGCGTGCCACAAAAACTAGTGATTTTGAAGCGGTGGGTTGTCTTGAAAGAAGTGGTAGCATCTGGCGCGACGTGGTGGCTTACAGGTAAAAACATGCAAGGTTTGCCACAAACCCTGGTTCATTCAGGGCTGCTGTGTCTGTGTGCACAGTTCCTGGTCCCCGCTCACCACCGACATGCTGTTAAACACATTGCAATTCCCAGGTCGTAACAATGAGGCCTTGTGAGGTCTAACCAAGTCCACTGCTCTGCAGGACTCTCCACAAATGTCTTCTTGTGAGGGCTTAGCACTTCGTGAGGATCCATGCTCAGTAAAGGTGCGAGGCATCGGGTAGCGACTGTCCACCCTAGCATGGCAAGACTTTCGGCAAGTGTCTTGAAACTACAGTCTGTCTCGATGCAGCCACTTGCCTGAGCAATGTACGGCTAGCTCGCCTGTTTGTACCATGCATGACTCGGGCACACCTTATTCATTGCAGGCTGGTACTCTGTCCAGCAACCGTGTTTTGTGTCCAGGGCTGCGCCGGCCTTGCATTGCTACTCAATTCTTGGCTGGCCCAGCGAAGTGACCTGGGTTAACAGCACTCATTGGCATTACAATGCCTCCACTTCCGCATGACCTTCCCATCGGTTCATCAGTCGACACACCAGCAAAAGATAAAATGCTCCTGCGAATTTAGGTGGTTAAGGTGACTCCCTGCGAGCAGATTGTTGAACGCGTTCACATTTCTTGGTGCCTTGCGCCGTGAGAGTGTTAATGTCCAGGCATATCATGAGCTGGCTGGTGGAAGAGATCAGAATATGAAATGGTGACGTGCAGTAATTGTTTAGGTATTTGCACACGCAGGAAAGGGCTGGGGAACAATGTAGATGTGTTGGTAAAGCTACAGTTTTGTACAGCCCAGGACAATTGTGTAGATCAAATGGGTATAGACATTCAACAAATGTCAACAACCGCTGGAATGACTAATGTTTTTAAAATGGTGGGGGGAGAGTTGTGATGAGATAGAAATCTGCAAGTTAAAATGAGATGTAAGGCGGGTCACTGGGGTGTGATAAAGGCATTGTGCCCTAGAGAAAAAGCCCCAAAGGGGGAGAACAGCAGCATGAAGGTTGTTCATGGTTACCATTAACATTGGGTCAAAATCGTGTGCTGGTGGAGGGAGGGTGGGCGAAATAAAGAAGCTGGGATTTAAGGGAGAGCAGGTTGTACTCAAGAGGAATTATCTTTAGTAGGAACTTGATAACCATTCTGTCAGGGAATTGTCTTGGTCACAAACGCACCCTTACACATGCTAATTCCCCCAGCTTTAAGAAGAAAATTGGTTTAGGAATTCCTAGTTATTGGAGGCATCAAAACCTTTCTACTTCCTGCATTATGGAGACCGAACGATGGGTTGTTGGCAGCGGTTGATTTTAAGTGGCATGTGCTAAGTCACCAAAGGACTATGTTCTCCAGCTATAGTCTACCAATCGGCTTAACCATGAAGATCGGCACTAGCCTAGGAGATCTCCAGCTATAGTCTGCCAATCGCTTAACCATGAGGATGGGCACTAGTGTGAGATCTCCAGCTATACTCTACCAATCGTTTAGCCATGAGGCTGGGTCTCCAGCTATAGTCTACCAATCGCTTAACCATAAGGATGAGCACTAGTCTATGAAAATCCCTTACTTTGAACACTTACTGGAATCTTGCAAATTTGGCCTTTGAGAAATGATGACCTCCTGGGTGGTGATATTTATAATTGGTTGCTTGAGGGGGAAAAATACCTAATGTCTTGATTGCAGGGGATTTAAAGAACATTCGTGGATGGAACAAGCTGATGGAAGACTGGTTTGGAGCGGTTAAGCTCGAAGGATGATGTGGATATTCTCGGCGAGAAATGTATGGCACAGATCATATTTTGGCCTTTAAATTGATGGAATTATGCTCCCCCTCTGTCCCCCCACTACTTTGATCTTTACGATTCTTAGTGACCATGCGTTTTTGACCTGTAGTCTAAATGCAAGGGGATTCGATGGCGAAGAAGCTTCTTTTGCAAAGCAACTCTGTATGTAAAATGGCAGATCGGCACTATCCATAAATGTACAGATGCTCTAACCCACCTCTATGACCAGAGGAGGAACATTTAAAGATGTTGTTTTGTGCTAGGATAGTTAATGAGGCTAGAAGGATTAATTGAGGAAATCCCCAAGAAAGATATGGCTTAAAGATACGAGGGTGAATAATGTTTTTGAGTTTTTGATATGACGGCACTTGGGTGGTGGGGGGGAGCAAAATAACTGTTATTCTTTTGGACGGTGTCCAGGGTTATATTGCGGGGAAAATAAAACTAGTATAAAGGTACAAAAGCTGCAGTGAGTCCCAGAAAGTGGACATGCATTTGTGTATTTATTGTATACAGTTTAAAAGAAACCTTTACAACAGGAATAACAGTAAAACATAATAGAAGAAACGACAAAACATCAATCTTATTCCTCAGGATAAAAAAAAAGACAAGCACTTGTCTTCACATAAAATACAGTAAACCCATTTTAAAATATTTCCAAATCTACATACCATAAGCTATCGATATTAAAAAAAAAAAAGTTCCCCATGATAATACAATTAATCAGTGCAGAGTTTTAAAAAACAAAGCCACAGCCAAACTGTCCCAAGTGCTCTCACTGCATTAACATTGTCTCCACAGGTTTTCAACATCACTCCAATAGTCAAAAATAGTTTCCCCAAATAAGCCATTCTCCATACATTCAATGCACTACAATGTAATAACAAGCGTTTGGTAGCTTCCACCATTTACTTATTCTTGCATAATCTACGCAGTACATCCGCAGACGTGATCATTCCCCTCCTCAGAAGCACTTCCTTAGTCAGCAACTGGTTCCAACGAAATCTTAGGAGAATATTTCTATAAAAATAATTTTGCAACAGTTTAAAAATAAGGAGCTGGAACCTCTCTTTGTATGCTGATGGGCAAGGTGCTTCATGGAGGGATATCCATCGAATCGCTCGGTTGTGTTAAACCAATCCCTGTCAAAGAGAGTGGTTTTTACTTTGTATATATTCTGGATTCTGAATCTCCGTATCCATATCAGACAATACTTTCACAGTTTTCTCTTAGACGTGCAACATAATTGAGAGCCCTTCCAAAAGACCCATTCAATTCATATATCATTTAATTTCTGCGTACAAAGAATCCCTGATTGGAGAAACTACATTTATGAACAGTGACCACAATCTCCATTGTTCATGTACACTCGGGGAGAGTAATCGTAATGGAACAGCATTCGAAACCTTAAAGACCCGTCTCCGCGTAGAAGCCTCAAGTTGATCCTTCATGTTATAGCAACTTTATCGTATAGTTCCAATCCTTAAATAAGTTTGGGAACAACCATCCCTTCAAAGACATCGATCGTCAGTTTAATAGAAAAAATCCACATTTTTAATCCATTCTCACTAATTGATTTGTTGGTGTAAACACCTTTTTATATCAGGACATTATGAATATTCGTATACACTGGCTGGGCAGTTATGTGTAAACCATGCTAGTGGTACATGTAAGTGCAGTGTTTTCGAAGGACCATACCGGCATAGATCGTTTTCTGCCCCTCGACAACGCTACAATTCTGGTTTTAATCGGATTGATTAAAAGCCCATTATCCATCGCGTAAAGTGTTTGGATAGGAACCTTTGCAGCCCTACCTGCGAGTTTTCGAAGAGAGCAGGAAATCGTAGACCTAGGCGATCCATTGGAACTTGAGATGACCCAATTTGGGAGGAATGAAGGCAAACTGGGACAGATATTCATCTGTCGGATACATACATGTTAAAGAGGCAGGCGGCCGACACGTTCCCCAGCCTCAAACCCCATTTAGTTTTGATCCTTGTGGACATAGCCCCTTCTTTATTCAATCTGATCTTGATGCCCGAATTATCCTGCAAACCCATAATGAGGCCCAATAGGCCCTGCATCAGTACCCAAGATTCCAGCTTTGCCCATAGTCTTCGACCATCCACTCTATCGAACGCTGCAAAGGTGTCTCTTGACACCACACGTGTACCCTAAAGGTGTTGCCCATGCCAGTTCTTGTATTGCCCTTAACACAAGACCGATAATATTGGATGAATGGCCCTTACGAAAACTGGTCTGCAGTTTGTTTGTGCTGCGTGATGAAAAAGCCCACTGTTCTAAATGCTGGAGCAAGAGGGACACCCATATCTTACAGTCCACATCCATCAAAGAAATAGGACGATCATTCTTGGGTTCGATCCTTGCGCCCCTCTTGTAGATGGGGACCACGTAGGAAGTTTGCCAAGATATCGGGAATTTGCCTTACTTTGCCACACTCCTAAATAAAATGGTTAAGTTAGTTGGATCTGCTTTTAGGGTTTTGTTTGTTAGGCCGTTGGGGCCAGGAGCTCACAAGCATTTGGAAGCTTTAATAATGCTCAGGACAGCTTCAGTTTCAACACAGAAGGACCATTTTATTTCTGAACATTTCCCATAAGTGTGTTTTTAAAAGGCAAATTTCATCAGTACTAGAGGCATAGAGTTCTTCAAAAATGTAACCCATACTGACTCAGGAACTGCATTCAATTGGGCAGCAGCAGAAGGCGCGTCCTACGAGTTCACCAGTGCCCAAAATGCCCCACATCCCTTTCAAGGAGAATGTGGAGCATGGATACATAATTCTGCAGTAAAATAGCACGTCTTTATATCTTTGTTTTACGTTATGTTCTCAGAACTTGTTGAGCGCACATACGCCCAAAGGCATCATGGCGCTGGTAGCATGAAGGAGGTTTAAGTGAATGCACGCCTTTAAAATAATTGTTTTCAGTAGCCGGCAGAAAACAAGGTGCTTGGTGGTCCCCTGCAGGGCAAGGGGGGAGATCGTCCCAGGCTTCGGCGGTCACCACAGAAAAGGCACGCCACCCTGAACGGGATAACCTAAACCGAGGGACGACTACCAGGTGAGCCGACTGGTAGCGGAGAGAACGAGTGGGTACATAATGCACAAATGTTGCTTGCAAATGCTCCGCTCCGATACCATAAAAAGCATGATGTACAATGCACATGGACTTGAACATGATCCGAGCTGCAACGTGGAGGAAGTGCAGTTGTCTCAGCAGCGGAGACATGTGTGCTCCGAACGGAGGGCAAAGGATAGATCTGGCAGCAGCATGCTGGAGGAATTGTAACCACTTGCTCAAGTAACGAGGCTGCGCCAAGTAGAGCGAGTTACAATAATCCAGTACACTCTGTACCAGAGCAGCGACCACCGGGGCTTGGCATGCAGTAGGAATGAAAGGAAGGACCTTCTGCAGAACCCAAAGCTTAAAAGGAGCAGTCTTACAGGGAGGCAGTGATTTTTAACCCCCAAATGCCTGACTGACAGCACAGGCATGGGGAGAGGGCCAAGAGAAGAGGGCCAGCAGTCAGCGGTCCCGAACAAGTGGGGAGAAGTGGTACCTACAACCAGGACCACGGTTTTACTACCATTAAGCTTTAGCCAATTAGATGTCATCCATACTACTAACTCCAAGTAATTTCCTCAGTCGAGCAGCTGTCTCAGATTGAGTCCGGTCCAGTCGTACCAGAATCTGGGTATCATCTGCATATGAATAATGGCGGAACCCATGTCACTGAAGATATTAAACTG